>NC_077234.1:196012958-196612958 GCF_027887165.1 Monodelphis domestica
TTAAATATTCATTTTATAGATGGGGGAACTCAGGTCCAGAGGAGTTAAGTGATTTGTCCAAAGTCTCACAGCCAGTAAATCTCTAAGGCAGGATTCTAATTCATGTTTGCTCTCCATATCGACTATATGCATATAGAAAAGAAACAATCCTTTCTTTCATAGAACTTATATATTAATGAGGAAGACAATGAGTACCTATGCAAAAAATATAAAACAAATAAAAATAGATTAAATATAAATAAGTAGAAGGTAATTAGGCACAGGGTAATTTTCAGGAGACGGGACATGAATATTTGGTAGTGGAGAAGATAAGGAGAGGATTGATGTAGAAAAAAAGTTCAGATTCTTATGACTGAGCAATTATTCTTCTTTCCAGGGCATTCCAGGCAAGAGGGATAGCAAAGACAGAGTACAAAAACACAGAGATGGGAATAGATATATAGGAAGGGTGCCTCATGACCAAATAAGCCCTTCTGACTTGTTCAGGAGCTGGCAAAACACCTTCATTTTCTATTCACAATCTCCTTCAATTCCTAAAGAGGTATATGTATGGTATCATTCAAATCACTATATTTTGTTATCAGCCACAACAAAAGTAAAATCAGTGCAAGAATATAGGCATTCATTCTTTCTTTTTTAATCATGGAAAGACTATTTTATTTTATATTTTGTTTTTCAAGATTATATGTCAATACAATTTCTAATAATGGCTTTCTGGCATTTTGTGATATATGTTTTCTCCCTCCCTCCCACTCTACACATCTCCAAAATGGGAGTGATATGATATTGGTTGTACATGCTTATCACACAATAAACATTTCCATGTTCATCACATTGTGACGGAAAATACATATTACTTACACTAGAGAAAAATTCATTGAGGCAATAAAGTGAGGAATGGTAGGTTTAGGCATTTTTTGAAGGCACCCAGTTCCTGGAGGAGAGGAAAGAGAAGGGAGTTTCCCCAAATATTAAGTCAAACATAAAGTTTTCTGTTAAAATTCACTTTTTTTCTGATCAGAGCTATTATTTCCATGCTATAGGGAACTCTCAATGAGAAAATTCATTCTAACTATGCAGGTTGGCACTTGTTCTGAAACTTATGTTTTTAAATAGTTGTCTGATGGCTTGAGAAGCTATGAGAGTTGCCCAGTGTCTTACATACAGAATGTATCAAAAAGAGGACTTAAACACATGCTGGGCTGACTTCAAGACCAGCTTGCTATCTACTATACCACACTGTCTCTCTCCAGATCTTTGAGGGCTATAAACACTGTTAGATCTTCAGAGACAAAAGGAAAGAGAGCCAGAGACATGACTGAGACAGATAGAGACAGATGGAGGCAGAGATGGACAAAAAATTGTGTTTATACTTGAAAGAACTGAGGAAGAATTCATTGAGGAAATGACATTTGATCTGGGATTTGAAGGATTAGTAGAAATTCAATGCAATACCCAGAAGTATAATGAAATAGTCCAACATAATGTATAGAGAGCTGGCCTTAGAGTCAAGAAGACCTGGGTTTAATTCCTATCCCTGACATTTATTGGCTGTGTGACCCTAATTAAAACACACAATCTTACTGTATCCCTAGACAGTTCTCTAAAGAACTAGAGAAAAATTGCTGATATACATTGAAAGAGAGGGGTAGCTAGGAGCCTCACTGAATTAGAGAGTAAGGTCTAGAGACAGAAAGACCTGAATTCAAATCTGCCCTCAGATACTTAATAGTTGTGTGACTCTGGAAAAGTTGCTTAATCCTGTTTATCTCAGTTTCCTCATCTGTAAAATTAGCTGGAGAAGGAAATTACAAACCACTAGTATCTTTGCAAAAAAAAGCTACAATGTGAGGTCATGAAAAGTTGGACACAACTAAAAATGACTGAACAACAATAACAAAGTTGACAGTATTTGACTTTGTCAGTATTCTACACCAATGAAATCATAGGTCTAGATAAAAACCAACCAACCAACAAATAAATAAATGTAATTGGGAAGAAGGAAAACCATCAACACTATTACCTATCAAGTAAAGACGTTTCCTGAAAGAAAAAAATATATATGTACATATATATATGTATACATGATTTTATGGGATTCAGGATAACAGTCTAGAGGGTCTTCTCTGGATACATATATTAATAAAAAAAACACTTAAAAACATTCAATGAGTGTGGAGCACTGTGCTAGAACTTTGTACATTAGCAGGGAAAGATAGAAGGAAGACTGTAGAACACAAAAGAAGCAAAGGAATCACTACAAACTCCTCTTTGTGGAGAAGACATGCATGCAAGAGAGAATTTACATGCATGCAAGACAAAAAGCTGAGGACAGAAGAGCTGTCCAATTCCATTGGAATGTTCCCGGGAAACACAGTTGGAGCCAAGCCAGGTTGAACTGGGCTGAGAAGCTTCTGAACTGGATCCCTTTTGGCTTCTGGAGCTGGGGAAGAGGCTGGTGAACTAAGTTTGGCTGCTTGTGGCTGATGGTGAAGACCCTAAAGCTTTTGCTGACTGACTGACGTTACCTGGCTGATTAGAAGAAGAAAAGAAAAATATTTGTCCTCTTAGCTCTCTGACTGTCCCTGCTAGTGATTGATTGCCATTTCCCCAATATCCTCCTAACCCTCATTTTAGAGAGTAGGGAAACCTATCCCTCTTACCTTATCCTCTTCCCTTGTCCTGTCTTCCCCAAATAAACCCCTTTACTTGAGAAATCAAGAGAAAATAATATCTTCTCTAAACCATAGTAGTTCACACTGAGTGAAACTGGAAAAGGGGGAGGGGAAGCTGAAAGGCTTTGAAGAGAAGATGGAAAAGGGAGGAGGGTAGCTAAAACCTTTGATCCATTAGTCATCCAGTATTGATCAATAGACACCCTCAGAAGTATCTCTCTATTACAATTTGCTCATCCAATAGTCACTAGGCTCAAGAACATCAGTCATGATAATTTCCTAATGGATATGAAAGTTTGGGGTTTTGGTCTCATTTAAAAAATTTATTTAAAAAACCCTTTATCTTTGCAGTGTATTGGTTCCAAGGCAAAAGTTTGGTAAGGGTTAGGCAATGGAGATTAAGTGACTTACTCAGCATCATTTATCAATAGGAAATGTCAACCAGATTTGAATCCAGAATTTCTCTTCTCTAGATCTAGCTCTCAATCCTACTGATTTTCATTTTGTAATACAATATGAAAGCAGATTGACAGCAACAGGGGTGTATAAGGCATTCAGGAAAGACTGGCCTATCTGCTGTGAGGGCTACTCTCCTCTTTTGGTGCCCACCTGCCACCCAGCTCTCACCTGTTTCTCCAAGAAGCTGTACTGAGCACAGTTGTCACATCCTGGTAAACCATCTTAGCAGGCAGGCTAAACTAGGTTGAGGGTATCTGACTGGACCTTAAGATCATTGGTGAGTTAGAGGAATGTCCAACTGAGGCATGTGAAAACTTCTCCTGGTAGAAGGGGCAAATGAAAAGAATTTGGTCCAACAGCCATGAAGGAGATGGAAGCAGGCACAGTGAAGCACTTAGAGCTTGGCTAGACATTGAAGAAACCAAATGTCATTTACTGAATCCTTAGCCATCACCAGTCATCTTGACTTTTTTCTGGACTTGGATAAATCTAGAAGAGAGAGTTGGGCTTTGTACACCCTGCCTCACTTAAATCCAATTTATGCATGACTCAAAAGGCATTATCAAGTGACGTCATTTTGATCTTCCTCAAATATGAAGGACAACAACCAACCAATCAATGGCAACTACCAGAAAAAATGAAATGGAAGGAGAAAATACGCTCTCATGGCTAACTGTTACTTCCTAATAGAAGATTAAATTCAATTCAACAAAACTTACTAAGCACCTAACATTCTGCTTAGCACTGAGGATATAAAAGCAAAGCTGAAAATCAGTTTCTGCCTTCAAGAAGTTTACATTCCATTGGAATGAAATAATAAATGTACACATTAAGTATATATGTACAGGTGAATACAAAGCAATTGGGGGGGGAGCCTTAATCATTTGGGGATCCAGAAGGAAAAATTCTTCCTTCTGCTTTCATAGTTTTCCATAATTGGACACTACCCTAAATATATATATCATGACCCAATCTCTGATTCTCATACTTCATTTTATTTAGGAAGAACCACTTAATGTCTCTATACATATATACATAAGCCTTTCATCTTTAGTGACTTTGTTAAGGCTATTTGCCCTGTCCATTACATCTGGAATTTTAAAAAACCCTTATCTTCTGTATTAAAATTGATAATAAGTATTGGTTTTTGGGCAGAAGAGTGGTAAGGGCTAGGCAATTGGGGTTAAGTGACTTGCCCAGAATCACACAGTTTTTGAGACCAGATTTGAACCCAGAAACTCCCATCATTAGGCCTGGGTCTACTGAACCAGTTAGCTGCCTTTCTGGATTTTTTTTCCTCAACTCTCATTTCCATGATTTTATTTTAAGCATTTCCCAAAACCTCCTTGGAATTCTATTTCTTCCTTGAAGGTTCAGGTTCCTGAAAAAATCCAATCACTTATCTCTTCTTTATTCTAAGTCTGTGATTACGTTTTTTTAATTTAATTTAATTCTCACTTCTTAGTTTGTTGTTTTTTTTTTTATGGTTGTCTCCTAAACTCTCTCAAATCTTAAAACTATTCCATAAGCATCTTGAGTAGAGAGTTCATATCTTCTCTATTTTTCATTATTTCCCACAATAGTTATCAGAAGACTTGATTCAATTTATGCATATGACCTTGGCAAATTCTTTTGAGCTTTTTCAGTCATCTGCCAACACTGTTTTTAGCACTATTTGGTGATGCTTAGTTCCTTGGTTTGAAACTTGGAAAATTGTTGACCATATTTTGATGAAAGTAGTTATTTTTTAAGGTGAACCCCCAAAACAAGCTGATCACTTTGATACTCTCAGACAGCAAAACTCCTGAGTTAACATTAATATTACAGGCATTTGAGAATCTCTTTGAGGAATGTACATCCATCTTAACTTTGTCTTCTTGGCATTCATTTCCCCTTGAGTGGATCTATATAATCTTTTTGTATTATTTCCCAGGAAATCAGATGGGTCAGTATACTACTGACAAGTCATATTCAACTAACCATGCACCCTTCAGGTAGAGCCACTATTTTAATATTGTCCCCTTACCAATTGCTCCTTTCTCGAAGTAAGCCCCAAAGCCCAGTTTCAAACAAACATTCCACTTAGGATTTTACAAGGGAGAGATAGGTGGCCATATTTGTTTCTGTCTTAATCATTTTGCTTTATCCAGTATATATTGGCTGTGCTTCCAATATTTTGTGGGTAGAAAAAGAAAGACAAGATTTGCTATCTCACATGAGAAGGCACCTATCCTTTAGTTCCTAGTTCAGAAAGAATCTTTCATCAAACTGCCTAAATGAAGATATGTTGCAAATCTAACAGAGTCCTAGCAAGTCAAATATTTACTAGGCAATGTTTGAACTTGGAATTAGTTACCTTTAGTCTCAGATAAATTGTGAGTTTCTTCTAGTTAAGATTGAGATAAATGCCTGCCTATTATTCTTCAGTCTCATTACATGAACTACCTACTTCCTTTTTTGATGATACCATTCCTTTAGTATATTTTGTATTCTTTATTGTCTTTTAAGTCATCAGTAGAAAAAAATATACAAGTCTCTTTGTATACCCCTTAGTTATCTCCATTTTACTTTATGTCACTACAATTCCATTCCTATGAAAATTATGATGTCCCACAATTAGTAAAGATTTTCAAAAACTCATGAAGTTGGGTGTGTATATGTACATACATAATTATACATAGATGTTTGTATATAGAGATATGCATTTATGTTAAATGTTTGTCATGTATGAAATAATTAACACACAAAACAGAATGTGATGATTTCAACAGAGAGGTTTGCCTGTAAGAAGACTGAACTTCTGTCTTGGAGACAGTGGCCCAAGGCCAACACCAATGTGGCTTTGGGACAGTAAACAGAATTAAGGACTCATGGTCTGGGATCAAACTAGTTGGTTGGAGGATAAATATACTAGGGATCTCTTCCTATATGAGTGGGGTCAAGTGTTCAAGAAGTGAAGAAAGAAATCTTTCAGGTATCTAACCTTGTAGTCAAAAGAGCTCCAACTACTTTCCCTATACCACATCTCTTTTTCTCTATTTCAAAATCTACTGAGTTAAGATGTGACTATTCAATCTTGAAGACTTCTGGGTTTTTCTGCTCTCCATGATCGTGTGTTTGTTAGAAGAGTTACAAAGAATAGCCTGCTTACTCTGGGTACTGCTTCCTACTGATGCCAATGTAGGACTCCAGGAAATAAGATAGAGCAAAGGGGAAAAGGTTGTGTATGGTAGCTCCTTTCTCCTCTGGGACTGGAGCGAGGGCAAGGTATCCAACAGTTTCACTTCCTATATACATTGAGCTTCCAGAAAGAAGAAAATTGGTACAAATTACCTTCTAGAATGCTATAAATGGGAGAGAAAAAACCTTGCATATCAAAGAAAACAAATCAGATTTAATGGGCTCAACTTCCAAGGTAAAAAGATAGCTGATTCATTGTAGGGAAATCCAGGAACAGGTTTAAGGTTGAAGAAGATGAGTTTAATTCCAGATATGTTGAGTCCATGGAATATCCAGACGATCATATCCAACTGGTGAGTGAAGATGTGAAATTTTAATTTAAGAGGGAAATTTTTTCTAATGGAAAACTCCTCCTAAAATAGGTATGCTTTTTCTGAAAACCTGGAGAACTATAAGCAAATTAAGAAAGATTTAGATGATGCTTTTAGAGAACTTTCCAATAAACCTCTCCTATGTAACTCCTGCTTTGTATTTGTGTCTTCTAATTTTCTGGAAGATCTAAAAGTCTTGTACTTCAGCACTTGTAAGGGGATTTTGAGAATACAAGGTCATCTGATTGACATGATATAGTATTGGAGAGAGCAGCTAGGTAGATCAAGTGTTGAGCCTGGAATCAGGAAGATTCATCTTTCTAAGTTCAAATCCAACCTGATACTTACTAGCTGTGTGAACTTGGTCAAGTCACTTAACCCTGTTTGGTTCAGTTTCATCATCTTTAATACGAGCTGGAGGGAAAAAATGGAAGATCACTTCAGTATCTTTTCCAAGGAAATTTTAAATGTGGTCACAGAGAGTTTGAAATGACTGAACATTTATAACAACAAAAAAGCATTGGAGAATCACTTTAATAGAGAAGCCACAGACTCATAGAATCTGTGTTGTTATTCAGTCCATGGAAATATTGGTGGGAGGAAGTGTAAAATTAACAGTAATTCACCTTAATAAAGCCCTTGAGATTTACAAACTTTCTTCTCACAGCAAACTCATGACCTGACCAGTGAAAGAGAGAAATTTTATTATATTAAAAAGTAGATAGGAAAAAATATAAAAGACCCTGATCTAAATTAATGTTTTTCAAAGCATCTTACTAGCATATCATACCCATTAAAATACACCAGTTCTTAGATGTATTTTTGGGGTAAAGCCAGGTTTATTTTGATGGCCTCTGAACTGAAAGGTGTCTATTGATTTTGCAGGCCTCTCTGCAGCTGAATGTCTGACCTGGGCAAATTTTCTTGGCAATGAATATCAAGAGCCATCAGCCAGACAAGGTGTATTTGAAAATGAGTCCAAAAAATTATAAAGGTGTAGAAAGATCATAGTATCTGAATCTTGGAGGGGACTTCATAGCTTATTTCATCTAGCCCCTTCCCAAAAGATTAATCCATTTTACAAAATCCAACTCTATATCCCTTGACTCTTTGCATATCTCTTATGAAGTGGAATTCACTATCTTATGAGGCAAAATATTAAATTTTAAGGCAGGTCTAATGGTTAGAGAATTCTTTCTGATATATATTCAAAATCTCCATTTACTGGTTGTAATGCTGGCCATGGTTCTAAGCATAAATGGTTTAATCATTCTTCATCAATCAATCAAGAATAAAGGTTGTCCAGGAGAGGACAACCCATTGTGGCAGGGAGAGACTGAGATGGTGACTTGAAACTAAAATATAGGAAAATTATTTAAATAATTGGTTCTTCTCCATTGCTAATAGTCCACTGTCTCCCCTAATCTCAAAAACAGACAGCAACAAGGAAGAGATGAACTTCCTTTTACACATGAGGAAATTGAAGCAAACATAGATTAAGTGACTTGTTCAGAAACACACATCTAGGAAGTATCTGAACTTGGGTTTGGACTTGGTTCTTCCTGAACCTAGACCCAGAATTCTTTCGACTGGACCATCTTGCTTACTATTTTGTCAAAATTGATTTTAATGGAAATCATTCATATGTCTAGCTTGGCTAAGATCTTAAAGTTCAAACTTAAGACCCCACCTCAACTCCCTCTGGACCCTGAGAAAATGTATATCTTTCACTTTGCTATGGATTTTTTACAGGGCTTCTACAATCAGAATAGGTTCTATTCTTTTCCTACCCCACTACTGACTTTTCAGCTTCAGCTTGATTAGGAACATTTTTTTTTCTGCTTCTCTTGCTATATGGATATTGCTTCTAGATCCTCTAGGATGGAAGATGTAATGGGGAAAACAAAAGAAAAATGGAACAGGTCCAATTCATTTCACCTTGGCACTCACCAGGCACAGCAAGATCCAACAGATAATTGGCTTTCAGAGACACTTTCTCAAAGGAGCCTGTTCTTTGGCCAGCAAGTAGAGTGGAAAGGTTTGCCCTGTCTTCTGGATAAATTCCCCCTCCCCAATTCCTTTCCCCAGGAAACAGTTTTCCATATATCTGGATCCTTACTGTAATTGTCATTGAGAGAAAAATGTCTTTGATTTTCAAGATTTCAGTCAGCACATTTTACATTAATGAATAATTCTTATTGAAAGTATTCATGTCATTTAAAATATTATTTAACTCATACTCTAGAAAATACTTTATATCATTTCATATTTACTTACATATATGTTGCAACTGTTCAGTAACATATAAGTTCTTCTTGGTCAAGAATCATCGAGTTACTGTCTTCAGAACCCCAGTGCCTGGTACATAGCAGTCACTTTAAGAGACCTATTAAACCGAATTGAATTAAACTGAATTATGTTAACTTAAAATTTTACTCTCATATCTTTCTTCATCTCTTCAGCAACTTAGTTCTTCTGTCCTATATTAAGAAATTATTTGAAAATCCTGAGATGGTCTTATTGTGTGTATACTAGTGCATGTTAGTAGTTGATTTTGCTTATGGGCACTTTGCTCAATTTATGAGTAGGGATTGGAAAATGATAGTGCTATTAAAAATCAGTAGTCTCTAGGTCACTCAATCTTAAATTTCTTATTTAATTATTATATATAATATTATTATATAATAGTAAATACTGCCATCTCTAATCCCAGGAAAGTGTCTTTTTAAAAAAGTAAATGGGGAGGGAAATAATGTGATTATTGTAACCAAGGAATAATGTTCTAAATTGACTAAATAAACTTATTCAAATGGAAAAAATAAAATAAAAAGTAAATGGCAGTGACTCCAATGATTACTTCTTACTAGCAGATCAAACTCAACTTAGTAATTCATAATAACTATTGTAATGAATAACACTCAATTTTGGACTTAAATAACTACTTGGGTTCAACGCGCTCATAATAATAGATTTGTGACCCCATTCAGTGTCTATTCTATTCAAAAGGCCAGGTCAGAAAATGTAATAGTTATGAGAGATCATAGTGAATAATGGGGGAAAACCAAGCCATAGCAGTATTCTCAGTTAACACACACTCATATACATACATGCTTCTGCCATGCACAAATGGGTACAATCTCCTGCGGACTTACATGTTTTCAGGGAAGGAAACACATTCCAGGAAAAAAAAAACAAACTAGAAACTGGAGGGATTTTGATGCCTGTACCATATGCCTTGCATTGTGGTGGAAAAAAATCCTCTTGCCTGAATCTATATACTTCTGTCTCCTGCAGTTCCTTGGCATGGTCCAGGGATTCCAGTGCTTCTTGGCTCTGCCTTACATCCACTCCCTTCAGGCTGGAAACATTGCCACCCTGAAGCTATGCTCCATTGATATAGCTGTCATCTGCTGATATTGCAACCTCTCATCCTGCTTCTCCTGCCTCAGCAAAGCATTTCAAGTCTTTCTTTCTGAGTAAAACTGTATGGCTTGCACAACTAAGCATGGTAAAAATATCTCTAATTCTCTCACTAAACAATCTAAAAGAATCTATGATAATTCTTTGACTCAATATACTAATCCTTAGGTAAATGACAAATTAATTTCTTTCATACCTTCTCTAGCTCAGAGATTTGTCCCTCACTCCCAACCCATTCAGCATCTCCCAATGAGTCTTTGGAGACTAAGCGTAAACATATAGAGTCCTTTATATTTAAATTTAAATTTAAATTATTTCCACTCTTATGGCATCCACTGGTAATCAGCACAGAGCCACACGAATATTCCTACAGACAAACATCTAAATGCCTAGAAAATCAAGAAGAGAGTAAGGTACAAAAGCTGATGTTCTTTGCCATTCATCACAAAAATGCCCCTTTCTAACTTCTACTATCATAACTTTAATTAATTATTTTTAATTCTTTTTCTTCCCAAACTCACCTTTCCCTGAAAAGGTATAATTGTGTATTAGAATGGTAAAGAATGTCAAAGAATGTCTATGCTATAAAAGAGCAGAGAGAATATTCCTAGAATGTTCTTTATCAGAGCACAAAATTTAAGATGAGGAATATTCATTTTTACTTTTAAAGTTGTCTCAGGCTATTACCTGAAGGATCTACAATTGCAATGAGCTAGCATAGACATATCACAGATTCCGAGAACTACTTTTAAGGCATTTTTCAAATTCCTTAGTCTCACATAAATATGACTATTGGTCATAGTGAACTTGGAATCACAAGACCTGATATTTGGCTCCTAGCTCTGATACTTCCTTAGGTGGGTAACCTTGAACAAGTTGGTGGAGATCGTTAAATGTCATTTATTTCATGTGATGGGAAGACTCCATGCAAATCCTGCTTCAATGTTTCATTGGAAAAGAGAGGTTCATCACCAGCTTGGATGAATAGTGATGAAATTTTCAGCCACATAACTTCTGAGAGATCATCCACTAAGTTGTGAAGATATTACAATCTCAGTCAAAGGAGGATATGCCCATACTAATAAAAATCACTGGTGTTTGAAGGATTAAGTTTGTTCAAATTGTTGTACTAATAGTTGTATTATTTAACTTCTATTATTTTGGTTATCATATGTAACAGCAGCATCATTTGATGCCATATAGGATGCATACAGTTATATTGTTTTTAAGTAGAAGGAATATACTATCACATTTGACCCTCAGAAAACTCCTGAGAAGTATACAGGAGAAGTGTATCATTGATCTTAGTTGTAGAAAAGAAAATAGAATCAGAGTATTAAATAAATTGCCCAGAAACATACAGGTTGTTGATTAAAAGAGCCAGATTTTTAACTCGAGGACTCACATCTATCTATAGGGTAGGAAGTTTCTCTCTGATCTTAAAGCAGAGAGGAAAAGAAAGAAAGAAAGAAAGAAAGAAAGAAAGAAAGAAAGAAAGAAAGAAAGAAAGAAAGAAAGAAAGAAAGAAAGAAAGAAAGAAAGAAAGAAAGAAAGAAAGAAAGAAAGAAAGAAAGAAAGAAAGAAAGAAAGAAAGAAAGAAAGAAAGAAAGAAAGAAAGAAAGAAAGAAAGAAAGAAAGAAAGAAAGAAAGAAAGAAAGAAAGAAAGAAGGAAGGAAGGAAGGAAGGAAGGAAGGAAGGAAGGAAGGAAGGAAGGAAGGAAGGAAGGAAGGAAGGAAGGAAGGAAGGAAGGAAGGAAGGGAGGAAGGAAGAAAGGAAGGAAAAGAAAGAAAAAATGAATGTTGGAAGATAAAAGTTAATGGAAATGGTATGCTAGTATAAAAGAAGCAGAGTTAGTGGTTGGGAGTAAAGTGGGACAGGTACTAGAGTGAAGAAAACAGTCAGGTTAAGATGAAAGGACAGTAGTATAATAGTGTCAGCATGATTTTTATATATATGCACATACAGGCACACATGTGTCTACATGCATATATATATATATATATATATATATATATATATATATTCTTAGAAACTCCCTAGGGAGAGTCTTGACCATGCTATTAATTTATATTATAGTGTAGTTAGTTTAGCCTGTTAATTGCAACAGAAACAAATCATTCAAAAGGAAAATTAAGAATGAAAAAATGTTAGTTTAACTATCCCAAAGATCATCAGTGTAAATCAAGAATGCATTTTTATGTTTTATCTTTATTTTATTTTAGTAACCATTTCTACATAAGTTTTCCAAAGTTAGATGATTCATGCTGTCTCCTTCCCTTTTTCCTTCCCCCCTCCCAGAGTTGAGAAGCAATTCATTCTGGGTTATACATGTATTATCACAGAAAACACATTTCCATATTATTCAAAGAATGCATTTAAAAAAATATTATTGTCTGGTGGAGTCAAGATGGCAGTATAGAGGCAGGGAAAATTCAGACCTCTGAAAACCCTTCCTTACCAATTACTAACTAAATGTTCCTAGGGGACTAAAAATCAAACCTAACCACAAGACTGAACCCACTTGCTAGACTCAACTTAAAAGGTACCCCCCCCCAGAAGCCTGAATTTGAGAACACTCAAGTTTAAGAGAAAGGTAGAAGGAAGATCCCAGGAACCCTCTCCCATCTAGAGCTCTAAGCCTCCAGTGGCAGCTGGAACCTCTGGGTGGGCAAGGGTGCTGGTCTGGAGGGAATACCTTGCGGGCAAATCTGTGCCAGGCTCAGAACTGTAAAAGTTAAATTTAGTCTCTAGTAATGAAAGTATTATATTTTATGAGGTTTATTAATAATTATTAGAAATCAAGGATACAAAATAATAAGTCACGTGCCTGGGCATGACTAGCCTATTCACAAACTACTTACAACATGTTGCAATCTCTGAGTAGAGGAAGAGCTCTTGAGAGGCAGAGAGCCCTTTAAATAATAAATTGTGATCTCGTCCAGGTAGAGACTCAGGTGATATTATAGGGAATTCTGGGAAGTACCAAGGACTTCTAGGGATTGAAGTCTGGGGTTCAAATTTCCATTTTTTACATTTCACCCTTTGATCATTATTGGGAAACTAGTTTCCCCAAAAGGATCATGAAAATATAATCAACCTAAAGATTACAATAATTTGAGAATAAGACACTCTTCTTGAAAATGCTTACAAACAAGTACCAAAGGTTGGCTGTCATCCTGGCTCCATCTATACCTGAGAATGATGGTAAAATCAGACCAGGGAATGACACTTCCCTATAAAAATATAAATCTGGTCCTTTTTTTATCTCCTATAGTATGGAAACTTCCTGTAGCCTTGGCTGCAAATGGGTAAGTGAAATATTACTGCATTCTGTCCTACAGATTTGTGGGATTAGAAATTACCTAATTGGATCCTAATACAGGGCCTATGAGAAATTTATTCTTGCTTTCTCAAAATTTTGTATACATAGATTTGCAATATTTTGATACTGATTTTGAATTTTTCTTAAAAAATATATATATAAATTAAAAGGGCTTAATTTTTCTTTCATTATTTTTTCTTTCTTTTGCTTTTGTTTTTGTTTTTAATTGACACACACCCCCATAACTAAACCTTGCATCCTGAGCTGAACTGGATGTTTTTTACCACCTTCTTCAGTGGGGGATTGTATTTTCATAAAATCCAAGATTAAACTTTTGTTCGAGAAAGATCTTCAGAGAAGAAGTTTGCTAACTCCTAAATACAGAGAATGAACTGTTTACAGAAAGATACTTAAACACTTACACTACAGGAAGATCCAGAATGAATCTTGGGGTGCAGTTGATTGAACTGAAGGTTGAATGAACATTTATTTTAAATGTACACTCTTATGCCAAAGGAGACTGCCCCTTAATTGGCTTTTGTTGATGTGCCAGCAAAACACTGGTTTTGCTTTCTCTCTCTCTCCTCTATTTCCCCCTTATCTATCACTATTGTAGTTTTCCTCATAGAGGGTAAAATTTTGTATATACCTGCAGTTAGAAATTTATGGGATGCAGGACGCTTATGTTTAGTGATTAATTGGGGAGACGTCTCCCAATCATCATCAGGGGGATTGTGATTTTTAAATTCTCTCCATCTTGCTTGGTCTAGCACCAAGGAATGGTCTAGCATACCTACACTACACGGGCATGTGCTAGCTAATGACAAATCAGAAACAACTAACTGCCCCCCTGGGCTGTCCTAAGCCAAGTTTGAGCCACCATTGGCACATTTGAGATGCAGGAAGTCAGGTAGAGAACAGCCTCGGGAGTTCTTGTGACTTCCTGTAGAGAGGGCTAGACACTAGTTCAATCCTGGAGCTCGAGCTTGGAGGAACCCTGAAGACAGCTTTCCTTCAGATTGGTCATGCAAGTGAAAAGGACTGACTCCCTTCTCTGCCTTGGCTCTCCAAGCCTTAAACTCCTGCTCTGGCTCAGTCTGAGCCAGAGCAGTTTTGAGTTAAACTCCTTTCCTTCTCTCCCTCTCTCTCTCCCCCTCTAATAATTTCTTCCTCCTGTTGTAATTAAATCACCATAAAAACTCCATACTGACTTGAATGTTTTCATTTAGGATTTTATAAATAAAATCCTTGGTGACCAATAATTATTATATTCAGTCTCAACCCCTAAATTTAACAGAGTGTTGAACACAGGCAGTGGAGAAGCAGTTGGAGAAGAAGCACGGAGCAAAGAGCAGGCAGCCTAGTTGCAGGAGCAGAGATATTCCATATTTCCCCCCTCTTCCTGAGGTTTTGGCCTCAGGGCACGTCCAGCTCAACCCAGCTGGACTTAATCCCATAAAAGCCTTCAGAGGGCAGGGAAGCTCAAGCTCCAACACCCCTCCCCCCACAGACTGTACTGAGAGATTTGCTGACTAAGCTCCAAGAGTACAGGCTGACATCAAAACCCAAAACAACATATCCAACAAAAAAATTAGAGAAACAAGAGCTCAGGCAACTGCAGGGAGTAAAGAGGGGGTAAATATGAGCAAGCACCAGAAAAAGAAAAAAGAAATTACATGGACAGCTTCTATACAGGCAATAAACAAAGCAAATAGAACAAAGAAGGATAAGGGAACACCAAGCAAAAAAACAACAACAACAAAAACAAAACAAAACAAACAAACAAACAAAAAATCAGAAACCCCAGAGAATTAGATACAGGCTTTTGAAGAACTCAAAATACAATTCAAAACACAATTAAGAGAGGCTGAAGACAACTGGGAAAAGAATGTAAAAAGCAAGATAAGTCATCTGGAAACATAAAACAGTGTCTTTAAAGCCAAAATTAATCAGCTTGAAAATTAGGCAAAGGATATGAAAGATGAGGCAAAGAAAATGAAAGATGAGGTAAAGGATATGAAAGATGAGGCAAAGAAGATGAAAGATGAGCCAAAGGAGATGAAAGATGAGCCAAAGAAGATTAAAAGAGACCTTCAAAGAAGATAAGACCAAAAGGAGAAGGATGACTAAAAAGCCAGGAATGGAATCCAGTCTTTAAAAGCCAGAATACAACAATTAGAAACAAATGACTTTGCAAGGCAGTAGGACACTATAAAGCAAAATCAAAAGAATGAAAAAAATTGAGGAAAATATGAAGCGCCTCATTCACAAAACAGAAGATTTAGAAAATGATTCCAGGAAAGACAATTTAAGAATCATTGTTCTACCAGAAGACCATGACAAAAGAAAAAGTCTGGACACTATCTTATAGGTAATTATCCAAGAAAACTTCCCTGATATTCTAGAACAAGAGGGAAAATGTAAAGATTGAAAGAATCCAGAGATTACGTCCCATACTTAATCCTCAACTGACAACACACAGAGATGTTATAGCCAAATTCAAGAACTATCAGACCAAATCAAAAATATTACAAACTGCTAAAAAGAAGTCATTCAGATACCATGGAACCACAGTGAGGATAACACAGGATCAGGCTGCATCTACACTGAAGGACCAAAAGGCATGGAATATGATATTCCAGAAAGCAACGGAACTAGTTCTACAACCAAGAATCAACTACCCAACAAAACTGACTATATTCTTACAGGGGAAAGTATGAACATTTAACAAAATAGAAGAATTCCAAGCATTTATAAAGAAAAGACCAGACCTGAAGAGAAAATTTGATGCCCAAGCACAGAATTCAAGAGAATCATCAAAAAGTAATTAGGAAAGAGGGGAAAAAGAAAAACAAAATTTGAAAAAAAAAAAAACTTTTTTAAGAAACCCAATAAGATAAAATGATATGTATCCCTAAAAGAAAAGAGCTCAATGGTAACTCTTAAAACTTGTTATCATCACCTGGGCAGCGAGAAAAATTACACATAGAGGGAACAGTGACAGACTGTATAGGATGCAATGCCAAGACATATTTATGTATATAGATATATGTATGCATAAAAACATACAAATATATATATATATATAAAACTGGAGCTAATAAAAGGTTAATACAAAAATAAATGGGAAAAGAAACAAAAGGGTGTAAATTTATATGTCACAAAGAAGCTCATAGTGGGAGGGGGGAGAATATCAATACACTGGAAGGCTGAAGAGGTTGGAGACAGGAAATACTCAACTCTTATATGCATTGAAAATGACTCAAAGAGGGAAGAACAATCAAATCCATTGGGGCAGAGAATTGATTTGTGCCCCATAGGAAGCAGAAGGTTAACAAATGAACTGATGAGGAGTGAAGCAGTACAAGGGAGGGAGAGGGTACAGGAGTAGTTTAGAAAGACTGTAAAGAAAATGAGAGGAGAGCAAGAAGGGAGCAGGTTAGAAAGGGAAGTAAAAATATGGTTGGGAATTAGGGGGACTGATTAAAAGCAAAACATTTGTGGAGAAGGAAATAGTAAAAGAAGAAAAGGCAGGACTAGGAGTGGAAATCAAAATTATGGTAAATACACAGCTGGTAATCATAACTCTGAATGTGAATGGAATGAACTCACCTGTAAAATGAAGGAAAAAGCAGAGTGGATTAGAATCCAAAACCCTACCATACGCTGTATACAACAAACTCACATGAGGAAGTTAAACATTCATAGGGTCAAAGTAAGAGGATGGAGCCAAATCTATTGGACATCAACAGATAAAAAGAAGGCAGGAGTTGTAATCATGATGTCTGACAAAGAAAAAAAAATATCTAGTTAAAAGAGATAGGGGAGGTAATTGCATCCTGATAAAAGGCAGTATAGACAATGAGGAAATGTCAGTACTCAACATGTATGCACCAAATGGCATAGCATCCAAATTTCTAAAGGAGAAACTATTAGAGCTCAAGGATGAAATAGACAGAAAAAACTATACTAGAGGGAGACCTGAACCTTCCTCTATCCAAACTAGATAAATCAAACCAAAAAATAAATAAGAAATATACAAGAGAAGTGAATGAAATCTTAGAAAAATTAGAGTTAGTAAATATGTGGACAAAAATAAATAGGGACAAAAAAGAATGCACCTTCTTTTCAGCAGCACATGGTACATTCACAAAGATTGACCATGTACTGTAAGGATAATTTTAGGATTGTGACCTAATCTAAATTATTTTTGGTCACCAGGGAATGTACCAAATAAAATACCCAAGTCAGTTTTTTAATTTATGGTGGTTTAATTAATATAGAGGGAAGGAATTAAGCAGAAGAGAGAGGGAAAAGGTGTAGGATTTCTCCCACCTGGCTTGTGCCAGGGTAAGTTCAAAGTCATCCACCACAAGGTCCCTGAAGATTAGTAGGTTTTAAGAGGATAGTGTTTGGAAAGTAAAGGAGAAGGAATCAGCCTAAACTCTGAGAGTTCAGTAAATATGCCTCACCCAAACGAGGCTACTCAGCTTCCTCCAGTATGGTATCAAGGAAAACTCACTGCTAAACCTGTACAATAGCAGCCTCTACCCAAGATGCCAAAATGCTCAGCACACTCTGCCAGTCACCTCTCTACCGCCAAAGAGGCTGGAGAGAGGAAGTGACATGATATATATAGACGGTTTTTACATCACTTTCCTGCATCTCACATGTACCAATGGTACTTAAGCTTGACTTAGGACAGCCCAGCGGTCTGTCAGTTGTTTCTGTTTTGCCATTTTCTAGCACATGTCTGTCATAGGCCATCCTCCTAAATACTTAAACCTTAAGTATGGGTGTAGATATTCCTGTTTTTGTTAGACTAAGTAGGGTGGAGTAATCTAAAGTTCACAGTAATAGGTCATAAAAACATTGCAAACAAGTGCAAAAGAAAAGAAATAATAAATGCAACTTCCTCAGATCACAATGCAATGAAAATAATAATTAGTAAGGGTACATGGAGAGGCAAATCAAAAATTAATTGGAAATTAAACAATAAGAGACCTCACCTCTAATGAAGAGGAAATTAAGGCAATCATTAAAAACTATACATCCAATTATATAGCAATAAATATGGCTATCTAGGTGATATGGATGAATATTTACAAAAATATAAACTGCCTAGACTAACAGAGGAAGAAATAAATTACCTAAACAACTCCATATCAGAAAAAGAAATTGAACAAGCCATCAAAGAACTCCCAAAGAAAAAATCCCCAGGTCTAGATGGATTCACAAATGAATTCTATCAAACATTTAAAGAACAACTAATCTCAATATCATACAAACTATTTGACAGAATAAGCAAAGAAGGAGTTCTACAAAATTCCTTTTACAACACAAATATGGTACTGATTCCAAAGTCAGGCAGGTCAAAAACAGAGAAAGAAAACTATAGACAAATGTCCTTAATGAATATAGATGCAAAAAGACTCCAGCAAGTGATTACAAGGGTTATTCACTATGACCAGGTAGAATTCATATCAGGAATGCAAGGATGGTTAAATATTAGGAAAACCATCCACATCATTGACCATATAAAGAAGCAAACCAACAAAAATCATATGATTATGTCAATAGAGGCAGAAAAAGCCTTTGACTAAATACAATACTCATTCCTATTGAAAACACTAGAAAGTATAGGAATAGAAGGGCCTTTCCTAAAAATAATAAACAGAATATATCTAAAACTATCAGCCAACATCATCTGCAATGGGGACAAACTAGAAACTTTCCCAATATGAACAGGAGTGAAACAAGGATGTTTTATTATCACTTACATTATTTAACATTGTACTAGAAACACTAGCTGTAGCGATTAGAGAAGAAAAAGAAATTGAAGGTATTAAAATAGGCAATGAGGAGACCAAGCTATCACTCTTTGTGGTGATATGATGGTCTACTTAAAGAATCCTAAAGAATCAACTAAAAAGCTAATGGAAATAATCAACAACTTTAGCAAAGTTACAGGATACAAAATAAACCCTCATAAGTCATCAGCATTCCTATATATCTCCAACCCATTTCAACAGCAAGAATTTAAAAGAGAAATTCCATTTAAAATCACCATAGCCAATATAAAATACTTAGGGATCTATCTGCTGAGACAAATACAGGAACTATATGAACACAACTACAAACACTCTCTACACAATTAAAACTAGATCTAAACAATTGGGAAAACATTGAACTACCAAAAAACTTTTTTTACTGAATTAGAAAAAAAGCATAACAAAGTTCATTTTGAAGAACAAAAGTTCAAGGATATCCAGGGAAATCATGAAAAAAAAACTGTAAAGGAATGAGGCCTTTTAGTCCTAGATCTCAAACTATACTATAAAGCAGTGGGCTTCAAAACAATTTGGTACTGGCTAAGAGACATAAAGGAGGATCAGTGGAATAGACTAGGGGTAAATGACCTCAGGAAGATGGTCTATAAGCCCAAAGATTCCAGTTTTGGGGACCAAATCCCACTATTTGATAAAAACTGCTGGGAAAATTGGAAGACAGTATGGAAGAGATTTGGTTTGGATCAAAATCTCATACCCTACACCAAGATTAACTCATAATGGGTGAATGACTTGAATTTAAAGAATCAAACTATAAGCAAAATAGGTGAACACAGAATAGTATACTTGTCAGATATTTGGGAAAGGAAAGACTTTAAAATGAAGCAAGAGCTAGAAAAAATCACAAAAATGTAAAATTAATAATTTTGATTACATCAAATTAAAAAGGTTTTGTACAAACAAAACCAATGCATCCAAAATTAAAAGGGAAGCAACAAATTGGGAAACAATCTTCATTACAAAAACCTCTGACAAAGGTCTAATTACTCAATTTTATAAAGAACTAAACCAGTTGTACAAAAAATCAAGGCATTCTCCAACTGATAAATGGGTAAGGGACATGAATAGGCAATTTTCAGTTAAAGAAATCAAAACTATTAATAAACACATGAAAAAGTGTTCTAAATCTCTTATAATCAGAGAAATGCTAATCAAAACAACTCTGAGGTATCACTTCACATCTAGCAGATTGGCTAACATGACAGCAAAGGAAAGTAATGCATGCTGGAGGGGATGGGGCAAAGTCGGGATATTAATTCATTGCTGGTGGAGTTGTGAATTGATCCAACCATTCTGGAGGACAATTTGGAACTATGCTCAAAGGGCACTAAAAGACTGTCTCCCCTTTGATGCAGCCATAGCACTGCTGGTTTGTACCCCAATGAGATAATAGGGAAAACAACATGTACAAGAATATTCATAGCTGCATTCTTTGTGGTGGCAAAAAAATTGGAAAATGAGGGGATGCCCTTCAATTGGGGAATGGTTGAACAAATTGTGGTGTATGTTGGTGATGGAATACTATTTTGCTCAAAGGAGTTATAAAGTGGAGGAATTCCATGGAGACTGGAACAACCTCCAGGAAGTGATGCAGAGCGAAAGGAGCAGAACCAGGAGAATAATGTATACAGAGACTGATATACTGTGGTACAATCGAATGTAATGGACTTCTCCATTAGTGGCAATGCAGTGATCCTGAACAACCCAAATGGATCTATGAGAAAGAACACTATCCACATTCAGACAAAAACTATGGGAATAGAAACACAGAAGAAAAACAACTGCTGAGTACATGGATCAGGGATATGATTGGGGATGTAGACTCTAAATGATCATCCTAGTTCAAATATCAACAACATGGAAGTAGGTTCTGATCAAGGACACGAGTAATACCCAATGAAATTGTGTGTTGGCTGTGGGAAAGGTGGGTAGAGGGGAAGGAGGGAAATAATATGATTATTGTAACCAAGTCATAATGTTCTAAATTGACTAAATAAACTAATTCAAATGGGGAAAAAAAGAAAGTATTAAGAAATCTTTTTCCCTAAGAAGCAAGCTGAAGAGAACACCTTGAGTGATCAAAGAAAGTCTTCCTCAAAGTTGCTCTTCTCTGTTTCTAGGGAAGAGACCTGAGTCAGTTTAAAAAAAACCTCTTCAACCACAAAGTCTTTTTTAAGTAGTTGTACAGAGAAATAGCTGCTTTGACTAAAAGGAGCCCACAAGAGTAAACACAGTGACTCATGAAGTAAATCCTTCCTGATTTGAAATAAGATAGCACCTTTTTTTTTGAATTTTTCTTTGCTTTCAAATGATGTGCTCTGAGATTGCAGGCCAGTCACACCAAACTACAGAATTTTTTGTTCTCCCACTCCCCCCACTACTTCCTTTATTCCTTCTGCCCAACCCCCTAAACACTTATTCTTTTCAGTCAGATAGCACTATGGATGAAGACCTCAGAAAAAAAAATAACACCAGAGCCAAGACACTTTGATGGCCTTTTCACTCTGTAATTATACTCACTCTTGATAACACTAAAGACATGTCTTATTGGTAGTGGCATAGACGGCTTTCCTTTTCACCGCAAGATGGATTGTTTCTGCAGGCCTTGATGGCCTTCAAATTATCTGAGCACAGAAAAGAGAGCAGAGTGAATTTTATTTTAACTCATTTTATTTCTAAATTTATTTCCCAGTAGCTAGAAGGTGATGACTGCCCCAGCAGTCAAGTCAATTGTTATCTGTGGGACTTGATTACGTTTAGGCCCAGTCTCTCATTTTGAGCAAGACACAGTTAATGAGGAGAGAAATGAAAAGTGCATTGAGTCACAGTGTGTTTGTGGTAATTTGTGACACATTCGCTCTCCTCAGTTCTTTGTTTATTCCTCCCCCCTTCATGCAGGTTCTGTAGAAAAAGGAGCAGATAAGCGAATTCACTGGTAGACAGTTAAGGGTGTTGAAAGTAATGAATCTATATCTCTATCTCTCTCCCCATTGTTGGCAGTAATTGGAGCAGTGTTCATCTATACAGTATGATGCCAGTGAAGCTCATCTTAACGAAACATCTTTTTTTTTCCATTATTTTGCAACACATTTTTCATTGACACTGCTAGTTTTTATTTTCACTATGAGCCTCTCTCTCTCTTTTTCTGAGCTCTTTGCCACTTTTCTAAATAATAGTCCATTAAACAGTTCACAGTGTGTGTTCTGTAGAAATGTAAAAAAGTGATTGGATGATACTAATTAAAGAGAGATTTTGTTTCCACTTGCTGCAGATCAATGGTGGGTTACATTAAAGCAGCATTTTGTGATGAGTTTAAACACAAAGGAACAGCTGTGCTAAATACATATTTCAAGACGTACAGGTAGGTCAAATACATGTGCCTTGAAAAAATCCGTGTTGGAAAGCAATAGTAAATGTTATATGCAGAATCTCGGTCAGGCAAAAAAGGCTAATTTCTACTTTGAAAACTGTATTAGTTATAGAAGAAGCTGTTAAATCAAGGCTAATGATTGTGATGTATTCAATTATTTCTGCTTCTTAATTTACTCTGGGTACTATGTGTTGATTTTACTGGGATTTTTTTTTTTCATGCTGGATTGTCTACAGAACTTCCAATTGATTCTGGATTTACTCCCTTACTAATGATTTACTTGATATGGTGGGTTTGTGTAGAATAGCTAAATCCTGGTGGTTGTTTTAAAGTATGTATTTTTTATTTGTTGATTTGTTTAGCTATGCAAACTCATTCATGTTGGGAACTCTCTAGTACAGAAAGTTCTTCCACTAATACTAATCAGCAACTATAATTAAACCACGGGTTTTAAAGAATTGTATGGTTCACTACAATCTTGACGTAAAATGACTTTTCCTTTAAAAGTATAATATGTGGTAGGGCAGGGCTTAAAGTCTTGATTCTGAAAGCTACCCTCAAAAGTGAGAAATATAAGGGGCCAACAATGGGTGTCCAATTAGATGTCTTGTAAGATTCCTTTGGCTTTTTTATCTTATCATCCTATAATCTTATTTTCTTCAACAAGGGTTGTGGTACTTCTTTCTAATTCAATGTTTGTCAATAAATAGTAAGCAATGTTATTCATTATCTTTCTTATCACAATCAAGACCAGAGCAAAAAAAAAATTACTCCCTCCAAGTAACAAAGCATGATTGGGAATAATATAATTAATTCTTAAAAAATAAGATCCTGTTTTAAGAGTTGGAAGGTATCCTAGAGACTAGTCAATATTATCTCTTCATTTTTACAGATGAGAAAACTATACCTGAATAGATAAGTGACTTGACCAAGATAAAGTTGGCATTTGAACTTTGAATGTTTGGATGTTTCCATGACACAAAATTTGGCATAATTGTCAATATAGAATGCTTCCTTTAGAGAAAAAGCAGGTTTAGGGCATATAAAATTGTGACAATTTTTCCCTCTCTGGCTAAGATAACTTGATTGCTGAAAAGCAAACATCCAAACTAGTTAAACTCTTCCAGTATCCCATCCCCACCTCCAACCCTGCCTGCCAGAAGTAAGCGCAGGTTTTATGACAGAATTGAAATATTTATGTCAAAATTCTTTCTGGAAATGATGGACATATATATTTTACTCAACCCAAATAGTTTATTTGAGCCAAGTTACCTACAAAACAGTTTAGAAGCTCACAGAATTCAAAATTGAAAGGGATCTTAGAGGTCATCTATCATCCCCCAATCTCTCATATTTACACATGAGGAAACTGAGGTCCTAAAATTAACTAAGATCATACAAAGAGCTAATGGCAGAATTAGGATTCAAAACAACACATTCTGACTTGGAAGTCCACCATTTATTACATTATATCATGCCATCTCTTTAAGGAAAAAATTTTTTTCCTCCAGGAAGTACTAATATTCAAACATCCTGACATAAATACTAGAATGCTGATATATATGAATATAGCTCCAGGATTTTATTTTTCTATTTAATCTATTGCATCATGATTTCCGATAGTTTCATGTTACTTGAAGGCAAATGATTAATTTTCATCTGTGACTTTGGGGAGCATAAGCATAGATTGTGTCTTATGTTTCTTCTATACCACTAAATTTAAGTATGAGGGCTTGGGGTATAGAAGAATTCCTGCCTCAACATTGACCTCATTACAAAATATCTTCCCATAATGTTTTTTGACTTTTTAGTATTTACATGTAGATACAATTTTTGATAATCACTTTCTGATGTTTTATCCCTAACTCACTTCTCCCCTCCCCAAGAAAGCAGGTAATAAGATATAGATTATACATGTGCTATCATGCAGTACATGTTTCCATGTTCATAATGTTGTGAAAAAAGACACATGTAACTTATACAAGAAAAATAACTCATGAAGGAAATAAAGTGAAAATGACGTGATTCGATTGGCATTCATACTCCATCAATTTGTTTTTTTTTTTTTTTATGACAGTGGAAAGTCTTTTTCATCATGAGTCCCTTGGAATTGTCTTGGATCCTTGCATTGTTGATAATGGTTGTCATTCATGGTTGATCATCATACATCATTGCTGTTACAGTGTACATCATTCTCCTGATTCTGCTCAGTTCACTTGCATCACTTCATATAAGTCTTCCCAGGTCCACCGTTTCCTAAAAGCAGATATGAATCTAAAATCTGAGTTCAATGTTTAATGATTCATTATGTATTCCATATTTGAAATTCAGATTGATTTTGTGTTTTTAATTCTATTCAGAAATTATTAAGTGCCTACTAAGTGCAAGACTATTCAATGAGTTGTATCTACACCAGAGGAGATATAACATACAAATGAATACATTGTAATTTTCGGAGAGATAGAGAGTACCAATAATTAGTCACATCTGGGTTGCTTCTTTAAAGAGACAATACCTTAGATGGTTCTTGACGAAAGATAAGAATTCTAAGAGGCTAGTGCTAAGTAGGAAATTTATTCTAGGAATGATAGTCTAAGCAAAGGCAATGGAGTGGTAAATGGATAGTCCAATTTAAGAACACCTAGTAGGCTAGTTTGGGGTGAGAAAACAGAGTGCCAGAAGGGACATAATAGGAAATAAATAATAAGTCCCTAAACTTGATAAGGATATCAGATCATTTAATTCAATTTAACTTTCTAAATAAATAAATGTAGATCCAGGAAAATTCAGTGCCTAACCAACATTATACAGAGGCAGGATTTGAAACTAGTTCTGAATCCAGTAGTGTTCTTTCAACTGTACTCATACATTATGTATAAAGTATAGAAGAGAGTCAGATTTTGGAGGTTCTAAGCCAGTATTGTGTAGTTAATCATAAAGAGTAAAACAGTACACAAGTATTTCCTCATTTTTAATTCCTAAAATAATGTAAAATTAATTGTTTCCAAGTATCCAAAATGTATTGATGTTTTTTCTCCACTGAAAACATATTTCAAAGAGAAAACAATGATGCCTTGACATCACATAAAAACAATTTAGCATTTAATCTTTGTGATCCCTCATTTTTACTTAATTTGGGACACATGGGAATGAGTAGGATAAATGAATGAAATTGGCTGAGTGGCCCGAAAGGATCCCTAGATTCTGTTCCCGATTCCACACCTGACTTGCTATATGACTTAGGGCAAGTTCTTTGCTCTCCTGTCTATCCATCTGTAAAACCCTCGTTAAAGGTAATGAGAGTTACACTGGAGCAAAGAGGTTTCAATTGACTTCAAAGAGATCACGGTGCTTGAGGGAGATGCAAGCCTGGGTGTAGAGGTAGAGAATCAGGCTGTGAAAGAACAAATTCCTTCCAACATGGCACAGAAATCTTGGGAAACTCTGGTCAGTCATGGGGCTCAGCTTGCCTGGGGAACTAATAGAATTTATATTCGCTCTTAATCAAGACTATCATATGGCATCTTCAAAATTTCAAAACAGCAAGATCAAACAAAAATAAAAATGATGGGGAAACAATGAGTTCTGAATCCCTATACATACATTTGTCTACTTTGCACAAGTTACATGCATTGATGATGTGTGTATGTATATCTATGTTAGTGCAAACTTATGGATGCTCATTATATCATGTTATATCCATACCATATTATATATTCATTACCAAGGACTTCCTATACAAATGAAATTATAAGTCCAGTCCTTATTTCTTTCTCTCTCTCTCTGGATCTCTCTGTCTCTCTATCTCTGTCTCTTCTCTCTCTGTTCCTCTCTTTGTCTCTTACCTGTATGTCTACCTCTCCTCTCACCTCCCTCTTTCTATAAATATAGATATATACATATAATATGTATTTCAGTTTCTATACATATGATATTCATTACTTATGTGTGTGTATGAAAGATGAAATCAGATCTAGACAAAAGAAGGTAATGAATTTCTTCAGTCAGTTCAAGTAGGCATCATCACTCCATCTCTCCAACTTACAATCATAGAGTGTGGTCCAGAGCTCCTGGAAGCTGACTGGTCCAGTCACACAATGGCTGTATACATGCATACATAAATAAAGATATAAATTTATAATTAGATGCTGCACTTTTATGATTAGAAAGTATTAGGAAGATAGAGTGCTGAGCTAGCCATAAGATTCACCTGGGTTTGAATCTACCTTCTTATGTTTACCAGCTGTAAGACTTTAGGAAAGTCATCTAATCTCTCTCAGCTTCCTACACTCTCTCAGACAAAGTCTGAGATATTGCCAATGTGGAACAGTAGGGGTTTCCTCACTCCTGGAGTTCCATTCTAAAAGAAAATTATAGCTATTGACCAAAAAATTGTTATAGGCTGTTCTGGAAGAAAGGACAAAGTGCTTAGCCTCAAAGGATAGGAGGAGTTGTGGTAGAGATATGAGAGAGAGAAATAGGTTCCCCCTCAGTTCATCCTCTCTAACTCAAGAAGTAAATAGTTTCCCATGCCTTACATTCTTTATTACAGAGTGCTTTTGATTTCTGTTGATTCAGAGATTTCCCACATCAAGGAAATCATAGGTCCTTAATTCAAAATCTTTGTTATTTTTTTCATGTCAAGGTTTGAAGGATCACCTTTTTCTCCTGCTCTCATCTCCTTAATCTTAGATCTTAGAGGAGACTTAGCCTTACCTTCTAATATTGCAAATAAGGAAACTGAGGGCTGCTGGTGTCAAAATACTCATTCCATGTCAAACAAATAATAGTATATTGCCTGCCCATGAGGCTTTGAATTACATCAGAAATGTCACCTCCAATAATTCTTCTAGGAAGGTTGGGATGAGTCATTTAATGAATAATTTTAGGTAACACAGTAGATAGAGTGCAGGACCTGAGAGTGAAAAGTCTCATCTTCCTGAGTTCAAATCTGGCCATAGATTCTTACTAGCTTTGTGACCCTGGACAAATCACTAGAAGCTATTTGTCTCATTTTCCTCATTTGTTGAATGAGCTAGAGAAAGAAAAGGCAAAATCACTTCAGTGTCTTTGCCAAGAAAACCCCAAATGGGATCAAGAAGAGTTGGAAATGATTGAAAAAACTAAACTACAATCACAAGAAAAACAACTAACTTAAGCATATTATTGTTTAGAGTAAAATGAGAAAAATTAGTTGTTTTTATTTGTGAATAGTATTTCGCTGAAGTTCTCTATCTCTCTCCTTTCATATCTTCCTCCTCTTTCTCTCTTCTGTTTCATATGAATATATGTATATATAATACTTCTCTTTCTCATATATATGTGTTTGTATTTATATTTGTGTATACATATACCTAACCTACACCCCTTTCATTCTCATATGTGGAAATACACATATATATTACACATATGGCTATACAGTATTTATATAGGCTGTATATATATATATATATTTCCATATGTATGAGAATATAAAGGAAAGTATATACACATATGTATGAATGTCACATATATACATATATAAAGGAATGGAAGGAAATAGTATATTTTTCCAAAAAAACGTGGGACTGGAAGTAATAACTGTGTGGTGATTAAATATTTGTTTAACTCAGAATAAGGAATTTTTAAAGTGCCTCTGCAATCCATATTTGAGTAAATTCAATAGAAAAACATTTGAGTAACCACAGTATGAGATACATAATAGTGCAGAATAAATAATATGAGCCTTGGAATCAGGAAAACCTGGGTTCAAGTTCGGCCTCTGTTACATTAAAGCTATATGACCCTGGTCAAAACAAGAATCTCTTTGATTCTCCAAACAATTTTCTGAGACTATAATTTACAGCAGAGCTGACAACCTGCATTAATGGAGAGGGTTTCCCCATACCTTGGGAGTTTCAGCCAAAGATGAAATCACATCTGGACCCAAAACAAACAAACTAAAATCTGAGGGGCTGTCATGTGGAAGAAGGATGTTCAGCCAAGCCCAAGAGGACAGAAATAGGAACAAGTGAACATTGCAGAGAGACAGATTTTGGCTTGAGGTAAACTGGAAAAAATCAAAAAGCCTGACAATGCATGTTGGACCAAAGTGAAATAGTCTTCCTTGGGAACTGGTGATTTCCCCTCACCTGAGAACTTCAGCAATAGTCTAGATGATCACAGGTTGTGTAATTTGCAGAGGGGACTTTTATTCAGGTATTGGTTGGACTAAAAGACAACTGTGGTCCTCATGTGTAAAACTGGAAAAATAATAGTTGTGGAAGACTGATGGGAGAAATGGTCTTCAAACTGTCAAATGCCATATAGGTAAATGTGAGCTATTGAGGAAGAAAGATGCAGCAGCCAGGCTTCCTGGAATCCAGATCTTGAAAAGACAAAAACAACAGGAACAGTGTAGCTTACTTTTCAGTTGTGTCCTACAATGAATTCTTCTCAAAAGTGCCTCAAGAGTCATGTTGATAATAGACAAGCTTCCCCTCCCTCATTCAGGGACAGAATGGGCAAGACATTCTATTTTCTGCCATATTTTTAGTAGATGTTAGACTATATCTAGCAAGGCAGCTAGGTAGCACAATAGGTAGATCACTGACCAGGAGTGGGGAGGACCTGGGTTCAAATGTGACCTCAGATACTTCCTAGCTATATGACCCTAGGCGAGTCACTTAACACTGATTGCCTAGCCCTTGTCACTCATCCTAGAATTGATACTAAGATAGAAGGTTAGGGTTATAAAAAAAGAATGTAACGAGCTCTAAAATTCCTCAGTAGTCAGCTAATATTACTGCTTTATTTTACAGATGAGAAAAATAATCCTCAGGGATGTTAAGTGACCTGTTCAATGTCACAAAGGTAGAGAGTATCAGATATAGAATTTGAACCCAAAATCTTTTACTACAGAGTCAATATTTTATATATTCTTGTAGCCTATTAGTTAGACAGTATTCCAGTGTAATAAATTTCAGTGCTAATGAATTAAGAAAAATGCCCTAAAGATCTGAAAACTTACTATCTTTCCTTATTTTTGACCTCTCTTTTTGTAAAACTTTTAAAAAAGGAGAAATTGAGCTATTATTATTACTTTATAGTAACAATCAATCAATCATCAAGTTATTTGAATAATAATAGCCATTTATATTGTCATTTAACATATTTAGCAACATATTAAAATAGCATGTTGTGGTAGGTTTTATCATCTAATAGTTTGTGGCACATCTTTCAATGTGGATCTCAGTCATTATTAACCCTTCTTCCCTGACCCCAAGAGACAAAAAAGGCTTTCTCTCTGTGGGCCTTTAAATAGCCCAAACTGAATAATACTTGGAGCATTAGTCCTAATGTCTGGTAAAAGAACAGTGATGGTAGAGCTTAGTAAAAATAAAATAGATAAGTGGAGGCTAGGCAATGGAAATATTATCATTGCCAACAGGACAGTATTACCAAAACATGTCTCATACATGTGAGGGTCCTGAGTAACTTTTTATTTCAAAATATGATAACTGTGCTGACTTTCTTCAAAAATTCCATATTGGACTTTTGTTCAGTGTTTTTGTTTTATATGATTATTCACTAACAAAAATGAACAATATGGAAATATAGTTTACACAACAATATACATAAAACCCAGATCAAATTACTTGCCAACTCCAGGAGTAGAGAGGCTAGGGAAACAATTTGGATCATATAACTTTGCAAAACTTATGTGGACATTTGTTATTACAGGTAATTAGTAAATAAATAAATAAATGATTTTTTAAAATGTCAAATTCCATAATGCTAGTATTCAAATGGTCAATATTTTAATAAATATAAATTATTATATATATACTTTTCAGGGATTTCCTACCTTCCCTCCCAAAAATGTAACGAGTATCTGGCTTATGTTTTAAAGGGTCTTTGAAAAAAAAAAAACTAAGCCCATGATTTTACTGGTAAGGAGAGTCCCTGGTGGAGAAACTCAAAAACTCAAAATTGTCTGGGACGTGACACTCCCACAATAACACAATAACAATATAATAGTATATGTAATAGTGATATTCTAATGACAGCTAGCATCCATAATGATTTAAAATTTGCAAAGTACTTTACATACATGTTTTGTTTTTCTTTACAACAACCCAATGAGCTAAGCACTATTATTTCCCCCATTATATAGGTGAGCAGATGGAGACTGAAAGAAATTATGATATTTGCTCCTTTAGCCTTGGAACTTAAACCAAAGTCTTCCTGATTGCAAGGTCAATTCTCTATCCACTGAGGCATATCGCCTCTCAAACTGTCAATACTGGGTGAAAAACACACATGTTGGATCATACTAATCTTTGAAAATGTTTGCTTCTTGTAAACCTAGCAATGTTTATTAAACATTGAATGCCATGGTTCAGTGGAGGAGAGAGGATCACCCTGAAGCTTGGGTCTTATGTTAGCCAACACAGTCACATTTTCTCTTCCTGTAGTTTGTTCTCAATATCATTTTTATCTTCTTGTCCCTTTGTTGGAGAACAAATAAGCTTACTGATCCAAAATTATAACAACACCAAATATTGCTAGAGCACTGTGAACCTTTAAAGACATATATTCATTCACATTTATGATCTTTTTTGTCCTAAACACAAAGGGAAGTAGGGAAGGAGGTTAATAAGACAAAGAAGAAAATCTGAGGCTTCTAGTTCCTAGGCTAACATTCTTATCATCACACACTATGGACCCTGCCTACCCAAAACTTGTCATTTCAATGCTTTAGCTGAATTCTTGGTATTTAAAAGAAAAAGATGACTCTGAAAACTTTCTTTAGTTCCTTTTTATTGTGGGAAGAATAAGGTCGCTCCTTTGAAAACATTAGAATTCAAATAGCTTCTTACCTATTATTAATTCTACAAGTAACTAATGGGATTGCCAATAATGCATATGTGCTCTTTCCAATCATTGAGGTGGCATGCCTTATTCTTCATAGGTGTAGCTGTGTATAGATTTAGGTCTGTAATTGATCCCCATAGACCTTTTGTGATGTCAACATGATGTGAGGTGTGTAAGAAAACAAATAGCTTTCCATAATATGTTATTATTAGAATATATACTTTATGCCATTGAAGAATGTGAATAAGAGATTCTGATATTTATTTCTATTGGCTTCAGTGGGTTGAGAAAACAAATTTTATGCACAGGAAATACCATGCTTGTAGAGATATGTTAAGTAAGAATTTAAAAGATGAACATGTTTAAGAAAAAAGGATATTCAAAATAAATTATGTTCAATATCTTTAAATACAAATTAGAGATAATATTAAAAGCTTTACTATGACAGAATAATAAAATGAGATAGGTATAGTAAAATGTTTTACAATATGTTGGTTTAAGAAACTGTCAAAAGAGAGATGCAATAGAAATAAAGTAGACCAATCTAAATGACTTCATGGTATTACAGACCTACAATTGAAAGAGATTTAGAGACCATAGAGTCCAACCTCTTCATTTTATAAATGAGGAAACTGAAGGACAGAGAAATCAAGTGACTTGCCCAAACTCCAGCAATTAGTAAGTGATTGAGATGGATTTTGAACCCAGGTACTATCTGACTCACCTATGGATTTCAGATGGGTTTTCATAGTCACTTTCCTTGCCTTTAGGAAGGACCATGTTCATTTGTACCTGGATTTGTTCACCACAATCAATGGTATAAAATATATTATGATGATAATACATTATAGAAATTAATTTGGTTACTCGAAGACTTTGCATTATGTTGACATAACAACAGGGGTGATATATATATATATATACATAAATTTATACATATAACACCTATAATAAAGCATGATTACTCAATGACACAAAGATAACATGCAGTCAATATGAAGCTTTATCTGCCCAGACTGTTATTGTTTGAATTGATAATTAGCATGGAGCTAGATGAATTCTAATGTTTTCAGGGTAATCTTTTTTTTTCTTCCCACATTTAAAAACAAAGCCTTCATCTGAGAAGTGAATGCATTCAGATGATTATAACATTGGCTAATCCAATTTAAAAATCTTTGATATGTGCTGTTATCACTATCTCTTCTTTGAATTTGATGAGATAGTGATGGCATGGTAAATCACAACCAAGATCATATTTACCTTTTAGTTAAATCTTTATTAATAATTTTTGCATTTTACTTTGGTGGAAAATTAGAGTGTCTAATCAACTTATCTATATCTTCTGAATAAATACTATAATATTTCAAGGATTTCTTATTTTAGCCCTATGAATATTCTCTCTGTCATCTAGATCACAAGTTCTTTATGCCTTAATCATCATTTACATAAATTTCTGTGTCCAGAAAATTCACCTTCAGAAGCTATTGGTATTATATTAGAATTGATAATGGTGAAGACTTTTAAATGAGATACCAAAAATGATCCAATCAAAATATTTGTATAATATATAAACATATAAAAACACATGTTTACATACGTGTATATATTAAGTTTCAGGTCTATTCCCATACCCATACCCAAAGCAATGTGACCAAATTTAGCAAAATGAAAAGAAATTGTTGAAAAGTTTTGAGTGACTGCCATTGGATACAGATCTTTCTTGATGAGGGGGAAACTATATTAACTATATTAACTAAGATTTTTTCTACCTTAATTATTTGCTTTAAATTTTGATTTATCTTTTGAATTATGTATATAGAAAAAACCCCATGGATTACAAACTGCAACATTATAACTAAAATAAAGAGTGATAAGGAACTAGCATGCTTTGTTTGAAAAAAAAAACTCAGGGAAAATGTGATAGCTTTCTTCAAATATTTGTTGTGCTATCATATCAATGAAGGAGTAGACTTTTGTTTGGCATAGAAGGAATCTGGAGCAGTGGAGGAAAGCTGAAAAGAGGTTAATTTAGATTTGCTGTTGGGCAAAACAAACAAACAAAACAAAAACACCTTTCTAACAATTAGAGTTAGCTGGAAGTGGAGTGGGCTTTCTAGAGGGGTGGTAGGTTTTCCCTACTTGGAGGACTTAAACCAGAGTTTAGATGACAGCTTGTCAGTGACATATCTGATTCCTTTCATTTCAGAGTTGGATGAGATGATTTCAGACTTCCCTTCCAACACAAATTCTGGAATTCTATAAACACTTTTCTAACTCTCCTTTCCCATCCTCCCATTAATTATTAAACTAACAATAGCATAAATTCATCTCAAGATAAACTGGGTTTTTCAGTCCCCCTTAAAGGCTTCTGGGAGCACTTTTCTCCTTGTCAGAGACTCCCAAAGCTAGATTCTCATATCAACTTTTCTGACAGAAATACAGTGATCTGGAAGCTGGTTTTTCCTTAGTCATGTGGATCACAGGCACCGGCTCCTCTCGCACCTCAGACCTGCGCTGTGTCTTTTTCACGTACAATGGAAATTCATTGAACTATTGTAGGAAACTGCAGTTTTATTTAGAAATTAGGCTGCTTTGTACAGGAACAGCATGAATGGAGAAGTGGCTAAGATTTCTTCCCCTGCCCCCAGCTATTGACCCTCCTTTGGCTATCAAAAATTTGGCCTTTGTTTTACATCATCCCTAAAGCATTGCATATGTGATTATCATACCTCCTATTTCTCTAAAATGTATGTGTAATTAAGTTTTCAATCAATTTAACTAATTAAATGGAAACACTGTCTATGGGCTGGATCTGGGGACTAGAAATCTGGATTTCCCAGATCTCCTCCCAATTCACTTGGTGAATACAGACAAGGTATTTAGCTTCTCTGTGTATTGTAAAGGAAACAGAATAGCAAGTACTTTAAGCTGGGTGTGCATGGTCACTATTATCTGGATAATTCATACAGCATTCACTGCACGGATTCACTCACCTGTGTATTGGGAATAATGTCTATATGAGACAAGTGTATATAAGCAGGCTATTCAGTTATCTCTTATACTCTGGGGTGTGTGTTGGGGGGGGAGTGTCAAGGGTGCAATGCACCTGTGAACTGGAAAATCCAGGTAAAAGATTACAGGTACAGTGCTTGGCATATTTTAAGGGCTTAACAAATGCTTTTTGACTGGTATTTCCTTAAATAATACTTTTTTATAATATTCTGAGTCTTCATCCCCACTCTCATTTTCTTCCTTCCTTCTTCCTCCCTTCCTCCCTCCCTCCCCTCCCTTCCTTCCTTCCTTCCTTCCTTCCTTCCTTCCTTCCTTCCTTCCTTCCTTCCTTCCTTCCTTCCTTCCTTCCTTCCTTCCTTCCTTCCTTCCTTCCTTCCTTCCTTCCTTCCTCCTTCCCTTTCCTCCTTTCATTTCTTTCTTCATTCCTTTCTCTTTCTTTGTTTCTTTTTTCTATATTCCTTCCTTCCTTTAATTCTTTCACATTCTTTCCTTCTACTTTCTATTTTCTTTCTTCCTTTTCTGCTTCCTTCTTTCTCTCTGTATATCTCTTTTTTATCTGTCTCTCTCTGACTCTCTCTGTCTTTATGTCTGTCTCTGTCTCTCTGTCTCTGTCTCTCTCTGTCTCTGTCTCTCTCTGTCTCTGTCTCTCTCTTTCTCTCTCTCTCTCTCTCTCTCTCTCTCTCTCTCTCTCTCTCTCTCTCTCTCTCTCTCTTTCTCTTTCTCTCCCCCTCCCTCCCTCCCTCCCTCCCCATCTCTTTGTCTTTCTGACTTTCTGTTCCTCCTTCTGTCTCCCTCCCTTCCTCACTTGACTAAGAGTCAGTTTGTCAAAACGTCTAAGAAGCTGGCCTTGGAGTTAGGGTTCAAGTTGTCCTTCTGACACATACTAGCTATGTGATCCTGACAAAGTCTCTTAAACCATCAGTGTTTCTTAATAACTGTAATTTGTGAAATGGTTACTGAACTAAATTAGTAGAGAAGATTTCTTTCCTAGGAATTTCCAACATAATTGAAATTACTGGTTTATAAAAAAAGAAAATAGGTAGGCTACTATACTATATTCTGAAAAAAAAATCTTCACACAAAATATGACTCAGCTCAGTAATTAGGAACACATAATATGCATTTGATTTTCTATATGAAAGCAAAACTAGCCACAGGATTAGTTCTAATGAACAATAACTGTCCTTCCTTTTTCATTCATAGGACAAATCAGTAGCTTGTGTTATTCTGGAAGATTCTGCATGATTTTCGTTTCTTCTAGTATTACAACTTGGTCTTTTTATTATTTTTTAAGGTCAAGAACTTCACTGAAGTACAGACAAGGGCAGGGGGGAAAATATGAAAAAAATTTAAGAGTATGGAGATCCCTATTCCCAAATAAACACCAAAATTACCATTTGTTTTCTCCCTGATGACTTTTCTATGCTCTGTACCACAAACTACAGTCACATATTCCTTTACTCCACTAGTACAATGCCTTGCTTCCTGCCATGTCCAACTCAAGACTGACTTCTAATACCATTGGAAGTTCTCAGAGTATAGTCTATACCACTTCATTCTACAATGAACATTTATGACACCAGGATTGTTCTTTATTTTTCTCATATAGCATTCTCATAACATGTAGAGATACATAGTATGTCTCCTCATATTGTTAGAGCAAGAGGATTAGTAATGCAGTGGAAAGAGGGTTGGATACAAGGTGAGTGTTCAAATCTCAGTTTTGCTACTTACTACCTTTGTATCCTCTGCCTTGTGTCACTTAATGTTTCTAGGCATTAGTTTCCTTATCTATAAAAGGATTAGACTAGGCAGCCTCCTTCCCCACTATTAATAGGATCATAGATTTAGAGCTAAAAAGTCATCTGGTCCAATCACCTCTCCATTTTACTGATGAGAAAACCCAAGGTCTAAAGAGGATCAATGAATTATACAAGATCACACCAGTTCTAAGCAGAAGGATCAGGATTTGAATTCTGCTCCTGTAATTCCAACGTTAGCAATCATTTCATTATAGTATGTTGCTTTCATAATGCAATGATTTTCTTAGATGGTTATCATCTCAAGGGCAAGAGGTTACTCCTGCTTCCTCTACATCTTCAGAAGGATTTAGTAGTCTTATACAAAGCGTAGGCATATACATTCAATGTGTTGAATTATACCCACACAGAAAATAAAGAAAAGTTCTATGCAAGTTTCAACAAAGAATCACATAGGAAGGTGAAGGTCTTCTGTTTGTAGCAAGCAAAATCTGACTCAGTTCATAAGCACAGTGCTATGAATACTGAAAGTTAGCTTCTTGCAAAAGCATCTTTGAAAACTATTTCCCATGTGGTTTTGTATTCTCTCTTCTGTAATATGCGGGAGCATGATGCATTTCTTGACAATCACCCACTTGGATCAATAGTTGTGATCTAGAAACACTGCACAATTCAGTCCCAGTAAGAAGACATTTGGCTTTTTCACACTGAACCAATATTTATTTAACCATGTCTGTGGCTCACAACTGTTTCAGCTGGCAATATGTATTAGAAAGCTATTAGGTACAGGTCTGCAATGTTAAATAGCAGCAAGTCAAAGATGACAAGCTTCATCATTTAATGAGTCAAAGATCAGGTACTAATATTGTATTAGACATAAATGATGTGCACTTGCTGCCTGCCATTCTATTTGCTTGCAAAATGTCAGCATGGACGAAACAGGAAATCTGTGAATATGAAAGACAAAAGTTGTTCATGCTGAAAAAAGCAGTGATGAAACAAAATGAAGTTTGCTTAATTAAAACAATGAATTGTTTAATTAAAGGAAATTCATAGCTCCTATTCATTAAGATATGCATCATCATTTGGGATTCATTTTAGAGCAAAATCTAATATCTGGCTTTGTAACTTCATGGAGATTTTCATATACCTATTTTTTTCAGAATATTGTTGGCTGTGGCAAGAAAAAAAATTAAGTCCTGAATTTATGCCTCTCTGTATATGGAGCACATATCAATGTCTAAAAAAGATTAACAGTTTCAAAAAAGCCACATTGAAAATTATGATCAATCTGAAGATCTAAATGTGAGGTGAGTAGGAGCATGAGTCAGAGCTCTCTCTTAGAAGCTTTAAGAGTCTCAAAATTCACATTCATATGTACTGAATACTGACAGATCAAGGTATTTCTAGGAAGCTCTGAAGACAGCAACTACCTTGAATGCAACCTTTTTATGAGGACATCTGGATGAGTGGAATACAATTTTCTCTATTAAAACAAAAGTTGAAGGTTAAAGAAAGAAAACTGACTATAAGACATAAAATAGACACATGTACATGTAGGTGTCTTTTAACACTTTACTGAAGTATTGGCTTTTGAAATAGGGTTTACTTTTCAGAAACTAATGAAGAAATAACACACTGTAGGGAGAGACATTTGCTTTTGCATTCTCTTAATTTTCCAGAGAGAAGGAAACTTCACCACCACAATGGTACTCTTGCGAGCTGACAGGTAAGAATATTTCCTGACCTGACCACTGGTGATGGGACTTGAATGTGATCTCCCAGGAGTAGATGGTCTAAAACATTGATTCATTAGTCTGTTTAATCTTCATGCTTGCTAAGGGAGAGATCCTTCTTGATTTAAATGCTGACAGGCTATCATCTCAAGAGGTTCATCCCTTGTCATTTCCTTTCCCCACAATCAAAGAAAACTTCCTAGCTCTGTTACAAAAGATTAGCATGAAGAGAAGAGGAGTATGGAAAAAGAAACCATAGGGTCTACATTTTTTTTTTGTCTATGCCTACTCTTACCCTCATTGTGCTTTGAAGGCAGCCTGGCAGAAATAATTTCAGACATGCAGAATGATAACCAAAGGGAAAGGTAGACATTTGAGGATTTTTTGAAAATATCTCTCCTGCAGTAAAATGAATGGAATGTAATAAGAAATGTTCAGAATTACAACTTCAAGTTAAATGCAAGATTAGTGCACACTGTTGTGTGGGGTTTTTACTTGTGGTATTCTTCCTAGAAGTTAAGATTGTAATCTAAGGACTTGGATAAATTTCAGGGAGTTTTTAGCTGATTAGCCTGGACTAAAGGGAGAACTAGATGACAGGATAGAGCTGCAGGGATGATGATTTTAAAGAAATGTTTCCTAAGCTGACACAAGGAGGATACAATATCACTGAAGGATCTCAATGCTGCCTGTATCTCAGGTCTCTAGTGCCCATAAACTTACCTGTTTTAGTAGGAAAAGCACTGGCTCCGGGGCTAAAAACAAATCAGGTTCAAATTCAAGCTCTACAGTCTGATGGGTGATCTTTAGAAAATCACTTTATGTCTTGATTTCAAAAGTCTTTTGGAAAAGTTAGTATATATAGTAGTCAACTTGTATTTAAAGATTAAAAAAAGTGAGGACCAGAAAATCCAAGTATCTTGAGCACTCTCACAAAGTGTGTAAGTATTTATGCCAAGATGAAAACCCAGAGCTCTTCTCTTCAAACTCTTTGCTATTTCTCCTACAAATATTGTCATTTCCGGAAGAAACTACACACACACACACACACACACACACACACACACACACACACACACACACACACACACACACTTCCCTCTCTCTTCCTTTCTCTCTTTGTCTATCTGTCTCTGTCCTTTTCTCTCTTTTCCCTTATCTCTCTTCTCTATCTTCTTTAGTTCTCTCTCTCTTCCCTCCCCCCTCTCTTTCTCCTGAGGAACAGAAATAGAACATTTCTTATCAAGAAAACATAAGGAGGCTTAGGAGAACATTAAAATGGTGTGTTTCCTTTATAAATGTTGGTGTTCACTTAATATTTGAATGCTATGTTATTTGATATGAGTTGATTTGAGGCAACTGAGTCAAAATACAATGAAAAACAAGTGAACTTGGATTTCACACTCTTCTCAATTGTAATCTGTAGCATGAATACCCTGTGAGATCCATTGATTGGCATATTGGTTAATATTATAAATTAAAATGGCTCTAGAAAAAAATCAAATTCCAAATTAAAGTTGCTTTTCATATAAGTTCTTGATCTATTTCATTTGCAAAGAATAGATTAAAAAATTAATAGTCTTATCCATAAGCCATAAATGGTAGTAATTAAAATACCCAAATCAAATGGCGTATTACAATTGCATAAAAATGTTATTTTAAATTTACATAGCTATGCCAAGTGGTGCAGCTCTTCCCCTTTCCTATCGATAACCGAAAGAATAATGAATAAATAATACTCTAAGGCTTGTTTGATATCTTCCCCTATCTGGTAAAAAAAAATAACCAAACACTATGTTTGAAATTACTTCCCTTTTAATTTACATACATATAATTGCATAAAGAGCTCTGTGTTACAGTACATAGGGAGCTAATAATAATAAAGACTTAAGTTTAAATAATTCCTCAGATACTGATCTTGTGACCAATCACTTAACCTCTCTTAGCCTCAATATTCTCATCTATAAAATGGAAATATTAATAATGCTTACCTAGCAATTTTTTTTGAGGACCAAATAAGTTGACATTAGAATGATTAATTATGTCATGCTTTCCAAACATAAAAATGCTATAAAAATGTTAGCTATTGCTCTTATGTCCTAGAATTGAATACCACAGAAAGAATGGCATCAGCAAATCTAATCCGTTATCTATTCATCAAGCATGAAAATATTATATTGTTCAATCCTTTTACGTCCTAATTTATCTACCTCTTTAAGAAGGTAGCTTGTGCTGATAGGAAATCAGGAACTTGTTATGATTGAGGACTAGGAAAAAAAAAAGAAGAATCATTTAGACAGCAACAGTAAATTAACACTTATCCTCTCCTATGAATGTTGGTATTACATTTGCCTTTTTTCTCTATCACTGTACTTCCAGCTCCAAGGTAGTCTGTATTAACAGTCACTTTGGGTTCAACATCATTAAATGTTCACTGTCATGTCACCACAAATCCCACATTCCCCTTGTCTCTCAGGCTTAAAAAACTCATTTAACACTGAGGGCTAATTAATTAAATGGATTTTCTTATATTTAATGGAGACCACCCTAAACTATTAGAACCAAGCTTTGTTAAAATTTGATTCACTGAAGTAGTCTATAATTATTCCAGCCTCCTGCAAACTAAACCTTCTTGTTCATATTTCCATTTGTAATCAAATTTTCAGAAAATAATTTTTATATAACACAATGATATAACATATTGCTGACTTTTCCTTATAATTTTCATGGAATATTCATTACTTATTTCTGTTATGAATACACAATGACCTTCACCTTAAAATATGAAGTCCCCAAGGTATTAAAATTATTTTTAGATAAATGGCCTTAAATATCCTTGTGAAATGGGTTCACCACAAGGAACTATTTACTTTTTTATGACTAAAGGCAAGAAAATGACTTTCTATGATGATTTCAGCCATTGTTCCTTTATTCCTGTTGTCTTATATAATCCTGTTGCTACTATCCTTTATTTGAAGGTGTTGGAGATAAAGCTCTGGATTTCCAAGCAATAAGCAATGAAATGAAATCGAAAGATGATTTATTAGTAGTGGGCATAAATAAAGTGGAGGTAATCCACAATACATTAAGTTCACAGATATTCACACATTTTTCATGAATACCTTCAAAATAGTACAGGGTCATTTTTGCATATGAAACCTAAAGGTTCTATTTTGGAAGTAACAGATCTATGTTACACATTGCTCTTAGAAATACAGTTTCTACTATTTTCTACTACCACCATAATTTATTTAAAAGATGTTTCCAAAATATATATAGTGAAAAATACAGTAAAGAAAAATTATCTTTAAAATTATTTCTATGTGAACAAATTGTGTTTATCTACATTTCTCAGTTGTTTTTAGACTTAAATGCAGTGACAGTAATTAATCAATCATCAAGCATTATTAAGTTCCTACCACATGCCATGCACTATATACTAATTGCTAGAGATGTAAAGACAAAAGTAAAACATTTGTCTTTAGGGTATTGATATTCTTCAGAGTAGTCAGTCTGTACATATAATGATTGCAGCTTTAATTCCCTAAAATATTTACATAGAATAAAATTATAATTTGAAAATAGTTTAAATTTCCTTATATTATATTTTTACCATTTTGAAAAACTTAGGAACTACAACCAAAGCAATAACTGACCACAACTCCAGAAGACCAGTGATGAAGTACCACCCCATCTGAAAGGAAAGGAATTAACTCAAGATTCAGAATAAGACATATCTTACAAGACAAGGACAATGCGGAAATTTTGATTTGCTTGACTATGAATATTTATTCTAAAGTTTCTTTTTGGCTATTTCTCCAATGGGAGATGGGATGGGAGGAAGAGAATATAAGTATATAATAGCCAAAAGAGGAAGGAAGGAAGGAAGGAAGGAAGGAAGGAAGGAAGGAAGGAAGGAAGGAAGGAAGGAAGGAAGGAAGGAAGGAAGGAAGGAAGGAAGGAAGGAAGGAAGGAAGGAAGGAAGGACTCTTTCCCTAATTAGTGTGTGAATTTATGGAAGTGAGGTAGAGAAAAAAGTTCATGAAATGATTGTTGAAAAAAAATTTAGAAGGTTATACCAATCTTCACTTTTTCAATAAAGAATTTAATTAAACATAAATAAAATATAAGATTCTTGAATAAAGGGACTATCTTATTCTCATTTGTATCCTTAGTTTTAGGATCACACATGATGTGGAGTAAAACCTTTTTAACAATCCTTTGATTTTTTTCAAATTACATATAAAATATTTTTACACTCATATATTAAAATGTTGAGTTACAAATTTTCTCACTCCATCTTTCCTCTCCCCCCTGTCATTGAGAAGGTAAGAAGTTTGATGAACATTATACATGTGCAGTCATGCAAAAAAATCTCCAAATTAAATATCTGATAGAATAAAATACATATTAAAAATAACTAGAATTATAAAGAAGTATTTCATTTTTTAAAGTATGCTTTTATCAGCAGTCAGATACTACTAATTTTTTCTATGATAGTATATGGCATTTGTTGTTATGAATCCTTCGGAAATGTCTTAAGCCATTGTATTACTGAGATTACCTAAGTCATTGTTAAATGCTGTTTTTAATGTGTACAATGTTTTCCTGTTTCAGCACACTTCATTTTGCATCAGTTTATTTAAGTCTTTCCAGGTTTTTTTCTTCTTCCTGAAAACATACTAATCATCATTTCTTATAGCATTATAGCATTCCATCTTTCCTCTTCATTGTAAGAGCTCTTCCTTAAGGGTCTCTTTTATATGAGAAAAGTTTCCCTATTTCACATCTGCCTTATTCTTTCTCTCATCCTTTCATTTGTTTCTGGAGATTATTCCAAAATAATCTACTCACACTATAGCCCTCTATCTATTATAAACTCCTTAAACTTCCCTAATAATAATAATAGAATAATGATGATTATCATCATCATCATCATCATATATAATCTTTCCATATAGGAATAATTTAACTTTATTGAGATCATTATGATTATTCCATCCTGTTATGTTTACCTTTCTATGCCTATTTTTAGTATTATATTTGAAAATCAAATTTTTCTATTCAGCTCTATTTTCTGTTTTTTTTTTATATTTCATCAAGAATGTTTAAAATTCCTCTATTTTATTAAATATCAATTTCTGTTTTGAAGAATTATACCCAGTTTTGCTGAGCATATGACTATTGGTTATAATCCTAGCTCCTTTGGTTTTTGGAATATAACAGTTCTGACCCTCTGGTCCTTTAAATGGAAGATACTAAATCTTAAGTTATCCTGGTTACAGCTCCATTATATTTAAATTGTTTCTTTCAGGTAGTTCAACAATTCTTAAGCTATCTTTCCTTTATCCATTTCCCAGGTCAATTGTTTTTGCAATGAGATATTTCATACTTTATTCTTTTTTATTTTTTAAATTTTGTGTCATTGTTTCTTCATGTCTCATGAAGTCAGTAGATTCCACTTGTTCAATTCCAATTTTTAAGAAATTATTTTCTTCAATGAGATTTGTACCTTCTTTTTCATTTGGACCATTTTACTTTTTAGGAATTTCTTTTCTTCAGAGAATTTTTATGTATCTTTATTTATTTATTATATGGCCTACTCTCCTTTTTAAAGATATTATTCTGTGCAATATTTTTGGTACCTCCTTCACCAAGTTCTTGATTTTCTTAAATCATTCTCATTTCTCTGGCCAATTTTCCCTTTTCTTCCTGTATTTGAATTTTAAAATATTTTTTGAGTTCTTGAAATATACTTTTTGGGCCTAAAAACAATTTGTATTTTTTTCTTTGGGGTTTTGTATGTTCAGAGTCCCTGTTCCTGCTAGTGTTTCTCCTTAACTTAGTCACCCAGGATTCCTACACTGGAGAAGACTGTCCTCCCACTCCAATGAAATAGAGCTTTCCTTTCAATTTTCTAAGTTGTCTTTGGTTAGAAAATTGTTTTATCCCTTCCTTTTGGTGGTTCTGCTTCTTTAGAATTCATTTTGAGACATTATTTTAAAATTGTTTAAAGAGGAATTGAAGAAAGGTAAGGCAAATCTCTGCCTTTATTCTACCATCTTGGATCTAGCCCACCACATAGTAAATTAATAGATTTTTCTTTATTAATTCAGTCAACCTAAGAAGTCAGACCTTCATTTTGAGCCACAATGACTCAAGAAACAGATTAAAAATCAAATATGATCATCAGTCCTGTCTTGTTTTATCTCCTCTCAATTTATGGTAATGGTTGCAGAGTCTCAACTACAAATGTTCATTTCACTGTTGATGATAAAAAAGCACAATCTCTGTTCTTCCCCTCACACCTAATGACTGAATGTATTACAAGAGCAGGAGATTCCAACCTGGAGTCTGTATACAAGTATATACATACTTACACACACACATACACACACACACACACATATATGCACACATATAATATGTGTGTATAGTCTGTATATATAAGCACACATATGGAGACTGATTTAATACATATTATAATTATGTTATATAAACATAATATATACATATATTCAATATATAAATATATGATATATATATAATTAGACTCTATGTGTATATATATATATATATATGTACAGGTATATACATGATTGAAATGTAGTTACATTTGTGTAATTGAATTCTAAATGAGTTGTTTTCCTTTGTTATCCAATGTATTTTATTTCATGAAAAAAGCATTTTATCCGAAAAATACACAGGACTCAATAGATTGCCAAAGGAATCCAGAACTACAAAAAATAATCAATAATTCCTATACTAAAGTCATATTCTCCCTAAAAATGAAAACTGAAGACAAAGAAATTATAAATAAATGGAAAAACAAGGGAATCAAATAGTGGAACTAGAAGAAATTGTGTTGTTGTTCAAAATATTATCAGAAGCAATAAGACACTGTCATGATCTAGCCCTGTGACACTTAACATCAACACAGTTGAACAGACTGTCACAAATACAATTTATCGCTTACATGCAAATATTATTTCAGAGTTTTGAATTTAGATATTCTACAAAGGGACTTGACAATATTCTTTAAATTAAAATAAACATTAAAACTTATAATCTTTTACTCCAAAGTGAAGCTTAAGGGAAAGATGACAAATCTATATTGGAAAAGATTCTTCAGGATCAGAAATGAAAAATGTCAAAAATAATTTTTAATTGTACCTATACACTATCATATGCCATAGATACTTTTTTCATTTAAAAATTATGAAAATACTGGGTGTAGTGCAAATATCATAAAAGAAGAATTCATTAATCTTAATAGTCAGGAAAATGTTATTTACTGCCATGAGAACAATTTCAAAATAAGCTGTATGTAAAGGTCAAAATCAATTAAAAATTAAATGAGAAGATAACAATAAGAAGGTTTCACATATTATCTACCCAAACTGTTTTTAAAACCTGACTCTAAAAAAATGGGAAATAGATAAAAATAAAGACATTGACTTTTATTAGCCGCACTTCCTGAAAAATATCAACTTGTTAAAAAAATTTGCTTATCTCATTAAGAGGTCAAGATACCTAACAAATTCCAGGGTTGGCATGCATATAATCTTTACAAGGTCAATACTAATATATATATGTATATATATAATTTATTTTAAAACATAAAAGATAAAAACAACAGAATATTTTGAGTAATAGCCCTATACTTGGATGGCTCTTTGGCCACATTTATGTGAGTATTTTCTCCAATAGGACAAATCACAAGCCATTCATACCTTCTCATCTTGTGCAACTTATGTCACTTTTTAAAAATAAATCCTTTATATTCATTGTGGTAAGGTATATTCCTCCTTGACATTGGGTGCATACAAACGGGACATTGAAGCTATTTAACAGTTATTCCTTATTCTTAATCCATGACCAGTGTACTTCTCTTTATGGTGATATATCATTCTCATTTATCTTTTATGCTACTTGTCCAAAGCAGTTCTTTATTGATAACATGTAGCTTATTCACACCAACCATGCTTCCTTAGTTTTTTCTGGAGACTTAATTTTAATTCATTTGAGATTGTGGTATTCCATGACTTGAAGCCACAAGCTATCACTAAAAGATTTTTGAATTTTAAAGATTCCTTTAGTCTGCTGCAAAATGAAATAAAGTAATACATTATCCATTCAACTGCATTGGATAGTCAAGACAACAGACATTCTTCATGTGCTAGGGTTTTTTCCTTTGAAGAAAACTGGGCCAATGAGATTTTTTAATATTTTAATATTCTATGGCAATATCTATAATTAGCAATATGAAAATAAAAAGCCAGTATTTTTAAATTTCACTTTCCTTTTGTGCTATCATTATTTTTCATATCTTGAAAATACCTGGCATTTTTCATCCATTACTCCTGGTTCTGCACTCTTGGCCCAGACAAAACAAATTTCATTTCTTTTCTACATGATAGTCATTCAAATATCTAAACAACACTTTCATGACTCTCCTTCACTCTTCAAATACCCACATCCAATCTTCTTTTCTTCAAGTCCAGGATTGCCAATTCTTTTCTTCGACGATTCCTTATGGAAATAGGTATCTGTCTAGGTCTCTGATTAAGCCACTGAGAGTATGAGCCCTCAGTAGGGATTCTGAGAGAGAGGGAGGATAGGAAGAAAAGAGAGAAATGGCAGAGATATTTTTGTTCAGATTCTCATATTTACTTTAAACTACACAATATTCCAGACTCCTCAATGCTTGAAGAGAATTCTATCTCTAGGGAACTACAGTTCCTAGAATTTCCAGCAATACCTCACACCCTTACTGCACTGAAAGTCTAATAAAAAATCCATACAAATAATCTGTAACACTTGGATGACAATCATCATTTTCCTTATCCTCTATAAGGAAAAATATCTATGAGCAAATTTTCTTTAAAATTTTATTTAGAATATTTTTTCATGGTTACATGATTCATGAATCCCCCACCCTTTCCTTCCTCCCTCCCAGACCTGACAAGCAATTCTACTGGGTTATACAAGTATCATTGTTCAAGAACCATTTCCATATTATTTGTATTTATATTAGAGTGATCTTTTAATGCGAAAACTCTAATCATATCTCCATCAAACTAAGTGATGGATCATATGTTTTTCTTCTGCATTTCTCCTCCCACAGTTTTTTCTCTGGATGTGGATAGTGTTCTTATAAGTCCCTCAGAATTGTACAGGATCATTGCATTGCTGCTAGTAGAGAAGTCCATTACATTCGATTGTATCACAGTGTATCAGTCTCTGTGTACATTGTTCTCCTGGTTCAGCTCCTTTTACTCTGCATCAATTCCTGGAGGTATTCACATGGAATTCCTCTAGCTCATTATTCCTTTCAACACAATAATATTCCATCACCATAAGATACCAAAATTTGTTCAGCCATTTCCCAATCAAGGGACACTCCCTATTTTGTATTTTTTTCAACCACAAAGAGTGTGGCTATAAATATTTTTCTACAAGATTTTTTCTTTATTATCTATTTAGGGTACAAACCCAGCAGTGATTTGGCTGAGTCAAAGGGCAAGCATTCTTTTAAAGCCCTTTGGGCATAGTTCCAAATTGTCCTCCAGAATGGCTGGACCAATTCACAACTCCACCAGCAGTGAGTTAGTTTCCCAATTTTGCCACATCCCCTCCAACATTTATCACTTTCCTTTGCTGCCATATTGTCCAGTCTGCTAAGTGTAAGGTTGTACCTCAGAGTTGTAAAACAGACTTTCATTAAAAATTGCAACTTAACCTTTGAATTTCTATTTTGCTTCTCCTTAATTTACCTTATTCTCACATTTCCATCACTTTCTGTTCTTATCACACAATACTCAGATATGATGTGTAATAATAAAAATGACTAACATATGGTATGAAGAATAAAAGAACAAAAGAAGAAAAATAACAAAGTTCTGCCTAGAGGGTGAAATACACAGATGCACATGCACAATGCGTGCACAAACACACATCCTTATTTGAAAAAAAAAAAAGCCATTCCCATATTCTTTAGTCTTAATATGTTTTCAGCTTTTTCACAATACGAGAATTTTTTTTTTGTTGGACCTAGAATTAAAAAAAGTGATTTCTTTTCCCCAAATGAATTGATTCCAACAAAATGCAAGTGGTATTTAATGATGGTTTTGAGAGATACCAGAAATTCATCTTTGTTCTGTTCCAGGCTTGTATAGAACAACCTGCTTTGCATGGAACAATCGATTGCCAAATGGTCATTTTCTCACATTTATTATGATAACAGGATAAATGCCAACATTTGTCAACATCTTGTAAATGATGAGTCTTAATGAGGCAAGCTACTGTTTCACTCCTCTGAGAAATTTCATAATAGGATGAGCAAAATATCAGGTTAAAGCAAGTGGGAGGGAATCCCAGAGGGCAAACCTTTTCTATGTACTGGATATTCCTTGAGGTTTTGCTGAGAGTGGGTTCTAGGATTCTGGCCAATTTGGCCTGATCCCTTATACAACATTTTAATTGTATTTTTAACAAATCCAGCAAAATGAGGTTCACATGTTGACTCAGCCAGAAAAACAGGATCGACACACTAAAATGAAGGCAACAGAGCAATCTGGAAGTAGGGGGCATTTTTACATTGCCAAAGCCTATGAATACAAGTGATTTTCCTTGGCTGGCCCATTTATCCCCTTGAGATAGTGGTAAATATCAATAAGGGAGAGGAAATTCTCAACTCTAACTTATCAATTATACATTGAATCATAGTCCATTGTCCCTACTACAATGAACCACACCCTCAGACAGGTTGGTTCTTTTGGAAATGCCCCAAGGTCCCATGATTGGATTATATTGCCTCTGTTTTTCTTCAATAACATTACTAAGATATCCCCATACCCTACAATTACATGGTCAGAATCCTTGGCTGGGAGACCCTTACACTTACTTCTTGATCTTCTTCCTCTTCATATTAGTTGTAAAACCAGCTCAGTACTATTTACCTCAGTGACTTTACCTTTCCTCTAGTCTGGCCAATTCTATTCCTCTGTAACAAACAAACTCTGCCCTATAACTTTCTTTCACCTAAAATTACTCTTTCCTGGAACCAATTAACCATGTCAATCAGAATGTGCCTTTAGGAAGCACAAAACCCCTTTCCTCAAGGAGCTTACATTCTAATGGGGGCAGACAATAAACATACAGGGAAAAAAAAGGATATGTTTTAGGTAACCAATGAACATTGTTGATATCTAAGAAAGCCAATAATGAATTTCCTCATCAGTGTGCAAAGTACTGTTGCCGCAAATTATAAATAAAAAATGCAGATAATGCATGAAAAGATAGTTAAGAATGCAGAAAGAATGTAGCAAGTTTCTTTTTTAAACCTGAAAAAAAAATTTTAATTACTTTTAGAAGCAATTTTTGACAATTCATAGCTAAATTTTTTCTTTTTTTTAAATTTTTTTGGTTACAATACTAACTTTATTTCCCTCCCTACCCTCCACCCACCTTCCTGAAACTGACTGTCAATTTCATTGGGTATTACTTGTGTCCTTGATCAGAACCCATTTCCATGTTGTTGTTTGCACTAGGATGTTCATTTAGAGTCTACATCCACAACAATATCGCTTCTACCCATGTATTCAAGCAGTTGTTTTTCTTCAGTGTTTTTACTCCCACAGTGTTTCCTCTGAATGTGGATAGTGATTTTTCTCATAGATTCCTTCAAGTTATTCAGGATCACTGCATTGTCACTAATGGAGAAGTCCATTATGTTCAATTGTACCACAGTGTATCAGTCTCTGTGTACAATGTTCTCCTGGTTCTGCTCCTCTCACTCTGCATCAATTCCTGGAGGTTGTTCCAGTCGCCATGGAATTCCTCCACTTTATTATTCCTTTTAGCACAATAGTATTCCATCACCGAAGTATACCACAATTTGTTCACCATTCTCCAATTGAAGGACATCCCCTCATTTTCCAATTTTTGGCCACCACAAAGAGTGCAGCAATAAATATTCTTGTACATGACTTTTTCCTTATTATCTCTTTGGGGTACAAACCCAGCAGTGCTATGGTTGGATCAAAGGGCAGACAGTCTTTTAGTGCCCTTTGAACATAGTTCCAAATTGTCCTCCAGAATGGTTGGATCAATTCACAACTCCACCAGCAATGCATTAATGTCTCTACTTTGCCACATCCCCTCTAGAAATCATTACTTTCCTTTGCTGTCATGCTAGGCAATCTGCTAGGTGTGAGGTTATACCTCAGAGTTGTTTTGATTTGCACATCTCTGATTATAAGAGATTTAGAACACTTTTTATGTGTTTATTAATGTGTTGATTTCTTTAACTTAAAATTGCCTATTCGTGTCCCTTGCCTATTTATCAATTGGAGAATGGCTTGATTTTTTGTACACTTGGTTTAGTTCTTTATACATTTGTAAATAGACTTTTGTCAGAGGTTTTTGTAATGAAGATTGTTTCCCAATTTGTTGCTTCCCTTCTAATTTTGTATGCATTAGTTTTGTTTGTACAATTTTTTTTAATTTGATGTAATCAAAATTATTGATTTTATATTTTGTGATTTTTTTTCTAACTCTAGTTTGATTTTAAAGTCTTTACTTTCCCAAAGATCTGACAAGTATACTATTCTGTGTTCACCTAATCTGCTTATAGTTTCCTTCTTTATATACAGGTCATTCACCCATCTGAGTTTATCTTGGTGTAGGGAGTGAGATGTTGATCCAAACCTAATCTCTCCTATACTGTCTTCCAATTTTCCCAGCAGTTTTTATCAAATAGTGGGTTTTGGTCCCCAATACTGGGATCTTTGGACTTATCTTGCTGAGGTCATTTACCCCTAGTCTATTCCACTGATCTTCCTTTCTGTCTCTTAGCCAGTACCAAATTGTTTTGATGACCATTGCTTAGTTTGAGATCTGGGACTGTAAGACCTCTGTCCTCTGCATTTTTTTTCATGGTTTCCCTGGATATCCTTGAACTTTTGTTCTTCCAAATGAACTTCATGTTTTTTTTTTCCTTCCAAATGAACTTTTTTATGATATTTTTAATTCAATAAAAAAGTTTTTTGGTAGTTCAATGGGTATGGCACTAAATAGATAGATAAGTTTGGGTAGGATGGTCATTTTTTTTTATGTTAGCTCGTCCTACCCATGAGCAATCAATGTTTCTCCAATTGTTTAGATCTAGTTTTAATTGTGTGGAGAGTGTTTTGTAGTTGAGTTCATATAGTTCCTGTGTTTGTCTGGGCAGATAGATTCCTAATTATTCTATATTGTCTAGGGTGATTTTAAATGGAATTTCTCTTTCTAATTCTTGCTACTGAAATGGGTTGGAGATATATAGAAATGCTGATGACCTATGCGAGTTTATTTTGTATCCTGCAACTTTGCTAAAGTTGTTGATTATTTCAACTAGCTTTTTGGTTGAGTCTCTAGGATTCTTTAAGTAGACCATTATATTATCTGCAAAGACTGATAGCTTGGCCTCCACATTGCCAATTTTAATACTTTCAATTTCTTTTTCTTTTCTAATTGCTCCTACTAGTGTTTCTAGTACAATGTTAAATAAAGAAGTGATAATGGGCATCTTTGTTTCACTCCTGAACTTATTGGGAAGGCTTCTAGTTTATCACCATTGCAGATGATGTTTGCTGATGGTTTTATATATATATATATTATATATATAGTTTATTATTTTTATAAAAGGCCTTTCTATTCCTATAATTTCTGGTGTTTTCAATAGGAATGGGTGTTGTATTTTATCAAAGGCTTTTTCTTCATCTATTGAGATAATCATGTGATTTTTGTTGGTTTGCTTGTTGATATGGTCAATTATGTGGATAATTTTCCTAATATTGAATCATCCTTGCATTCCTGGTATGAATCCTACCTGGTCACAGTGAATAACTCTTGTGATGACTTGCTGGAGTCTTTTTGCTAGTATCCTATTTAAGATTTTTGCATCTATATTCATTAGGGAGATTGGTCTATAGTTTCCTTTCTCTGTTTTTGACCTGCCTAGTTTTGGGATCAGTACCATATTTCTGTTGTAAAATGAATTTGGTAGAACTCCTTCTTGGCTTATTCTGTCAAATAGTTTGTATAATAATGGGATTAGTTGTTAGTAGATAGAAAAACAGAGAGATACATATACAGTACATGAGGTAACCTTAGAGCAGAAGATTGTAATGATTGAGGGTATTGGATGATAATAGAGCTGAATTTTGAGGGAAGCAAGGGATTTTGAGAGATGCTGAAGGGAGAGAGCATTCCTTTAACTTATGGGGGAAAGCCTATGGAAAGGCACAAAGATGTAAAATAATATATTATGTGTGTAGAACAGAAATATTATCTGTTAAGAACAGAAAGTAGGCCATTGTAAATTGGTTATAGAGTCTATCAAGGGGGAAATGTTTTAAGAAGTTTGGAGACTTTTTGAAGGCATTAGATTGTAAAGAGTTTTAAATGCCAAACAACTGCTTTTAAACTTTCTATTTCAAATAAGATGTATCCAGTGGAATTTACTGAGTTTCAGTGAGTGGTAAGGAAGGGATGACATAATTGGACCTATACTTTAGGAGGATAATTTTGGTAGCTTTTTTAAAGGATGGATTGGTATGGGAAGAGATTTAAGCAGCAAATCAATTAAACTATGATTGTGTAGAAATCATTGGAAAGGAACTATGACAACATCCAATTCACTGTTTCTGAAATGTTTTGGTCTCAGAACTCCTATATGCTTTTTTAAAAAATTAATTGAGACACCAAATGAACTTGTTTATGTGGTTTATACTTATTGACATTTAGTGGATTGAAATAAAATACCTTAGTATTATTATGAAAATGATTTTTTACCTTTTGGACTCCCTAAAACATCTTCGGGACCCCCCAAAATCTCACACTTTGAGTATCATTGATCTGACCTTTTTCCTACATGAATGAGTATCTCCTCTACATATCCCCTCTATAACATATCTGAAAAATGGTCATTGAGCTTTTACATGAAGACATTGAGTGAGAGAACCCTCCACATGTGGCCATTCCTCTTTTTGGGTAGTTCTTGTAGTTAGGAAGTTTGTTTCCAGCTCCTTTTTGGATAATGATGACTGAAAGCAAGAGCCCAGTTAGATCATGTATACCATTGTCTGCCTATTGAAATCCACCACATAGGTGTTTAGTGAATCTTCTTTCAGACATGCATAATGCAACATCCTACTTCTCCCTACTTCAGTAAATATACTCTTTACTATTTTTTTGTCAACTCACTACATCGTCATGAAAAGTCATTTAACCAGCTACTAAATTGAAGCTGAGTGTACTTACAAAAGGTTTGAAATGATAGGACTTTCTTCTCTTATAGCTTTCAAGTAAGGAGGAAAAATAAATGCTGTAAGGACCTTGGAACAATAAGAATATGTAGTAATAGTATCCTGCTACTTCCTGCCAGTTGTCTATTCTCTCTACTTGACCAAAATTGTGGTCATGAAATCATGATGCTATCTTTGCTTCTGTCTCTGTTGTTCATATTTATTTCTTGATCTGTACTAAATGAATGCTGGACATGCATTGTTAGCTTCAAAAAGTTCTCAAAGCATCTGGAGGTCCAAAAATGTTTGCCCATAGCAGCGGCAACAAGAAGTCATAATAATCAAGTCACATGAGGATCCAGACCTGATGAGCAACTTCCTCAACTGAGCCCAGCAGTGATTAAACCTAGCATCATAGCTAGTTTCTAGTGTCCTGAAAGCAAGGGACAAACTTTTTCATTAATTATATCTCGTTGAGAAGTCATCTTGGTGGTGGATATTTGGTAGTCACTAGTTTAAGTTTGAGCCCAGTCTCCCCAAAGATCAATTCTCTAAAGGATAATGAGCTCCTCTTTCCATAATATTTTGTACTTCAGTTCTTATTATATCTTTTCAGTAAATATACTCTTGTAAATGCAAATTAATATCAACTAGTTAAATCATGAGAAAAGATCAATTAGTAATTAGGGGAATGCATCAGATGGGGGCTCATGAATGATGATAAGAAACACAAGTCCACCATAAATGATCTGTTGCTCATTCTTCAAAATATATATTCTATTGTGAATATCTAAAGAGATAAATACAAAAGGTCAGAGTCTAATTAAAATGTCAAGAGAGGAAAAAACTACTGATTCTTTTCCAAGGCTCATAGTTTATTTGTGTTGATCAAGTCTTCTGACCAAGAGATAACAAAAAGGATAATGAAATGAGGCCATCTTTTCCCATACACAGGGACAGCCACTCAAGGAAAACCACATTTATAATTATAGGTTTAGGGAAAAGGGCACTGGATTGGGAACGGGCCAAGTTGGATTCTAGTCCTAGTTCCACCAAATAAATAGGTCAGATATTAATCCCCCCCTTTAATGTTGTTTTATTCATTTGTAAGACAAGAATATTGGACAGAAGTCCCTTACTGATTAAAAATCCAATGATTCGGACTTCCGGTTAAGATGGCGGCTTAGAGAAAGCTAAAGCTCAGATCTCCGGAAAACCCTTCCCGACCGATCTCAAAATATAAGCTCCTAAGGTGCCGAAATTCAAAACGATCAACAGCACAGACCTTGGGAACCCTCCTCCTGGACCTGGACCCGGTTCAAAAGGTACGGCTCCCCTCAAAAGCCAGAACCCGAGATCACTCGGACCTCAGGGGTAGGAGCGCAGAGTCCAAGGCTCCCGGAAGCCGCAGCCCGGCCGGGCTCAGAGAGCAGAACCCTCAGGGCCTTCTACCCAAGTCTCAGTGAAAGTTACTGCCTTGGGCTTCCGCTGCAGAGAGCTGGTCGAAACAACAGCAACCCTCAGGGCGGGCAAGACAGCCTCACGGGCTGGATCCTGCTATCCAAGTCTCAGTGAAAGTCCTTGCCCTAGAGCTTGGGAAAGCTGCAGCCCATCCCCCCGCAGGCCGAGGAAACAGCCTCACGGCCAGCGATTCTGAAGGCAACTTCCTGAAAGTGAGCCGGGGGGAGAGTGTGGCCTCGTGGTCCGACCCTTCCATTCCAGCTCCAGTGAGGCATATTCAGTTTAACCCAGGGAAAGCTCTTAGAACCAACATCTGCCCAGGACTAAAGCCTCGGATCACCAGAGATAAGAAAAGCTAATCCTCCACATTCAGAGATGACAAACTCCACAGAAGCACAGAAGCCCCAAAATACCAAGAAAAATAAGAAGAAAGGGGCGACTTTGGACACATTCTATGGAGCCAAAATACAAAATACAGAGCAGATAGAAGAAGATATACAAGAAAATTCTCCAAAATCTTCCAGAGGAAATAGAAACTCTCCACAAACCCATGAAGAATTTGAATCAGAAAGGACCAAAAAGATGGAAGCCCTCTGGGAGGAAAAGTGGGAAATAATGCAAAAGAAATTCATGCATCTACAAAACCAGTTTGACCAAACTGTAAAAGAAAACCAGGCTTTAAAGCAAGAACTAATAAAGCAAAGCCAAAACACCAAGAAATTAGAAGAGAACATAAAATATCTCACCGACAAGGTGATAGATCTGGAAAATAGAGGGAGAAGAGAAAATTTAAGAATAATTGGACTCCCAGAAAAGCCAGAAATAAACGCCAAACTGGACATGGTGATACAAGATATAATCAAAGAAAATTGCCCAGAGATTCTAGAACAAGGGGGCAATACAGCCACTGACAGAGCTCACAGAACACCTTCTACACTAAACCCCCAAAAGACAACTCCCAGGAATGTAATTGCCAAATTCCAAAGCTATCAAACAAAAGAAAAAATCCTACAGGAAGCCAGAAAAAGACAATTTAGATATAAAGGAATGCCAATCAGGGTCACACAAGACCTTGCAAGTTCTACTCTGAATGATCGTAAGGCATGGAACATGATCTTCAGAAAGGCAAGAGAGCTGGGTCTCCAACCAAGAATCAGCTACCCAGCAAAACTGACTATATACTTCCAGGGGAAAGTATGGGCATTCAACAAAATAGAAGACTTCCAACTTTTTGCAAAGAAAAGACCAGAGCTCTGTGGAAAGTTTGATACCGAAAATCAAAGAGCAAGGAATACCTGAAAAGGTAAATATTAAGGAAAGGGGAAAAATGTTATCTTCTTCTTTTACTCAAACTCTCTTCTATAAGGACCACATTTATATCAATCTATGTATGCTAATATGTGGGGAAAAAGTAATGTATAAATAGGGGGTAAAGAAAGACCAAATAGAATAATCGTTCTCACACAAAGATTCACATGGGAAGGGGAGGGGAAGAAAACTCCTAAAAGAAGGAGAGGAAGAGGGGGGGGGGGGTTACTTAAACCTCAATCTCAGGGAAATCAACTCTGAGAGGGAAAAACATCCAGATCCATTGGGATCTTGAATTCTATCTTACCCAACAAGGGTAAGGAGAAGGGAAAACCGAGGGGGGGAGGGGGAGAGGGAGAACAAAAAGGGAGGGAAAGAGAGGGGGGAGGGGGAGGGAAGAAAAAGGGAGGGACTAAAAAGGGAAACATCAAGGGAGGGGACAAGGGGCACTGATTCAAAGTAAATCACTGGACTAAAAGGTAGAGCCGAAGAAGAAAAGGTTAGAATTAGGGAAGGCAATCAAAATGCCAGGGAGTCCACAAATGACAATCATAACTTTGAACGTGAATGGGATGAACTCACCCATAAAACGTAGACGAATAGCAGAATGGATTAGAATCCAAAACCCTACCATATGTTGTCTTCAAGAAACACACATGAGGCGGGTTGACACCCACAAGGTCAGAATTAAAGGATGGAGTAAGACCTTCTGGGCCTCAACTGATAGAAAGAAGGCAGGAGTGGTAATCATGATATCTGATAAAGCCAATGCAAAAATAGACCTGATCAAAAGGGATAGGGAAGGTAATTATATTTTGTTAAAAGGGACTTTAGACAACGAGGAAATATCATTAATCAACATGTATGCACCAAATAATATAGCACCCAAATTTCTAATGGAGAAACTAGGCGAATTGAAGGAAGAAATAGACAATAAAACCATACTAGTGGGAGACTTAAACCAACCATTATCAAATTTAGATAAATCAAATCAAAAAATAAATAAGAAAGAGGTAAAAGAAGTGAATGAAATCTTAGAAAAATTAGAATTAATAGACATATGGAGAAAAATAAATAGGGATAAAAAGGAATACACCTTCTTCTCAGCACCACATGGCACATTCACAAAAATTGACCATACATTAGGTCACAGAAACATAGCACACAAATGCAAAAAAGCAGAAATAATGAATGCAGCCTTCTCAGATCACAAGGCAATAAAAATAATGATTAGTAATGGTACATGGAAAACCAAATCTAAAACCAATTGGAAATTAAACAATATGATACTCCAAAACCGTTTAGTTAAAGAAGAAATCATAGAAACAATTAATAATTTCATCAAGGAAAATGACAATGGCGAAACATCCTTTCAAACCTTTTGGGATGCAGCCAAAGCGGTAATCAGAGGCAAATTCATATCCCTGAAAGCTTATATTAACAAACAAGGGAGAGCAGAGATCAATTGGAAATGCAATTGAAAAAACTCGAAAGCGATCAAATTAAAACCCCCCAGCAGAAAACCAAATTAGAAATCCTAAAAATTAAGGGAGAAATTAATAAAATCGAAAGTGATAGAACTATTGATTTAATAAATAAGACAAGAAGCTGGTACTTTGAAAAAACAAACAAAATAGACAAAGTACTGGTCAATCTAATTAAAAAAAGGAAGGAAGAAAAGCAAATTCACAGCATTAAAGATGAAAAGGGGGACAGCACCTCCAATGAGGAGGAAATTAAGGCAATCATTAGAAATTACTTTGCCCAATTATATGGCAACAAATACACCAATTTAGGAGAAATGGATGAATATATACAAAAATACAAACTGCCTAGACTAACAGAAGAGGAAATAGAATTCTTAAATAATCCCATATCAGAAATTGAAATCCATCAAGCCATCAAAGAACTTCCTAAGAAAAAATCCCCAGGGCCTGATGGATTCACCTGTGAATTCTATCAAACATTCAGAGAACAGTTAACCCCAATACTATACAAACTATTTGACATAATAAGCAAAGAGGGAGTTCTACCAAACTCCTTTTACGACACAAACATGGCACTGATTCCAAAACCAGGCAGGTTAAAAACAGAGAAAGAAAACTATAGGCCAATCTCCCTAATGAATATAGATGCAAAAATCTTAAATAGGATACTAGCAAAAAGACTCCAGCAAGTGATCAGAAGGATCATTCACCATGATCAAGTAGGATTCATACCAGGGATGCAGGGCTGGTTCAATATTAGGAAAACCATCCACATAATTGACCACATCAACAAGCAAACTAGCAAGAACCACATGATTATCTCAATAGATGCAGAAAAAGCCTTTGATAAAATACAACACCCATTCCTATTAAAAACACTAGAAAGCATAGGAATAGAAGGGTCATTCCTAAAAATAATAAACAGTATATATCTAAAACCAACAGCTAATATCATCTGCAATGGGGATAAACTAGATGCATTCCCAATAAGATCAGGAGTGAAACAAGGATGCCCATTATCACCCCTACTATTTGACATTGTACTAGAAACACTAGCAGTAGCAATTAGAGAAGATAAAGAAATTGAAGGCATCAAAATAGGCAAGGAGGAGACCAAGTTATCACTCTTTGCGGATGACATGATGGTCTACTTAAAGAATCCTAGAGATTCAACCAAAAAGCTAATTGAAATCATCAACAACTTTAGCAAAGTTGCAGGATACAAAATAAACCCACATAAATCATCAGCTTTTCTATATATCTCCAACAAAGCTCAGCAGCAAGAACTAGAAAGAGAAATCCCATTCAAAATCACCTTAGACAAAATAAAATACCTAGGAATCTATCTCCCAAGACAAACACAGGAACTATATGAACACAACTACAAAACACTCGCCACACAACTAAAACTAGACCTGAACAAATGGAAAAACATTAACTGCTCATGGATAGGACGAGCCAATATAATAAAAATGACCATCCTACCCAAACTTATTTATCTATTTAGTGCCATACCCATTGAACTACCAAAATACTTCTTCACTGATTTAGAAAAAACCATAACAAAGTTCATTTGGAAGAACAAAAGATCAAGGATATCCAGGGAAATAATGAAAAAAAACACATACGATGGGGGCCTTGCAGTCCCTGACCTAAAACTATATTACAAAGCAGCAGTCATCAAAACAATTTGGTACTGGCTAAGAAACAGAAAGGAAGATCAGTGGAATAGACTGGGGGAAAGCGACCTCAGCATGACAGTATACGATAAACCCAAAGATCCCAGCTTTTGGGACAAAAATCCACTATTCGATAAAAACTGCTGGGAAAATTGGAAGACAGTATGGGAGAGACTAGGAATAGATCAACACCTCACACCCTACACCAAGATAAATTCAAAATGGGTGAGTGACTTAAACATAAAGAAGGAAACCATAAGTAAATTGGGTAAACACAGAATAGTATACATGTCAGACCTTTGGGAGGGGAAAGGCTTTAAAACCAAGCAAGATATAGAAAGAATCACAAAATGTAAAATAAATAATTTTGACTACATCAAACTAAAAAGCTTTTGTACAAACAAAACCAATATAACTAAAATCAGAAGGGAAACAACAAATTGGGAAAAAATCTTCATAGAAACCTCTGACAAAGGTTTAATTACTCATATTTATAATGAGCTAAATCAATTGTACAAAAAATCAAGCCATTCTCCAATTGATAAATGGGCAAGGGACATGGATAGGCAGTTCTCAGATAAAGAAATCAAAACTATTAACAAGCACATGAAGAAGTGTTCTACATCTCTTATAATCAGAGAGATGCAACTCAAAACAACTCTGAGGTATCACCTCACACCTAGCAGATTGGCTAACATAACAGCAAAGGAAAGTAATGAATGCTGGAGGGGGTGTGGCAAAGTAGGGACATTGATTCATTGCTGGTGGAGTTGTGAATTGATCCAACCATTCTGGAGGGCAATTTGGAGCTATGCCCAAAGGGCGACAAAAGAATATCTACCCTTTGACCCAGCCATAGCACTGCTGGGTCTGTACCCCAAAGAGATAATGGACAAAAAGACTTGTACAAAAATATTCATAGCTGCGCTCTTTGTGGTGGTCCAAAACTGGAAAACGAGGGGATGCCCTTCAATTGGGGAATGGCTGAAGAAACTGTGGTATATGTTGGTGATGGAGTACTATTGTGCTAAAAGGAATAATAAAGTGGAGAAGTTCCATGGAGACTGGAACAACCTCCAGGAAGTGATGCAGAGCGAGAGGAGCAGAACCAGGAGAACATTGTACACAGAGACTAATACACTGTGGTATAATCGAACATAATGGACTTCTCCATTAGTGGCAGTGTAATGTCCCTGAACAACTTGCAGGGATCCAGGAGAAGAAAACACCATTCATAAGCAAAGGATAAACTATGGGAGTGGAAACACCGAGGAAAAGCAACTGCCTGAATACAGAGGTTGAGGGGACATGACAGAGGACAGGCTCTAAATGAACACTCTAGTGCAAATACTATCAACAAAGCAATGGGTTCAAATCAAGAAAACATCTAATGCCCAGTGGACTTACGCGTCGGCTATGGGGGGTGGGGGGGAGGAAAAGAAAATGATCTTTAACGAATAATGCTTGGAAATGATCAAATAAAATATATTTTAAAAAATCCAATGATTCCCTGATATAAATCTATATATATCCTGAGAGGAAAATAAAATGACTCATCTAGAAGCACCATTTTGCCTTCTCTGAATAAAGGTTATATAACAATTTGTTAGAATCATACTCCAAGTTTGAATTAGATGGTTTTTGTTTGTTCGTTTATCTTTGTTGTTTACTGAAACAATATGGGGAAACACAGTGAAGGTAGTAGCAGGAAGATTGATCTCTCATTCATGAGAGTTCAAGTGAGCTCTTTACTCTGAGTAGATACAGTCCATGTAACCCTAGATAAATTTCCTCATCTCTACTTCTTATTCTATCTTACTTACCTGGGTATAAACAATAAATATTCAAATCCCGTATAACTCTTGAACATATCCTTTTCATAAGTTCACCATCTGGGATCTACCTAATATCCTGGAGATCTTCCTTAATTTCTATTGCTATATTCAGAGTGCCAATGGGGGGACACTGTGGCTATCTACCTACCCTCATCTTTATCATGTAATCATCCATTTTCTCTTTATATAATACAGTACCTTGCTGACACCTTTTAATTGGTCAGAGATTAATCATTTATTAATGTCTACTTTGTGCTAGGGTTTGTGCTAAGCGCTGGGAATACATAAATAGCCAAAAAACAACCAACCCCTACCTTTAAAAAGCTTAAAATCTACTGGGGGAAGAAAACGCACAAAAAGCAAAAGAAGGCTAAAACGCAGTAGGGGGAAGGGAAACGGTGAATGAGAGCTGAGGAAGGTACAAAACTCAAGGGCACTGGGGAAATTCAAAGAAGTCTCAAAATCAAGCAGCCAGATAAGAGATGAGATGTTCTGAAGGTTTTAGAGTTCATAGTTTCACTCTCTAATCAGAGGTATAGCAAGTGATGATGATGTGGAATAAGAAGGTTAATGGGATATTACAGAAGTTTTTTCAAATAGCGAGCTTCCTGAGACATGGCTAAAAAGTCAGAGAAGTCTTCATTGTTATATACTTCATTCTACTCCTACCCATGATGTTCCTTTCCTTTGTCCTCTGAATAAAATTCACTTTTAATTTTTTATCTACTATTGTATTTGATGACTTATTGACACAAAACCCATGGAATCAATAAAGCATGATTAAAAATGTAAATTATAATCATAAAAATACTAAGAAATATTATAGTCATTTATATTTCAGTTGGAAAAAATCCTATACAATTATTTTGAAAGAGGTACTGTTTCTGCATTGCTGTTAGAGAGGGAGAAAAGACATTATAGAAAGCTGAGTGTGCAGAAGCTAAATCTATATTTTTTTTAACCTGTACACAGAGAGAGAGACAACAAGGAGAAATCACTTTAGTAAAATCTCAGTGACCTCTTTTGGAATACTTAGCCCAAGGGAGAAAATGACCCTGGGATGATATTGTAGCTAATGTGTTGGTATATTCTGGGTCTGTTTCTCACATTGCTCTGTGCCCCCCTGCAGCTACTGTGAGTGTGGAATTTCCATTGACTTCAGCAAAGAGAGGATTGTAATCAAATCAGCTCTATGAAGGCAAGTGTGGAGGGAAAAGACTAGATACAGGTCCTTAGCTGACAAAAGGGAGAAATACAATGCTGAAAATGGGGTGAGTAATCACATCCCTATTCAGATGAGGCTGTAGCATAGTGGAAGGCAAACAATTGTAAGATGGGTCAAGGCTACTTTCTGCAGAGAATGGCATGTGATATTATCTGATGAGAGACATGTGATTGTTCCTTCTTCCCAGCAAAAAGTAAGTAAGATGGATTTGATGGGCTTGGAAGAATGGAAACGTACCGAGGTAAGAACTAAAGAACTCAGTTGTGTCTTGATTGAGCAATACTAAGGTTATAAAGTGGATTTAGAAGGTTAAAGGTAGAATATTTTTTAAGTATGAAAAAAATTTTTCTGAGTGGTAGAAAATAGCTTTTTCAATTAGGCAATATTCATGGCTCTTAAGAGGACTTTTTTAAAAGGTCCGATGATGAAATTGTATCTTGTTTATAAAGAAAAAATCCTTGGAAAGATATTTTTCACAATTTGAAAAGAGACAAGAGATGCATTAACCATAGCGGCAACCTCTAGGACTTTCTCTGAAATATTCTTAAGGTCAGGCAAACCTATTACTAACAGGAAAGATGAAGGATAGAACAGAAACAAAAGATGTAGTTTTGAGATAGACTGTAAAATCTGATAAAAGAAAATGACAAAATGACTTCCGAAAAAAATGGGAGAGCAAGAAGTAGTGAAGAGTGGTAAATAGAATACCAGAGCAAATATTACCCCTGACAATTACCAACTGTGTGACAATAACAATAATAATTCAATTTATTGTTAAAAATTTCTAAGGCTTGTTTACTTCATCCATAAAATGGAGGTCATAAGATTCTTGAGTTGTTCATATGAGATAATTCTTGTGAAACCCTGGTTTGTGACTTGCTACCTAGCCAAGACTCTTCATTGAGGATAATGATTACTTGACGATGTATGCCTGAGAGATGGAGCTGGTCCAAAAGCTTAGAGATTTTCTTCTTGCTTCTGCCTTTGAGAGAGAACACATGTAGTTCCAGCCACTCTTCAGGGAGAAAGTCAGAAAGAGAAAGAGATAGGGAGGCAGACATGAAGAGAAAAGTCAGCTGCCTAACATGTCCCCTATTTAATCTAATTTGGGGAAATTTCTCAAAGTCACTAGGCAGGAAAACTAAAACCTTGGTCTCTTAGGAGACTTACCTTTCTACCTACCTGTCTGCCTCACAAGGACTTTCATCTTTCTCGGTTTCTGGAACCAAATTTGTCCTTCTTTGAAGAAAGAAGCAAGAAGAAAAGTTTAGCCTCCCACAAGCTCTCTGGGCAATTCTACTGCAGGGTTTGAAACCAGGATTGCTCAGATAAACCATTATTGAAATTTTAATTACAACACACTGTGATAAAAATTCCCTATGGGGAAAAATCTTCAGTGAACATAATGAAGTTTTTTAAAATCATCACAAAGTGAAAACATTTATTGGCATTTAAAAAATTCGAATGAAAATCAAACCCTCAAACCAGGGGACAACTAGGTGACTCAGTGGATTGAGAACCTGGTTTAGAGACAGGAGGTTCTAGAAAGGAGGAAGGAAGGAAGGAAGGAAGGAAGGAAGGAAGGAAGGAAGGAAGGAAGGAAGGAAGGAAGGAAGGAAGGAAGGAAGAAAGAAAGAAAGAAAGAAAGAAAGAAAGAAAGAAAGAAAGAAAGAAAGAAAGAAAGAAAGAAAGAAAGAAAGAAAGAAAGAAAGAAAGAAAGAAAGAAAGAAAGAAAGAAAGAAAGAAAGAAAGAAAGAAAGAAAAAAGAAAAAAGAAAGAAAGAAAGAGAAGAAAGAGAAGAAAGAGAAGAAAGAAGAGAAGAGAAGGAAGTATGGAAGAAGAAAGGAACCAGAAAAAAAATCATTCTCTAATTAGGCTGTCTTAGTTGTTAGAAAAAAAGACTTATTTTTAGTGTCTAGGTGCTTAAATCCCCATGTTTTATGTCCTAGATTAGAGATGTCAAAGGTGTTACTCACTTGAAACAATTGCATCCGAAATCAGATTAAAATGAAATTGGGATACACTTAACAAAATAAAATAAAAATAGAATAGAATATAGATGGTGTTAATATGTAATTTTACTAATCAATACACTACCTGAAGGGATGTTTACATGTTTTTTTGTTGTTGTTGTTGTTGTTTGTTTCCAGTGTGTCCAACTTTTCATGACCTAATTTGAGGTTTTCTTGGCAAAGATACTGGAGTGGTTTGCCCTCCAGTTCATATGAAAGATGAGGAAACTGAAACTGAGACAATAATGGTTAAATGAATTGCCCCAGTGATGTATATATATATATATATATATATATATATATATATATATATGTGTGTGTGTGTGTGTGTGTGTGTGTGTATATACACACACATATATATATAACTATTTCAGTTTTTATATTTATATTTCAATATTATTGAATATATTTGAAATCCCATACACTGTATTTTATGCATTTAAAATCATCATTCCTTTGTACATCTTTGTTTTTCCCCTTTACTTGTTACATTAAAATTCCCAGAAATCTCTCTACCTCCCAATAAAAAAGACATCATTTGACAACATCAGGATACATAACTGTAATCTCTCCCATTAGGGAGGCTGATACTGGTGGGACTTCTTGAGCTCAGGTACTCTAAGAAGCAGTAGACTTATTTATAGTCATCCTCTTTGTAGTGGCAAAAAAATTGAAAATTATGGGATGCCCTTTGATTGGGGAATGGCTGAACAAATTGTGGTATCTGTTGGTGATGGAATACTATTGTGCCAGAAGGAATAATGAACTGGAGGAATTCCATGTGAACTGGAATGACCTCCAGGAATGGATGCAGAGTAAAAAGAGCAAAACCAGAACTTTATACACAGAGACACATACAGTGTGGCACAATCAAATGTAATAGACTTCTCTACTAGCAACAAGGCAAGGATCCAAAACATTTCTGAGGGACTTATGAGAAAGAGCACTATCCACATCCAGAGAATGAACTGTGGGAGTAGAAACACAGAAGAAAAACAACTGCTTGATCACATGGGTTGATGGGGTAATGATTTGGGATGTAGACTTTAAATGATCAACCTAGTGTAAATATCAATAATATGGAAATAGGTCCTGATCAATGACACATGCAAAACCCAATGAAATTGCATGTTGGCTTTGGGAGGGGGTGGGAGGAAGGGAGGGAAAGAATATGAATCATGGAAAATTTTTCTTAGTCAATAAAATAAAATTTAAAAAATATTAAAAAAAAGAAGCAGTAGGCAAAGGTCAATTAGAAGTCTCATCAAAAACTGATATTAACATGATAAAATATAAAAGTGACCGGGCCAGGCCCCGGAATGAAATGGAAGAATTTAAATTTTCATTTCTGATCACCAATAGGATTGAATTCACAAGTAACCACTGCACTTCCATCTTAGGCAAGGAAGGAAACAATAATTTATTTGGTGTCAGCTATGTGCTAGGCACTGTGCTAAGCACAGTCTTTTCTTTTTTTAATATTTAATTTAATTAAATTAATTAATTCAGAACATTCTTCTATGGTTGCAAGATTCGTGTGCTTTCCCTTCCCTTCCCCCACCCCTCTCCTGTAGCCTATACACAATTCCACTGGGTTTTACATGTATCTCTGAACAAGGCTCATTTACATATTATTGATAATAATTGCACTTGGGTGATTGTTTAGTCTATATATACAATCATGTCCTCATCAACCCATTTGATCAAGCAGTTCTTTTTCTTCTGCGTTTCTGCTCCCACAGTTCTTCCTCTGATTGTAGATAGCATTCTCATAAGTCCCTCAGAATTGTCCTGAAATTATTGCATTGCTGCTAGTAGAGAAATCCATTATATTGGATTGTACCACAGTGTATCAGTCTCTGTGTACAATGTTCTCCTGGTTCTGCTCCTTTCACTCTGCATCTCTTCCTAGAGGTTGTTCCAGTCTCCATGGAATTCCTCCAGTTCATTATTCCTTTGAGCACAATAGTATTCCATCACCAACATATACCACAATTTGCTCAGCCATTCCCCAATCAGAGGGAATCCCCTCATTTTGCAATTGTGCTAATCACCTTCAAACAGTGTGTTATTTGATTCTCACAACCATGAGGCATAGGTGCTATTATTATCTTCATTTTACATTTGAGAAAATTGAGGGAGACAAAAATTAAGTAATTTTCCCAAGATCACACAGCTAGTAATTCTTTTCTTGTTGTTGTTCAGTTGTTAAAGTCCTGTCTGACTCTGTGAAAATATTTGGGCTTTTCTAGGCAGAGATAATGAAGTGGTTTGCCATTTCCTTCTCTAACTCATTTGACAAATGAGAAAACTGAGGCAAGCAGGGATCAGTGATTTTCCCAGAGTCGCACAGCTAATAAATATCAGAGACCAGATTTGCACTCAGATGATTCTTCCCAATCCAAGGTCCAGCACTTATCCACTGTGCCACTTAGTTGTCTCTAATAAATGTAAGAAGCCAGATTTAACTCAGATTTTCTAGATCCAGATCTAGAACTCTATCTATTATACCACCTATCCCCCATCTTGACTCAAACAACAAAATAACAATGATACAACAAAGGGAAGAATTCCTACTCTAGAACAAATATGTGACTATCTGCATAGACCTACACATATTTATGTTAGATAAAAGAAATTTGTATTTGTCTAAAGAAATCTGAGTAGTTCAAAAGAAATCATACTCTAGAGTAGGTAAAATGTAAATGGCATTTGTAGGAGAAAGCTAGGTGGCAAATGGATGAAGCATCAGGCTTGATTTCAAGTCTGCCCTCAAACATTTACGAGCTTTGTGCCTCTAGGCAGGTCACTTAACCCTGTCTGCCTCAGTTTCCTGAACTCTAAAATAGTGATAATAATGGTATCTACCTGGGGTGCTTGTGAAGATCAAAAGAAATTATATATGAGAAGAGCTTAGCACAATGCCTGGCACTTAGGAGGCTATGTAAAAATGCTAGCTAGCATAGTAGAGGTAGTTGTAGTGGTAGCAGTAACAGCAGCAGCAGCAGCAGTAGTAGTAACAGTAGTTGTAGTAGTTATTGTTATTATAGCATTTTCTGTCTGGGTTGTCCTTCCCTGTTGCTTCAAGAAAGGTCATCTTAACAAAGTGACCCCCAGATGGAGGAGAAAATAAGGTAACTGAAGGAATGGCAATTAATCTCCTTCCAATTTCAAGTCATTTTTGGAAGCCTCAAGTTCCAACTTATTTACTCTCATGACTTCCTATGCATCCCTTGAAGATGTCTTTTTCTTTCAATTACTCTGCCTTTCCAGTATAGCATTTTCAAGTCTGAGAAATTTCTAAAATGAGAAAATGAATAGCTTAAAAGTGCTTTGAGATCTCCTCTTACTAGTGTTGATTATGAATTCAGGATGAAGTGGAAAAACAGTTCAAGTCAAATGCTCTTCAGGAAGAATGAGTGTTTTTTTTTTTTTTGGAGGATTAGTAATTCATAAAGCTGGATTTGGAGCAATGGATTTTTGTCTCAGTTTGTAATATTAATATCATCCCAGGAGGTTTAGAGTTCATTTTTTTGGTGAAACTCCAAATATAAACTAGAACAATATGCATACCTGTCTCAGAGAAAGCAAAGCAAAATAAATAATGATAACAACAAAAAAAAATGAAACTTCTAAATGAATTAGCATTCCTGGAGGAAAAACTCATCAATATTTATCTCCTTCATTCATTTAAGACAGTCCCAGATCCTGTTGAGAAGAACACTGTCTGATTAGCTCATGTTTGGTATTTGCAGATATTTTATTTTTCTTTCTTCTTTCAAGCTACTGACTTAGAACCATCACTTCTGTGGAAAAGTAATAATGAATTGGAAAATTTTTGGAGAAATAATTTTCTCTTTATTCCCACCCCCCATGAAAAACAGTTTGATTTTAAAGCTGAAACAGGTCTCCTCCAGGTTATGAAAAGTTTGGGTTGTTCTTTCTTTTGTCTAGATGTTTTCACAGGCAGGGTGGGGACTTGCTCCCTCTTCTTTTATAATAAGAACTTGATTAGATGATGAAATTAGCTAGGGAGCTGCCATGTTGGGAAGCCTGCAGACATTATGAAAGCCATGTGGCAGGGAAGAAGACGTCTTGACAGCCTGAAGATCTGCCTCTTCTTGTGATGTAGGAGTCAGTTAATTTCTTGAGTGACTATTCTCCAATCAAAGATGTCATAGGAAGGAACTGAACTGATGATGTTAGAAGGAATGTATATTGGTTTAAGCTACAGGAAGTTGGCCCTTTTGGCTTACCCAGCTCTCCTACCTAACCTGGTCTAACTATTTTCTCTGAAGTCTCTGTTCTTCCTCACTTAGACCAACTGCCTGAATGCTCATACTCAACTCATTCTTTTTGGACCGTGATGGAGTCTTTAGCATATCTTTTGGATGTAGTCCAAGGCATAGTTAGAAATCTTGAGTGGATGCTTTAATAAATTAATATCTTAAAACTAAAAATATAGCTTCCAGAGAATTTCATTGGTTATACTTTTTTGGCATCATTTTTAACAACCAATGTTAAGTGAGCTGGAGGCAACATGGGGTCTGTGGATATCCCATGTATTTAATTTCTCCTAATAGCTCCTTATGCCATTTCTCTGGGGTTTCTTTCCACAGAAGTAGTGGAGGGAACTACCTGCTAACCCTCTGTTGGATCTTGATTCAGCATCTACTTTGTACAAGGCACTGTTGGGGAGTCTAAGAAAGACACAAGGAAGCACAAACTGGTGTCTAATGATAAATTTACAGTTTTCACATGATGTAATTTTTGCCTTCCCATGAAGAGGATGAAAATCATAAAAAATACAAAATCTGGAATAAGGAGAGACATTAGTATTTAATACATTCACCCTTTTCATTGATGAACAAAATGAAGTTCAGGAAAATAAAATAACTTGAATTGATTTTCAGGGTTAAATAAAGAATCACTCACAAGACTCTCTTCCAGGACTTCTGCCATTACATTCAGTTTTTTTTTTTAAACAATCGCATTAATTAACTTTTAGTTCCAAATGGTTTTACAGAAGAGTTGGGAAATTTCACCATCAATGTTTTAAGGTAATTTATAGGGTACAATTTTATAACTCACAGCCACACCCAAGGAACATTGCTCTAATTTATAGCTATAGATAATATATCTAGAACAGATTTCATAACCTAAGTGGCCATCCATGCTTTGTTATATGATTTTTTTAAAGGAAATTGTTCACCTTCTTAACCTCATAAGAAGTAATTGTGTCAGATAGAGACCCATAATTCATGGCAATTTTCAGAAAGGATATCCAAAAAGATTAGAGTTACAACTTTCACATAAGCTCCTCAGAAAATAGATTTAAAACTAGAAGGAATCTCTGAGCCTATCTAGCCCCAACCCTTCATTTTATAGAAAGGAAAACTAAGGCCAAGAGAGATCAAGTGAATTGTTGAATTGTTCAAGTTCACAGAGGCAGTAATTGGCAGCAACAGTATTTAAACCTATGTCCTCTGTTTTAATTTTCCAGTAGTTTGCTTTTTTTCCCCAAGCTATACTTCCTCAATATTTGTTGTTATTATTGTTCAATCATTTTTCAGTCATGTGCTACTCTTTGAGACCCCATTTGGGGTTTTCTCAGCAAAACTACTAGAGTAATTTGTCATTTCTTTTCCATTTCTTTATGCAGAGAAGGAAACTAAGTCAAAGAGGGTTAAGTGACTTGCTCAGTCACATAGCAACTAAGTGTCTGAATCCAGTTTGAATATGAGTCTTCCTGACTCCAAGATAGATACTCTTACCATTGTGCCTCCTAGCTGCCATTCCTCCATAGATTTACGGTAAAAGAACAAATGAAACATTATCCCAGAGATTAGGGGCAACTAGGTAGCAAAGTGAGTAAAACACCAGACCTAGATTTGGGAGAACCTTAATTTAAATCTGGCATCAGATCCTTCCTAGTTGTGTCCTCAGTTGCCTAGCCCTTGCTGCTCTTTTGTTTTAGAACTGATATTAAGAGAGAAGTAAGGAAATAATGCTATCTACATTGAGAGAAAGAACTACGGGATTAGAAATGCAAAAGAAAAACATATGACATCACTTATCACATCTATACATATATATAGTGATATATGATTTGGGGTTTAAGCTTTAAAAATTGCTCTATAGCAAAAATGAATAATATGGAAACAGGTATCAAGTGATAATATTTGTACAACCCAGTGGAATTGCTTGTTGGCTCTGGGAGGGGGGAGGGAAAGAAAATGAATCATGCAAATATGGAAAACTATTTTAAAATAAAATAAAAAATTAAAAAGATACAAGTCAGGTTTTTTTGCTTTTAAAAAGAGAAAGATTATGGACAGCTAGATAGAACAGTGGCTAGCGCACCATACCTAGAGACAAGGGGACCTAAGTCCAAAACTGACTTCAGATATTTCTTACCTGTCTGACCCTGAGCAACACCATTACCTAGCCCTTGCAGCTAGCTCTTCTGTCTTTGAATTGATACTAAAGGGTTTGTTTGTTTTAAAAGAGGGATTAGGCAGTATTTTTTTTTTACATGGCAAACCATAGCTAGTTCCTTGAAAAGCACTGTGAAGGGAGGAAAGCATTTGCTCTGGAGTCAGAGCCCTGTATTTAAAGCCCCCCTTTGATGCTTGCTACCTTTGTGACTTTAGACGAGTCACTTGGCCTCAGTATCCTCACATATTGAGCTGAAAGTCATACCAGTTAAACTGAAGATAGCTACAGTAGTTAGACTTAAAAGTCTGGCCAGCTCTGTGTTCTTGTCAAAACCTCAAATAAAGTAATTGGCCTAAATCTTTGCTGCTGTAATCCTCCCTGTGGCTGAATTGATATAACTGGCATCCATTGCTCAGAAGCTCACCTGGTACTTTATTTGTATGGGAGGTATAATAGAAAATCAATAAACATCCACCTTTGTTAGGTAGGTTTGATTAGGTAAGACATATCCCTCATAAGGAAGATCTCTCAGATCTTATATCTGGGTCCCCTCACCATCTTGTGGCAATTGATCTGAATGACACCAGCTTGGAAGATGTAACAAGTATATTCTATTATCCCTCCAACAACTATGTTCACCCAAATTGTTATAGTAGCAAAAAGAACAGCCAATGTTCATTTAAGTTGGTTCCCAAGAGAAGTGCAAGGATATCTTTGCTTGTATGCAGCAACAAGGATGGCTGCCCTCTGAAGTTATCTTCAATTTACTTTGTATAGATTTTGTATATTCATATGGGGCAACCAAGAAGACTCATCCCAGCCTCAGACACGTAAAAACTATGTGACCCTGGACAAATCACTTAACCCCATTTGCCTCAGTTTCCTCATCTATCAGATAAACTGGAAATAGAAATGGCAAATCATTCTAGTATCTTTGCAAAGAAAAAACCCCAAATGGGGACATGAACAAAATGACACAACTGAAAAGTGACTGAACAGCTGAACAATATTTTTATATGTATATAGCATCCCCTCCAATAAAAGATAAGTTTCCTGATAACAGGAATTACTTCATTTTTAACCTGTTTCCAATCATCCAGGACACTCTTTAACACATAATTGGCTCATAATGAATGCTTGTTGATTGATTGAATAATCAATCTTTGTACTTTTCAGTTTTCTACTCACACTATGAGAAGGTGACATATCCCATAGTCCTCCTTTAAAGTAAGACACCAGAAATGTCTCAAAATCTTTCAAGGAAAAACTAGCCTAACCTGCAGAGGAAAAGGAGGCAGGAAAGGACTGGAGAGTTGTTCCTACAATGGAGGAAAAATATTGGCATGGAAATTCATGAGAAGTAATGGGAGCCAAACTAGCCTAACCTGCAGAGGAAAAGGAGACAGGAAAGGACTGGAGAGTTGTTCCTACAATGGAGGAAAAATATTGGCATGGAAATTCATGAGAAGTAATGGGAGCCACTGATATCTGTCACACAGAGGTTGCATTATTTTAGATATTTGAGGTGAGGGAGGTATAGTTATATTAGCTGGTACATTTTGAAACTGTTCACAGAAGCTTCCAGTTCTTATTAGAACAGAGGCACATGTTAGGATAAAGAGGAAGAGGGACCAAAATAAGACTGGAATGCAGCACAATTGAAGTTGTCTTAGTGGCCTCAACGTTTTCCCTCTTGTTTGTTTTGCATATGCTCCACTGGTTCATTGACCTTTTGGAAAGGTAGACAGGGGATCAATCATCATGTATGTGTCTCTCATCACATCTTATATGTACTCTGTAGCAATGCTTGGTATAGGGCACCAGAATTGGGGTCAGCCAACCATGTCACTGAATGTGTTTTGTTGTAAGTCTATAATTCAGATTCAACAGCCAACTACATGTTTAATTTGGCACTTTGAGACTCTTACCCTTTGCTGAGGGTGCTCCTGATCGAGTTACAGATATGACAAGAACACGGAGCTGGCCAACCTTTGAAGTCTAATTGGTGTAGCCATCTTCAGTCTAACTGGTATGACTTTTAGCTCAATATGCATTTTTAGTGTTCTTCCTGCGAGACTTCAGTCATTTCAGGCATTCTCCAAGAAAAGCAATCTTATTTTAAGCACCTTAGTAATATCACCAGGCACTTAAATATGAATCTTGTTCTATTATATTGTACATGATTATTGTCACTAGTGTTTTTGCACCATCTGTCCTCATTTGCAAGGCCAGCGGGGCTAAATAGTGACCAAACATGTGTCTATTTATGAAACGGTGCATGTGTATTCCATGTAAAGAAATTTTAAAAAAAGCTGAGCATGCTATTGACAGTATCACTAATGATAGGAATGCATGTAGTATTCTTGGAGATATAGCACCTCTTGGTGTGAGGACTTGCCAAGCCTTTTTCAGGGCTGCTTATCCACCTTTAGCATTTACCTTTATGCTGCCCTCACCTGTGATTCCAAGAAGCTATAGCATATGCAACAGCTATACCCCAGTAAGTTGTTTCAGCAGATAGGCTAAAGTAGGTTGAGGGTAACTGATAGGCATCAGTGCCATCAGTGAATTAGGGAGATGCCTATCCCTAGTATGTGAAGACTTTGCCTGCCAGAAGGAGCAGATGAGAATGATTTATTCCAGTGGCCATGAACGTGGGTTAAGTAGGCTCTGTGGAATCCCCAGAGCCTGGCCACACATCTAAAGTTATCCACTGCATCCAGGTCCATCACTTCTTATCCTGACTTTTGTCTTGCCACTAGATGGGGACGACTCTGAAAGAGAGAATGAGACTGATGACTTCATGCAACTCTGCAAGTCAAGACATCATCATTGATGTCATTGGTACTCTTTGAAAAAGAAAAACAACAACAATGACAGTAATAGTTACAATTACAAGATCAATGCATGTGCCGGGCAAGCCAAAGCCTTAGAAACAACAACGAAACCAAGTAGATCAGGTCTATTCCTTCAAAGAGATTTGAATGAAAGTAAGAATGAGAAAATATGGTGAGAAGGTGAACACTATGCTGAGGTCCCATGAATCAAAGTAAAATACAAATATATAAAAAAATAAGTCTTCCTTCTTTCCAGCCTACTCTTCAGCATAGCACGAGGCAGGATTTTCTTATTTTCAAAAAAGTATCTTATATAAATGCTAACTGAGGCTCATAAAAGTTCTTCACTTTTCTCAATAACAGTTACTTTCCCTCATCCCCTATGAGACCTGAGGGAGAATTCTAGCATTTTTAGAGGTAATTCATTAGATTGTTTTTCTGGACCCTCCAGGGATTTATGTAATATTTCCTGCAAATGGAACAAAGAATTAGGCATAATTTGTTTACTAATCATATATCAATAAATAAATAAACAATTACTGGTGTCTCTTCTTTTCAGGGCAGTAGGGATAAGAATACAGAAATGAAACCATCTCTAACTATAAGGAACTTAGATTCTTTCAATATCAAATTGAGGGGTCATTTAGACTCCTTTGCTTTCACTCCTGATGCTTGATAGAGAGAGGAACTGGGCAATGCCATCCTAGCCAGGACGTAGGTTTGTGTCAAAACTATACTTGTTGGTTATAAGGGAGGGTTCTTGGGCAGGGAAAGAGAAGTCAGTGGGAAGTGAAATTTATTTTTTTAAATGCTATCAATAAACCAACTACTAATTCTATTTAATTCAATGAATTTTTTAAGTCAAGTCCCAATTAAAATCCTTCCATTTACAGTCTTTCTGAATCCCCATAAATTCTAATCACTTTCTTCCCTTAATTATCTTGAATTTATCCTGTCCATAACTTATTTATAGGTTGTTACTTTAATTAGACTGTGAGCTCCTTGAGAGCAAGGACTTTTGCCTTTCTTTGTATGCCCATCATTTAACCTGCTGTGCCTAATACATAATAAGTACTAAATGCATGTTTATTGACTGACAGATGACAATATATCAGGCACTGTGCTAGGACTTGGAATTACTATCTAAAGAGATTATTCTGAATACCTTTCCCTCATTTTCCCTCAAATCTTCTGAAATATTTAGCATTTTTCTAAAGAGACATCAATATAGGAGGTCCCTAAATGAAGGCATTGAGTGATATTTTGAACTATAACAGCTAAAGAAGAATCCACTGACTTCTGGAAATAAAGAAAAAAAAACTTGGATTTCTGTTTATTATTGTTTCAATTATGAGCTTGTCCATAATCTGCTTTGGCCACTATACCTCCTGTAATGCTTCACTCCCTCTAATTCAGTATTTTCATGTCTAAAACCCTCTATTCCCAATTAGCTATGGTAGTAATGTAACACTTAGTTTTGATAGAAGGAATCATTATAACAAGTATAAGGTTATATGAAAATTATGTCTAAAACTTTTCCCAACTCTAAGAATTTTATGATTATATGATTTCAAAGTTCAGCTCCTATCATCTTAGAGCCTATCAATGAATCAGTCAGTAATCATGTATTAATTTTAAATGTTATTATTATGATTAGATACCATTATATGACAGATATTTCTCATAGCTAGCTTAGTTCAGATTTTTTATATTATGCCACCCTTGAAAAATAATATTATATCTGCTTTTTCACTGAACACTAACTACCCCTCTCCCTAATCTTTCCAACTTTTTTGGGCACATGATCCTAAAAAGATAACTCTTTAAACATTATAAGCAGCTATAGATTTAATACTTAAATACCTACAGAGAATAAACTAAGAAATGTAAACATAAAATATATAATTTATGTATTTTTTTGGATGTATCTTTCCATGATGTTGAAAGGGGCTGAATTAAAAAAAAGAATAAAGAAAAAGAAAAAATGATAACTCTTTGAACATCTGTAGCAGTTAGATTTATTGCTCCTTTTTGTATAGAGCCATGTCTTTATGAACTTTAGATGTGAACCAATCTATCACTACTCTAGGCTGGCATATGTCAAGGAGTTAGGGACTGAATCTGTGATTTCATTTATATAGAGCAGTGATGACAAACCTTTTAGATATCAAGTACCCAAACTGTACCATCATGCAGCATGTGCATTACCCTAGACAGGGGAGGGAGGAAGTCTTCCCATTGGGTAGCTGGGGAGAGGATTGGGTCATGTGAGAAATTTCCACAGGCATGGTAGAGAGGAGTAAGGGAACAGCCCCTCCAGCACACATTCCATAGGTTCACCAACATGGAATTCCCAGACAAGGAAATACCCTATACTGATTCAGATTGGTGCTTTCCTTGCATCTTATTTTCTTAGGGAATTTCTTAGAATTCTGTGTTGAAGATGTGGCATGTGTGCTCCAGCAGCACAGAGGGGGCTTCTCCATTCCCCCTCTCCACTGTGGTGGAGGACATTTTTTTTGCATGCTCCATCCCTCTGTCCAACAACCCAATACAAGCACTTTCTCCCTCTACTGTCTGGGAAAATTCGGTGGGCTCACAGGCAGTTTGAAGGTGTGAGTTTGGGCATGTGATCTCTAAAAGATTTGCCAGTGCTGGCCTAGGTCATCGAGATGTTGATTGACTTTCCAGGGGACATATTACCAGTATGTGTAAGGGGTGTGATTTGCACCCAGGATTTCCTATCAAAACTGGTTCTAAATTCACTATGTAATGCTGCCTCTCACACAGGATGAATTAGAGTAATAGGCATATCCTTGGGAGAGATCTAAAAGATCATATAGTTCAACCTCTATAGTTTTCAAAAGCATATATAAACTGAAGTACAAAGAAGTTAATTGACTTGCCCAAAGTCTCATGAGTATTATGTGCCATGTTTTAACCCAATATTTCTGCCTCCAAAGCGAGCATTCTTTCTAGTACATGAGGATGAAGGTAACTTTAAATATGGTTAGCATAGTTGATGATAATGCAATTATAAATGTAATATAAAATGTAAGGTAAAAATGTGAAAAAATAGATGTAAAAAATTCAAACGTATTAATGTTGATGAAAAACTAGCCCGCCAAGAAATTAAAAGAAAAAAAATAACATTCATTCTAGAGTCTATGGTTTTCTTTGGCCTACAATTCTCTTTGATTAAAGGACTAATAGAAAGAAATTATCTCAAAACGTTGTTTGACAGATTCAGCTAAATTGTGACATGAAGAAAAATGAATTCTCTACAATTTTAAAGGACATTTTTTTTTCCAGAGAGGTGAACTTAAAGCTGTTTTTCGTTCATTAACTCCCTGAAAGTTTCCAGGAGGTGTTAAATCCCAGGGAGCTTCCTGAACCTGTAACAGCAGACCTTTGCCCTTAAGTAAGCGCATGCTTTTTAAATCATTAAGGAAAGATACCTAAACAAGGCTCCCCATAAATGGACAGATCTATTTAATCCATATTTAGTCTCTTTGAACATTCCAAGAGCTGAATGATTTAAGTAGTAACACATCACAAACTGAAAGGCACCTTTGACTTTGTTAGTGTTAGTATAAGGATGGGTTTAAGATCATACAAAGCAGTTGAAAACAGATTCAGATTAATGAGTCAGAATTATTCTCAGAAGGTCATAGGTATTAGAACTGGAAGAGACTTTAGAGATCGTCGAATCCAATCCTCTGGTTTCTAAAGCCAAATTGATTCCTGGAACTGTATTTTCAGTGGGTGAGGCTAGGTGTTTTGTTTTGTTTTGTTTTCTAGAATGACTTGGAGAATTGTTATGACATTCTTGGATTATAAACCAAAATTAAGGGTAATGGCAGGATTCTGACATAAAATCTGGGGAGCAGAAGAAAGCTAGAACTATACTGATAATGAGGCATATCCATGAAACTTTTGTCATAATAATTGCATTCTTTTCAGGATCTATCCCCAAGTAGGTGAGAGATAATAGAATCTTTGATTCTCTACCCTTAGATGAGAAAGTAAGTTTATGCCTAGATGAGGACTAGGAAAAAGTCTCAAGACTATTGGTTCTTGGGGATTTCTGTAATTTAACTGATTCAGTAGTAGGAAGCAGGCTCACAGGAGAGATTTTTAATTTTTATTGAGAGGCAGACAGATTGACAGAGATAGACAGATAGAGAGAGGGGGGTAAAGAGAGGGGTAAAGAGAGAGAGAGACAGACAGACAGAAGGGGTAAAGAGAGGAGAGAGAGATGGGGGAAGGGAGGGAGGGGGATGGATGGAAGAGGGAGAGAAAGGAAAGGAGGGAGAGATAGACAGATAGATAGACAGAGGGAGGGTAAAGAGAAAAGAGGGGGGGATGGAGGGAAGGAGGGAAGGAGAAAGAAAGAGCAGAACATTTTGGAAGAATAGGAATTGAAGAAATAGACCAGACCCACATAGGGGCCTCATGGTGTAGGCATATTAAATATCTGGAGTATAGAAACTATTTTCAGGGACAAACAAAAACTATAGTTAAAGAAAAGCAGAACAAAATAAATCCATGATAAGCAAACTATAAAGTTAGAGGAAGGAAAGTATAGAAGTCTGAAACCCATAGAGATATCTTTGGGACCTCATGTAAGAATTATTTCTTGGGGGCAGCTGGGTGGCTCAGTGGATTGAAAGTCAGGCCCAGAGATGGGAGGTGCTAGGTTCAAATTTGACCTCAAACACTTCCCAGCTGTGTGACCCTGGGCAAGTCACTTAACCCCCATTGCCTAGCCCTTACTGCTCTTCTGCCTTAGAACCAATGCATGGTATTGATTCTAACACAGAAGGTAAGGATTTTTAAAAAAAGAATTGTTTCTCACCTAGATTCTGGGGACCAGAATAAGTTTTCCAAGATCTTTGGTTGGAGATGAAATGACCCAAAATGACCAGCAAGGGGAATGGGAAGGAAATCACAGCATTGGCTCAAACTCTCATAGGTCATAATGACAACATATTCTAAAGGACTTTTAAGGATAGCTGTGATAAGGAAATTCTTTAACTGTAGAATAGAACTGAGTTAATATAATGATAAATGGAGGAAAATAATTTAATGACAGAAGGTGAGTAAGGTGAGTATTTAGTAGTTTGTGGAAAACTAGAATTAAACTGTAAGAATGTTTGTAAACTGCATAGCCTGAACAGTATATCATACTGTAATGATTCCTAGTAAATGCATTTTCAATGAATAAGAAGTTTTTCACTTATTATTGGAAGGCAAAAGGCAGAATTTGTTAAAGAAAATAGCAATATACCCACAAAGGAACTGTGGAAATTCCTATTCTCTAACTTAGATAGAGAAGTATTATGCCTAGGCTGTCTAGGGTTGTGATTTACATTAGGGGAAGCAGTTGATTCACTGGAAGTTCCTATGAATATTAATATATTGAGAAACAGAAGCTTCCCAGGTCCCACTTTAGCTCATCTGAAAATTTTATAAGCAAAGAGATTATCAATAATTGAAACATAGATTCTCAAAACTCAAAGGAAACTCAGATATCATCTACTCCAAACTGTACCAAATCTATAATTCCCTACACATTGTCACTGTGACCAACAAGGGGTCTTTCAGCCGCCATTTGAAGATTTCCAGTCAAGTAGAATTCACAACCTAAGCAATGTAACCAATTCTACTTTTGTCAAGTTCTGAATGTGAAGAAGTTTATATTGAGTTAAAATTTTGTTCTCCAACTTCTTTAAATCACTCACATTTCTGCCCTCTAGAGTGAAACAAAACAATTCTAATCCTTCTTCCATATGACAGCCATCCTAATCCGTGAATACAGTCATTGTGAACCACTCCTCCCTTTCCCCACACCAAAAAAAAAAAATCTCTTCTCCATGCTGAACAGGTGCAGTTCCCCAACTGATCCTCATATGGCAAGGTTTTAAATCCCTTTACTATCCTAATAATCTTCCCCTGGACATGTTCCAGTTTGTCAATATATCAAGAGGAATGGGAATTACCAATGTGGGAACTCCTTTCAAGAATCAAGATGGAAACCCATATAAAACTTTTAATCTTGCAGAATTGCCAGAGGCTGAGAAGATAAGTGATTTACCTGTGGTCATATAGTAAGGAAATGTGTCAGGTGGTATTTGAAACTAGTTTGTTTTTTTTTAAATGATTTGATGTCCTAAACACTATTCACTGCACCACACTACACCCACATATGCCTTCCAAATGTGACTCTCAGAACTGAATATAATAGGTCAAAGATAATCTGACTAGGGTCTCAGAAATAAAAGGACTAGTATAACCCCCTTTCTGGATATAATGCTGCCATCAGTGCAACTTGAGAACATTTTAGGTTTTTTTGGCTGATCTATCATTCCACTTGGAACTTTCAGTTCATTTGATCCTCTCAGTCCTCCAAAATTCCTGATTCTTTTAATTTCATCTAATCACACTTCTCCCATCCTATACTAATAAAATTATTTTTAATCCCAGGTAGAATATTACTATTCCTATTTAAGTTCATTTAATCATATTTAACACATTATTTCATACTGTCAAGAACTCCCTAAGATTTAATTTAATTATCCAAAGTATTTGTTAGGTCTCCCAGGTATGAGTCATTCAGACAACATCTAACTATCATTAACGAGTAGAGAAGAATCAGAATATAGGAGAACACATACTGTATTTATAATCAGACTATCTGGGACCAATCTCAAAGTCTGCTAATTGTTTCTATATGGCATGTGTATTCCTTTATATAATTGATATGGCTGAGCAGGAACATCTGTAGAACTAAAATTTCCAGTTTTTATGGTTCAGAGAACATTACTCTATGCACAACATTTCTATGCAGATGACTCCCAAATCTATATAGGCAGACCAACCACTCAAATCTCAATCACTCATTTCCAATTGGCTTTAGCTATTTTGAACCAGATATCCCATAGGTATCTCAAACTTAAGATGTTCAAAATAACTTTTCATTGTTGAACAGAAACCCATTCCAATTACTAACTTCCTCATTACCATCAAATGAACCCTGACCCTTCCAATGAATGAGGTTTTCAACTTTAGTCATACCAAGATCTTCACTCTTTCACACTACATAACAAATCAGTTGTCAAGTCTTGTTGATTCAAATTTCACACCATCTTTTGCATCTATTCCCTTCACAATTCAAATAGCTACCACTCTAGTACAGGCCCCTTATAAATTCTCACTTGGATCATCACAGTAGCCTTATAATTGGTCTTTTTTTTCTTCTCTTCCCACTCCAATCCATCTTCCACACAGTCACCAATGCGATATTGCTACAATCTGGGTTTGAACAAGTCATTTGTCTATTCCATAAATTCCACAGGCTCCATATTGCCTTTGAGATTAAACACAGATTCTTCTGTTTTGCTTTTAAAACCTTTTAAAAACTAACTCCTGTATGCTTTTTATAATGCATATTCTTTTTTATTTTTTTTATTTTTTTATTTTATTTTAAACATTATTTTATTTGGTCATTTCCAAACATTATTCACTGGAAATAAAGATCATTTTCTTTTCCTCCCCCCCCCCTCCCAACATTTCCCTCTCCCATAGCCAACGCATGATTCCACTGGTTATCACATGTGTTCTTGGCTCGAAACCATTTCTCTGTTGTTGGTATTTGCATTAGAGTGTTCATTTAGAGTCTCTCCTCAGTCATATCCCCTCAACCCCTGTAGTCAAGCAGTTGGTTTTCATTGGTGTTTTTACTCCCACAATTTATCCTCTGCTTGTGGATAGTATTTTTTAGATCCCTGCAGATTGTTCAGGGACATTGCATTGCCACTAATGGAGAAGTCCATCACCTTCGATTGCACCACAATGTATCAATCTCTGTGTACAATGTTTTCCTGGTTCTGATCCTTTTGCTCTACATCACTTCCTGGAGGTTGTTCCAGTCTCCATGGAATTCCTCTACTTTATTATTCCGTTTAGCACAACAGTATTCCATCACCAACATATACCACAATTTGTTCAGCCATTCCCTAATTGATGGGCATCCCCTTGTTTTCTAATTTTTGGCCACCACAAAGAGTGCAGCTATGAATATTCTTGTACAAGTCTTTTTCCTTATTACCTCTTTGGGGTACAAACCCAGCAGTACTATGGTTGGATCAAAGGGCAGACAGTCTTTTAGTGCCCTTTGAGCATAGTTCCAAATTGCCTTCCCGAATGGCTGGATCAATTCACAACTCCACCAGCAATGAATTAGTGTCCCCACTTTGCCACATCCCCTCCAGCATTCATTACTTTCCATAGCTGTCATGTTAGCCAATCTGCTAGATGTGAGGTGATACCTCAGTCTTCTTTTGATTTGCATCTCTCTGATTATAAGAGATGTAGAGCACTTTTTCATGTGCTGAGAACTGCCTGTTCATGTCCCTTGCCCATTTCTCAATTGGAGAATGGCTTCATTTTTTGTACAATTGATTTAGTTCTTTGTAAATTTGAGTAATTAAACCTTTGTCAGAGGTTTTTATGAAGATTGTTCCCCAATTTGTTGCTACCCTTCTGATTTTGGTTATATTGGTTTTGTTTGTACAAAAACTTTTGAATTTGATGTATTCCAGATTATTTATTTTGCATTTTGTAACTCTTTTTTTTTTTTAAATATATTTTATTTGATCATTTCCAAGCATTATTCGTTAAAGACATAGATCATTTTCTTTTCCTCCCCCCCACCCCCCATAGCCGACGCGTAAGTCCACTGGGCATTAGATGTTTTCTTGATTTGAACCCATTGTTTTGTTGATAGTATTTGCATTAGAGTGTTCATTTAAAGTCTATCCTCTGTCATGTCCCCTCAACCTCTGTATTCAGGCAGTTGCTTTTTCTCGGTGTTTCCACTCCCATAGTTTATCCTTTGCTTATGAATGGTGTTTTTTTTTCTCCTGGATCCCTGAAAGTTGTTCAGGGACATTACACCGCCCCTAATGGAGAAGTCCATTACGTTCGATTATACCACAGTGTATTAGTCTCTGTGTACAATGTTCTCCTGGTTCTGCTCCTCTCGCTCTGCATCACTTCCTGGAGGTTGTTCCAGTCTCCATGGAACTTCTCCACTTTATTATTCCTTTGAGCACAATAGTATTCCATCACCAACATATACCACAGTTTGTTCAGCCATTCCCCAATTGATGGGCATCCCCTCGTTTTCCAGTTTTGGGCCACCACAAAGAGCGCAGCTATGAATATTTTTGTACAAGTCTTTGTGTCCATTATCTCTTTGGGGTGCAGACCCAGCAGTGCTATGGCTGGGTCAAAGGGTAGATATCCTTTTGTCGCCCTTTGGGCATAGTTCCAAATTGCCCTCCAAAATGGTTGGATCAGTTCACAACTCCACCAGCAATGAATTAATGTCCCTACTTTGCCACATCCCCTCCAGCATTCATTACTTTCCTTTGCTGTTATGTTAGCCAATCTGCTAGGTGTGAGGTGATACCTCAGAGTTGTTTTGATTTGCATCTCTCTGATTATAAGAGATGTAGAACACTTCTTCATGTGCTTGTTAATAGTTTTGATTTCTTTATCTGAGAACTGCCTATCCATTTCCCTTGCCCATTTATCAATTGGAGAATGGCTTGATTTTTTGTACAATTGATTTAGCTCATTATAAATATGAGTAATTAAACCTTTGTCAGAGGTTTCTATGAAGATTTTTTCCCAATTTGTTGTTTCCCTTCTGATTTTAGTTATATTGGTTTTGTTTGTACAAAAGCTTTTTAGTTTGATGTAGTCAAAATTATTTATTTTACATTTTGTGATTCTTTCTATATCTTGCTTGGTTTTAAAGCCTTTCCCCTCCCAAAGGTCTGACATGTATACTATTCTGTGTTTACCCAATTTACTTATGGTTTCCTTCTTTATGTTTAAGTCACTCACCCATTTTGAATTTATCTTGGTGTAGGGTGTGAGGTGTTGATCTATTCCTAGTCTCTCCCACACTGTCTTCCAATTTTCCCAGCAGTTTTTATCGAATAGTGGATTTTTGTCCCAAAAGCTGGGATCTTTGGGTTTATCGTATACTGTCTTGCTGAGGTCGTTTTCCCCCAGTCTATTCCACTGATCTTCCTTTCTGTTTCTTAGCCAGTACCAAATTGTTTTGATGACTGCTGCTTTGTAATATAGTTTTAGGTCAGGGACTGCAAGGCCCCCATCATATGTGTTTTTTTTCATTAATTCCCTGGATATCCTTGATCTTTTGTTCTTCCAAATGAACTTTGTTATGGTTTTTTCTAAATCAATGAAGAAGTATTTTGGTAGTTCAATGGGTATGGCACTAAATAGATAAATAAGTTTGGGTAGGATGGTCATTTTTATTATATTGGCTCGTCCTATCCATGAGCAGTTAATGTTTTTCCAATTGTTCAAGTCTAGTTTTAGTTGTGTGGCGAGTGTTTTGTAGTTGTGTTCATATAGTTCCTGTGTTTGTCTTGGGAGATAGATTCCTAGGTATTTTATTTTGTCTAAGGTGATTTTGAATGGGATTTCTCTTTCTAGTTCTTGCTGCTGAGCTGTGTTGGAGATATATAGAAAAGCTGATGATTTATGTGGGTTTATTTTGTATCCTGCAACTTTGCTAAAGTTGTTGATTATTTCAATTAGCTTTTTGGTTGAATCTCTAGGATTCTTTAAGTAGACCATCATGTCATCCGCAAAGAGTGATAACTTGGTCTCCTCCTTGCCTATTCTGATACCTTCAATTTCTTTATCTTCTCTAATTGCTACTGCTAGTGTTTCTAGTACAATGTCAAATAGTAGAGGTGATAATGGGCATCCTTGTTTCACTCCTGATCTTATTGGGAATGCATCTAGTTTATCCCCATTGCAGATGATATTAGCTGTTGGTTTTAGATATATACTGTTTATTATTTTTAGGAATGACCCTTCTATTCCTATGCTTTCTAGTGTTTTTAATAGGAATGGGTGTTGTATTTTATCAAAGGCTTTTTCTGCATCTATTGAGATAATCATGTGGTTCTTGCTAGTTTTCTTGTTGATGTGGTCAATTATGTGGATGGTTTTCCTAATGTTGAACCAGCCCTGCATCCCTGGTATGAATCCTACTTGATCATGGTGAATGATCCTTCTGATCACTTGCTGGAGTCTTTTTGCTAGTATCCTATTTAAAATTTTTGCATCTATATTCATTAGGGAGATTGGTCTATAGTTTTCTTTCTCTGTTTTTGACCTGCCTGGTTTTGGAATCAGTACCATGTTTGTGTCGTAAAAGGAGTTTGGTAGAACTCCCTCTTTGCTTATTATGTCAAATAGTTTGTATAGTATTGGGGTCAACTGTTCTCTGAATGTTTGATAGAATTCACAGGTGAATCCATCAGGCCCTGGGGATTTTTTCTTAGGAAGTTCTTTGATGGCTTGATGGATTTCAATTTCTGATATGGGATTATTTAAGAATTCTATTTCCTCTTCTGTTAGTCTAGGCAGTTTGTATTTTTGTATATATTCATCCATTTCTCCTAAATTGGTGTATTTATTGCCATATAATTGGGCAAAGTAATTTCTAATGATTGCCTTAATTTCCTCCTCATTGGAGGTGCTGTCCCCCTTTTCATCTTTAATGCTGTGAATTTGCTTTTCTTCCTTCCTTTTTTTAATTAGATTGACCAGTACTTTGTCTATTTTGTTTGTTTTTTCAAAGTACCAGCTTCTTGTCTTATTTATTAAATCAATAGTTCTATCACTTTCGATTTTATTAATTTCTCCCTTAATTTTTAGGATTTCTAATTTGGTTTTCTGCTGGGGGTTTTTAATTTGATCGCTTTCGAGTTTTTTCAATTGCATTTCCAATTGATTGATCTCTGCTCTCCCTTGTTTGTTAATATGAGCTTTCAGGGATATGAATTTGCCTCTGATTACCGCTTTGGCTGCATCCCAAAAGGTTTGAAAGGATGTTTCGCCATTGTCATTTTCCTTGATGAAATTATTAATTGTTTCTATGATTTCTTCTTTAACTAAACGGTTTTGGAGTATCATATTGTTTAATTTCCAATTGGTTTTAGATTTGGTTTTCCATGTACCATTACTAATCATTATTTTTATTGCCTTGTGATCTGAGAAGGCTGCATTCATTATTTCTGCTTTTTTGCATTTGTGTGCTATATTTCTGTGACCTAATGTATGGTCAATTTTTGTGAATGTGCCATGTGGTGCTGAGAAGAAGGTGTATTCCTTTTTATCCCTATTTATTTTTCTCCATATGTCTATTAATTCTAATTTTTCTAAGATTTCATTCACTTCTTTTACCTCTTTCTTATTTATTTTTTGATTTGATTTATCTAAATTTGATAATGGTTGGTTTAAGTCTCCCACTAGTATGGTTTTATTGTCTATTTCTTCCTTCAATTCTCCTAGTTTCTCCATTAGAAATTTGGGTGCTATATTATTTGGTGCATACATGTTGATTAATGATATTTCCTCATTGTCTATAGTCCCTTTTAACAAAATATAATTACCTTCCCTATCCCTTTTGATCAGGTCTATTTTTGCATTGGCTTTATCAGATATCATGATTACCACTCCTGCCTTCTTTCTATCAGTTGAGGCCCAGAAGGTCTTACTCCATCCTTTAATTCTGACCTTGTGGGTGTCAACCCGCCTCATGTGTGTTTCTTGAAGACAACATATGGTAGGGTTTTGGATTCTAATCCATTCTGCTATTCGTCTACGTTTTATGGGTGAGTTCATCCCATTCACGTTCAAAGTTATGATTGTCATTTGTGTACTCCCTGGCATTTTGATTGCCTTCCCTAATTCTAACCTTTTCTTCTTCGGCTCTACCTTTTAGTCCAGTGATTTACTTTGAATCAGTCCCCCTTGTCCCCTCCCTTGATGTTTCCCTTTTTAGTCCCTCCCTTTTTGTTCCCTCCCCCTCCCCCCTCTCTTTCCCTCCCTTTTTGTTCTCCCTCTCCCCCTCCCCCCCTTGGTTTTCCCTTCTCCTTACCCTTGTTGGGTAAGATAGAATTCAAGATCCCAATGGATCTGGATGTTTTTCCCTCTCAGAGTTGATTTCCCTGAGATTGAGGTTTAAGTAAACCCCCCCCCTCTCTTCCTCTCCTTCTTATAGGAGTTTTCTTCCCCTCCCCTTCCCCTGTGAATCTTTGTGTGAGAACCATTATTCTATTTGGTCTTTCTTTACCCCCTATTTATACATTACATTTTCCCCACATATTAGTATACATAGGTTGATATAAATGTAGTCCTTATAGAAGAGAGTTTGAGTAAAAGAAGATAACATTTTTCCCCTTTCCTTAATATTTACCTTTTCAGGTATTCCTTGCTCTTTGATTCTCGGTATCAAACTTTCCACAGAGCTCTGGTCTTTTCTTTGCAAAATGTTGGAAGTCTTCTATTTTGTTGAATGCCCATACTTTCCCTTGGAAGTATATAGTCAGTTTTGCTGGGTAGCTGATTCTTGGTTGGAGACCCAGCTCTCTTGCCTTTCTGAAGATCATGTTCCATGCCTTACGATCATTCAGAGTAGAACTTGCAAGGTCTTGGGTGACCCTGATTGGCATTCCTTTATATCTAAATTGTCTTTTTCTGGCTTCCTGTAGGATTTTTTCTTTTGTTTGATAGCTTTGGAATTTGGCAATTACATTCCTGGGAGTTGTCTTTTGGGGGTTTAGTGTAGAAGGTGTTCTGTGAGCTCTGTCAGTGGATGTATTGCCCCCTTGTTCTAGAATCTCTGGGCAATTTTCTTTGATTATATCTTGTATCACCATGTCCAGTTTGGTGTTTATTTCTGGCTTATCTGGGAGTCCAATTATTCTTAAATTATCCCTTCTCCCCCTATTTTCCAGATCTATCACCTTGTCGGTGAGATATTTTATGTTCTCTTCTAATTTCTTGGTATTTTGGCTTTGCTTTATTGCTTCTTGCTCTTTTACACGATCATTGTCTTCCAGCTGCCTGATTCTGGCCTTTAAAGCCTGGTTTTCTTTTACAGTTTGGTCAAACTGGTTTTGTAGATGCGTGAATTTCTTTTGCATTATTTCCAACTTTTCCTCCCAGAAGGCTTCCATCTTTTTGGTCATTTCTGATTCAAATTCTTCATAGGTTTGTGGAGAGTTTCCATTTCCTTTGGAAGGTTTTGGAACATTTTCTTTTATATTATCTTCTGTCTGCTCTGTATTTTGTATTTTGGCTCCATAGAATGTGTCCAAAGTCGCCCCTTTCTTCTTATTTTTCTTGGTATTTTGGGGCTTCTGTGGTTCTGTGGAGTTTGCCATTTCTGAATGTGGAGGATTAATTTTTCTTGTCTCTTTCTGGTGTTCAGGGCCTTTAGTCCTGGGCAGATAGTTCTATGAGCTTTCCCTGGGTTAAACTGAATATGCCTCACTGGAACTGGAATGGAAGGGTCGGACCATGAGGCCACACTCTCCCCCTGGCTCGATTTCCGGAAGTTGCCTTCAGAATCGCTGGCCGTGAGGCTGTTTCGTCGGCCTGCGGGGGGATGGGCTGCCGCTTCCCCAAGCTCCGAGAGCACAGACTTTCACTGAGACTTGGATAGCAGGATCCAGCCCGTGAGGCTGTCTTGCCCGCCCTGAGGGTTGCTGTTGTTTTGACCAGCTCTCTGCAGCGGAGGCCCCAGGCAGTAACTTTCACCCGGACCCAGCGGCTCTTTGCAGCGGAGGCCCCAGGCAGTAACTTTCACCCGGACCGACCGGCTCTTTGACCGACCGGCTCTTTGCAGCAGAAGCCCCAGGCAGTAACTTTCACCCGGACTGGGACTTGGGTAGAAGACCCTGAGGGTTGTTGTTCCTCAGACCCTGCTCTCTGAGCCCGGGGCGGCTGCCGCTTCCGGGAGCCTTGGACTCTGCGCTCCTACCCCTGAGGTCCGAGGGATCTCGGGTTCTGGCTTTTAAGGCGAGCCGTACCTTTTGAACCGGGTCCAGGTCCAGGAGGAGGGTTCCCAGGGTCTGTGCTGTTGATCGTTTTGAATTTCGGCGCCTTAGGAGCTTCTAGTTTGAGATCGGTCGGGAAGGGTTTTCCGGAGATCTGAACTTCAGCTTTCTCTAAGCCGCCATCTTAACCGGAAGTCCCGCATTTTGTAACTCTTTCTAATTCTTGCTTGGTTTTGAAGTCTTTCCCTTCCTAAAGGTCTGACATGTATACTATTCTGTGTTTGCCTAATTTTCTTATAGTTTCCTTCTTTATGTTCAAGTCATTCACCCATTTTGAATTTATCTTTGTGTAGGGTGTGAGGTGTTGATCAATTCCTAATCTCTCCCACCCTGTCTTCCAATTTTCCCAGCAGTTTTTATGAAATAGTGGATTTTTGTCCCAAAAGCTGGGATCTTTGGGTTTGTCATATACTGTTTTGCTGAGGTCGCTTGCCCCCAGTCTATTCCACTGATCCTCCTTTCTGTCTCTTAGACAGTACCAAATTGTTTTGATGACCGCTGCTTTATAATATAGTCTGAGATCTGGGACTGCAAGACCCCCTTCCTTTGTATTTTTTTCCATCATTTCCCTGGATATCCTTGATCTTTTTTTCTTCCAAATGAACTTTGTTATGGTTTTTTCTAAATCAGTAAAAAAATTTTTGGAAGTTCCATGGGCATGGCACTAAATAGATAAATGAGTTTGGGTAGGATGATCATTTTTATTATATTGGCTCGTCGTACCCATGAGCAGTTAATGTTCTTCCAATTGTTCAAGTCTAGTTTTAGTTGTGTGGAAAGTGTTTTGTAGTTGTGTTCATATAGATCCTGTGTTTGTCTCGGGAGATAGATTCCTAAGTATTTTATTTTGTCTAAGGTAATTTTGAATGGGATTTCTCTTTCTAGTTCTTGCTGCTGAGCTGTGTTGGAATTATATAGAAATGCTGATGACTTATGTGGGTTTATTTTGTATCCTGCAACTTTGCTAAAGTTGTTGATTATTTCGATTAGCTTTTTGGTTGAATCTCTAGGATTCTTTAAGTAGACCATCATGTCATCTGCAAAGAGCAATGATTTGGTCTCCTCATTGCCTATTTTAATGCCTTCAATTTCTTTTTCTACTCTAATTGCTACTGCTAATGTTTCTAATACAATGTCAAATAATAGAGGTGATAATGGGCATCCTTGTTTCACTCCTGATCTTAATGGGAATGGATTTAGTTTATCCCCATTGCAGATGATATTAGTTGATGGTTTTAGATATATACTGTTTATTATTTTTAGGAATGACCCTTTTATTCCTATGCTTTCTAGTGTTTTTAGTAAGAATGGGTGTTGTATTTTATCAAAGGCTTTTTCTGCATCTATTGAGATAATCATGTGGTTCTTGTTGGTTTGCTTGTTGATGTGGTCAATTATGTGGATAGTTTTCCTAATATTGAATCAGCCCTGCATCCCTGGTATAAATCCTACTTGATCATGATGGATGACCCTTCTGATCACTTGCTGGAGTCTTTTTGCTAGTATCCTATTTAAGATTTTTGCATCTATATTCATTAGGGAAATAGGTCTATAATTTTCTTTCTCTGTTTTTGTCTTGCCTGGCTTTGGAATTAGTACCATGTTTGTGTCATAAAAGGAGTTTGGTAGAACTCCCTCTTTGCTTATTATGTCAAATAGTTTGTATAGTATTTGAATGTTTGATAGAATTCACTGGTGAATCCGTCAGGCCCTGGGGATTTTTTCTTAAGAAGTTCTTTGATGGCCTGTTGGATTTCTTTTTCTGATATGGGATTATTTAAGAAATCTATTTTGTCTTCTGTTAGTCTAGGCAATTTATATTTTTGTAAATATTCATCCATATCACCTAGGTTGGTATATTTATTGCCATATAGTTGGGCAAAGTAGTTTTTAATGATTGCCTTAATTTCCTCTTCATTGGAGGTGAGATCCCCTTTTTCATCCTTGATGCTGTGAATTTGCCTTTCTTCTTTCCTTTTTTTTAATTAGATTAACCAGTACTTTGTCTATTTTGTCTGTTTTTTCAAAGTACCAGCTTCTAGTCTTGTTTACTAGCTCAATAGTTCTGTCACTTTGGATTTTATTAATTTCTCCCTTAATTTTTAGGATCTCTAGTTTGGATTTCTTCTGGGGGTTTTTAATTTGTTCGTTCTCAAGTTTTTTGATTTGCCTTTCCTATTCCCTGATCTCTGTCCTCCCTAATTTGTTAATATATGCACTCAGGGATATGAATTTTCCTCTAAGTACTGCCTTGGCTGCATCCCATGAGGTTTGAAAGGATGTCTCGCCATTGTCATTTTCTTCAATGAAATTATTAATTGTTTCTATGATTTCTTCTCTAACTATCCAATTTTGGAGTATCATATTATTTAATTTCCAATTAATTTTTGATTTGGCTCTCTATGTACCCTTACCGATCAATATTTTTATTGCCTTGTGATCTGAAAAGGCTGCAGTTATTGTTTCTGCTTTTCTGCATTTGAGTGCCATGTTTCTGTGACCTAGTGTATGATCTATTTTTGTGAATGTGCCATGTGGTGCTGAAAAGAAGGTGTATTCCTTTTTGTCCCTATTTATTTTTCTCCATATGTCTATTAACTCTAATTTTTCTAAGATTCCATTCACCTCTTTTACCTCTTTATTGTTTATTTTTTGGTTTGATTTATCTAAATTTGATAGTGGTTGGTTCAAGTCTCCCACTAATATGGTTTTACTGTCTATTTCCTCCTTCAATTCTCCTAGTTTCTCTATTAAAAATTTGGATGCTATACCACTTGATGCATACATGTTGATTAGTGATATTTCCTCATTTTCTATACTCCCTTTTAACAGAATATATTTACCTTCCCTATCCCTTTTGATCAGGTCTATTTTTGCTTTGGCTTTGTCAGATATCATGATTGCAACTCTTGCCTTCTTTCTATCAGTTGAGGCCCAAAAGGTCTTACTCCAACCTTTAATTCTAACCTTGTGAGTGTCAACCCGCCTCATATGTGTTTCTTGAAGACAACAAATGGTAGGGTTTTGGGTTCTAATCCAATCTGCTATTTGTCTATGTTTTATGGGTGACTTCATCCCATTCACATTCAAGTTATGATTGTCATTTGTGGACTCCCTGGCATTTTGATATCTTCCCCTAGTTCTGACCTTTCTGCTTTAGCTATCTTCTTTTGAACCAGTGATTTTCTTTAGGTCAGTCCCCCTAGTCCCCTCCCTTGAGATGCTTCCCTTTCTAGCCCCTCCCCTTTTTATACTCCCTTCCACCCTCCTCCTCCTTGATTTTCCTTTCTTTCTTGCCCTAATGGATAAGATAGAATTCAGGATCCCAAAGGATCTAGATGTTCTTCCCTCTCAGATTTGATTTCACTGAGAGTAAGGTTTAAGTAATTCCATTTCACGCTCTCTTCCTCTCCTTCTCATATGAGAGTTCTTCCCCTCCCCTTCCCATGTGTATCTTTATATGGGAAAGATTATTCTATTAAGTCCCCCCCCATATTTCTTGAAGTAAATCTTAGTGTTATCGACGGTTCCCCCCCTCCCTTTTCCTTTCTTTGTCCCCACTTTCCCCAAATCTTCTTAATGCCACAATCTTTCCCTATGCAGGCTTCTTCTAACTACTCTCATGATTCATACAGTTTTTGAGAGTTACGCAAAACATTTTCCCCACATATTAATATATATAATTTGATGTAAATGTAGTCCTTATAGAAGAGAGTTTGATTTAAAGAAAAAGATAAGATTTATCTCCTTTTCCCTTTCTTTTATATTTACCTTTCCATGTTTCTCTTGCTTTCTGTGCTTGGATATCTAGTTTTCCACTAAGTTCTTGTCTTTTCTTAGCAAATGCTTGGAAATATTCTATTTTGTTGAATGCCCATACTTTCCCCTGGAAGTATATAGTCAGTTTTGCTGGGTAGTTGATTCTTGGTTGGAGACTCAGCTCTCTTGCCTTTCTAAATATCATGTTCCATGCTTTGAGGTCTCTTAGTGTGTTAGCTGCTAAGTCATGTGTGATCCTTATGGGAGCCCCCCTATATCTGAAGCTCCTCCTCTTGGCTTCTTGTAGGATTTTCTACTTTTCTTGGAAGCTCTTGAATTTGGCAATTACATTCCTAGGGGTTGTCTTTTGGGGATTTAGTATAGAGGGTGTTCTATGAACCCTTTCTATTTTTACTTTGCCCCCTTGCTCCAGAACGTGTGGGCAATTTTCTTTTATAATCTCCTGTAGAATAAAATCAAGTTAATTGTTTATCTCTGGTTGTTCTGGGAGACCAATAATTCGGAGGTTGTCTCTTTTTCCTCTGTTTTCCAAGTCTGTGACCTTTTCAGTGAGATATTTTGTTTTCTTCTAATTCATTAATTTTTTTGGCTTTGCTTTATTGATTCTTGCTGTTTTATGATCTCACTTTCTTTGAGTTGCTTAATTCTGGTCATTAGGGACTGGTTTTGCTTTTCAGCTTTGTCTGCCCTTCTATTGGATGCTTCGAGCTCTTTTTCCAATTGAGCAGTCTTATCTGTCAGACTGCTGATCTCTTTCTTCCATTTTTCTTTCCAGGTTTCCATCTTTTGGATAAGTTCCAGTTTGAGATCTTCCAGAGCTTGTTGATAGTTTCCATTTTGAGAGGCATGTTCTGATTTTTTTTGGATTTCCTCCTCATTCTCTTCTTTTCCTTGGGTACTCCCACCATAAAAGTTTTCAATAGTCACCTTTTTCCCTTTCTTCCTGGAGGCTTGATTTTGGGCCATGTGAGCCATCCCTTTGGTGGTTTTATTCCCCTTTCCTTTTTGGTCTGAGGTCTGGGTGATATGGGTGGGTTTTCTGTGAATTTAGGTTGCCTCAGACTTGTTCTTCCCAGCCTCTGAGGTTTCTTAGAGCACTGGGCCCTGATCACAGCCAAACTGCCCAGGTGTTAAGCTCTGCCCAGATAATCAGCTCTTGGTCTGCCCCTGGTGTTTAGCTCAGCCCAGATGCTCAGCGCAACCGCCCTGAATACAGCTCCACGGACCCCTGTGCTCCGCGCCGGGTTCTCCCGTGAAACCGCCCTGAGACATTTTTTCCTGGCAGTCCCCAGATCCCAAGGACCCTGGAGTGCCCCCTCCCCCAGACAGAGACATTCCCCACTCACTTGCTGTTCCAGTGAGTGCTCCGGTAGCTCACTCTGGTTTGGTGGGGGAGGTGGGGGGGGGAAGGGCGGCTCAGTTCACGTTTCTGTGCAAGCTTTTCCTCCTTATTATAGTGTTGAAATGTTCAAACCCCACGTACCTTTGCCTCTGTGGGGTACTAGGGAGTACTGGGGTATCCTTCTGTTCCTCCAAAGGTGATTTTAATGCTCCTTTGATGTAGTCTATTTCATTCGGTGCTGGGGAGAGGAAGCATGTGGCATCTAGATTGCAGCCATGATTACCTGGAAGTCTCTATAATGCATATTCTTTATATATATGTGTGTATACATACACACATATATATGAATATATGCATTGTCAAGAAATTATTTAACTTCAGTGCTCTAGGCCAGAGGTGTCAAACACTGTTCAAATAGTATACTGTCAAATTTATATAGGATATCACAGTTGACAGATATGGCAATTGAATTCTATTTAATTTCATTATCTTTGAACTACCTTCTGTAAGTTTGTGATATTAGAAACTTGTGTGCTATAGGACAATGGATATTCACTCTGGAGACAAAAGACTCGAGTTTAAAATACCTCTCATGAAACTTAAATATGTATTATATCTCTGGGCCTCAAGTTCTTCTTCTATAAATAGAAGGGTTTGGACCAATTCAGTGGTATCAAACATATGGTCCACTTTCCCCACAACATTCATGCATGAATGTGATATGTCCTGAACCAGATTAAAATATAATTGAGCAATAATGACAAAGTTAATTTAAAATAATATAACAGATATTTTTTAAAATAATTCAATCTATAGCCCACAAGAATCTTAATGTACTTATATTTATCGCCCTCATTACAGCATGGAATTGGTCCTACTACTATAGACAGTTCTGTAAGACTAAAAATTATATAGACCTATGCTGTTACAAGGCATTTCCTTCCTAAAATCTCTATATTAATGAAATCATAGGTCAACTTTATCTCTCTCCATTTCTGTCTCTCTCTTTATCTCTCTCTCTCCCTTATATATTTACATAACTATCATTCATCTATCAATCCATTATCTCTTTAGATGCATGTATCTATCTATTTATCTCTCTCTCTCTCTATATATATATATATATATATACTTTTATATATATTGCAGATACATACTATTTTGGGTATGTACAAACAAATTATATATAGTCTATACAGGCTATGCAGGGACTAAGCCTCTGTACACTCATTCAAAAGTACTATCCCACAACATTTGGATTATGGCATAGTGAGTATAAACTTCCTTTGGGAAGTCCCAGTTTTTCACCAGAAAGCAGAAATCATTGCCTTGGATAGCCAGATCTGGCTAATATATCTGAAGTTTCTCATTGTCTGAGACCAACTTCAGATTGTTCAAAGTATTGTCAAGACATATCAAGAAAGCACAGAGTGCATAATAACTCATTTGAAAAAGATGTCATGCAGAGGTTCTTAATACTAATCTTAAATCTTAAATGAAAATCTTAAATTCTAACCTTAGAAAAGAGGGTCCAAATACCCACAAAAGGTTCATGGATAGATTTCAAGGGATCCATGAACCTGAATGTAGAAAAAATCAGCAGCAGTAGCAGCAGCAACAACAACATATTTTCTCTAACATCTAATGCTACATTAGCCTTTCTCTTGTTTTAAAAATGCCATTCTGAGAAGAGTTCCATTGGCTTCCCCAGAATTCCAGAAGGATCTAGGACACAAAAAGAAGTTTAAGAATCTCTGGTTAAGAATTTTGCTTACTCAACATGACTTAATAGTGTGGCATTGAAGACTAACATGATCTTAGACTACTTTAATTGGAGCCGAGAATCCAGAATTTAGAAATAAATATCCTGCTGTGCTTTTCTGATCAGACCACAGCTGCAATATTGTGCTCACTTCTAGACTCTGCAGCTTAGGAAAGAAATAGATAAGATAAGATAGATCCAGAAGACAACTCTGAGTATAAGATACTTGAAAGAATTGAATAAGCTGGACCAGAAAAGATGAGTCAGGGATCCATGATAATTACCCTCAAGTATGTGGAGGTCTATCATTTGGAGGTAAACTAGAAAGCAAAAGTAACAGCAATCAATGATAGGCACAGAAAGGAAGATTTTGACTCTCTATAAGGAAAGAAATGACTCCTAACTGTTAGAGCTGTTGATGGATTGCCATAGGACAGTATTTCACAAAATGTGGTCCTGGAGACTCTTTCAATGTATATTCAGTCAAAAAAACTTTTATAATAATACTTCATGTATTAATTTATAGTATTATTAATTTATTTTATTGTTTTCATAATTTTATTATTAATTTATAATATGGTCATTTGTTTATTTTTATTAATAATTTATGTATTAATTGATAATATATATGTATTGACTTAAAATAGGGCCATTATCAATAGCTATAACCCACATATACAAAAACTCTTTTGGGGGTACTCAACAATTTTTACAATTGTATAATGGACTGAGACTAAAATATGAGGGAACCACTGTCATAGTAGAGAATGAGATTTTTTTTTAATTCATCCATCCATCCATTCATTCATAGGTAGTTATCAAATATGGGAAGTCTATAAGGAGATACTGAAAGTTTATTTATTATAGAGAGGATTTCTGACCAAGTACAGGTTGGAATAGTTAAGACTTAATTTTTTCCATTTATTTATTCATTCACCTATTAAATAATTCATTCATCTATTCTTGATGTGATGGCAGTTTAAAAGGTAACATGGACTCAGGAAACTATGATCTGGGCTTATCAATGGTGTTAATAGTGGTATTAATAGTTAATAGTTTTAACATTATTTTTTTTATTTGGTCTATTTCAAACATTATTCCTTGGTTACAAAAATCATTTTATATTCCTCCCTCCCCTCCCCAAATCCCTCCCATAGCTGACATGAAATTCCACTGGGTATTACATCTGTCCTTCATCACAACCCATTTTCATGTTGTTGGTGTTTGCACTAGGATGTTCATTTAGAATCTACATCCCCAGTCATATCCCTCTCAACCCATGTAGTCAAGCAGTGGTTTTTCTTCAGTGTTTCTACTACCACAGTTTTCTCTCTGAATGTGGATCGTGTTCTTTCTCATATATCCCTTTGGGTTGTTCAGGAACACTGCATTGCCACAAATGGAGAAGACCATTACATTCGATTGTACCACAGTGTATCCCTCTCTGTGTACATTGTTCTCCTGGTTCTGCTTCTTTCTCTCTGCATCACTTCCTGGAGGTTGTTCCAGTCCCCATGGAATTCCTCCACTGTATTATTCCTTTGAGCACAATAGTATTCCTTCACCAACAGATACCACAATTTGTTCAGCCATTCCCCAATTGAAGGGCATGCCCTCATTTTCCTATTTTTTGCCACCACAAAGAGCACAGCTATGAATGAATATTCTTGTCCATGTCTTTTTATTATTATCTCTTTGGGGTACAAACCCAGCAGTGCTATATGGCTGGATCAAAGGGCAGTCTTTTAGTGCCTTTTGGACATAAATTGCCCTCCAGAATGGTTGGGTCAATTCAACTCCATCAGCAATGAATTAAAGTCCAGACTTTGCCACATACCCTCCAGCACTCATTATTTTCCTTTGGTGAATTGTTAGCCAATCTGCCTGGTGTGAGGTGGTACCTCAGAGTTGTTTTGATTTGCATCTCTATAATTATAAGAGATTTAGAACACTTTTTTATGTGCCTATTAATGGTTTTGATTTCTTTGACTGAAAATTGCCTATTCATGCCCCTTGCCCATTTATCAATTGGAGAATGACTTGATTTTTTGTACAATTGATTTAGCTCCTTGTAAATTTGAGTAATTAGATCTTTGTCAGAGGTTTTTGTTATGAAGATTCTTTCCCAGTTTGTTATTTCCCTTCTAATTTTGGTTACATTGGTTTTGTTTGTACAAAAACTTTTTAAATTGATGTAATCAAAATTATTGATTTTACACTTTGTGACTCTTTCTAAGTCTTGCTTGGCTTTAAAATCTTTCCCTTCCCAAAGGTCTGACATGTATACTATTCCATGTTCACATAGTTTACTTCTAGTTTCCTTATTTATGTTCAAGTCATTCACCCATTCTGAGTTTATCTTGGTGTAGGGTGTGAGGTGCTTATCCAAGCCTAATCTCTCTCATTGTCTTCCAATTTTCCCAGCCCAGCAGTTTTTATATATTAAAAAAAAAAGGAATTGAAGGCATTAAAATTGGAAATGAAGAGACCAAGCCACTCATCTGCTTGGTCTCTTCATTGCCAATTTTAATGTATCTGCTGAGACAAACACAGGAACTATATGAACAAAACTATAAAACACTTTCCACACAACTAAAACTAGATCTGAGCATTTGGAAAAACATTAACTGCTCATGGATAGGATGAGCTAATATAATAAAAACGACCATTCTACCCTTATCTATTTATTTAGCGTATAAGCATTGAACTTCCAAAAAAACTTTTTTACTGAATTAGAAAAAACCATAATAAAGTTCATTTGGAAGAACAAAAGATCAAGGATATCCAGGAAAATAATGAAAAAAATGCAAAGGAAGGTGGCCATGTAGTCCCAGATCTTCAATTTCTTTTTCTTCTCTAATTGCTACTGCTAGTGTTTCCGGTTCAATGTTAAATAATAAAGGTGATAATGGGCATCCTTGTTTTACTCCTGATCTTATTGGAAATGCATCTAGTTTATCCCCATTGCAGATGATGTTGGCTGATGGTTTTAGATAGATACTGTTTATTATTTTAGGAAAGACCCTTCTATTCCTATACTTTCTAGTGTTTTCAATAGGAATGAGTGTTGTATTTTGTCAACGGCTTTTTCTGTGTCTATTGAGATAATAATGTCATTTTTGTTGGTTTGCTTGTTGATATGGTCAATTATGTGGATGGTTTTCCTGATAGTGAACCATCCTTACATTCCTGGTATAAATCCTATTATAAATCCTACCTAATCATAGTGAATAACCCTCCTGATCACTTGCTGGAGTCTTTTTGCTAGTATCCTATTAAAATTTTTGCATCTATGTTCATTAAGGAGATTGGCCTATAGTTTTCTTTCTCCATTTTTGACCTGCCTGGCTTTGAAATCAGTACCATATTTGCATCATAAAAGGAATTTGGTAGAAATCCCTCTTTGCTTATTGTGTAAAATAGTTTGTATAGTATTGGGATTAGCTTTTCTTTGAATGTTTGCTAGAATTCACTTGTGAATCCATCAAGCCCTGGGGATATTTTCTTAGGGAGTTCTTTGATGACCTGTTCAATTTCTTTTTCTGATATGGGATTATTTAAGAATTCTATTTATTTTCTTAATATAGGCATTTTATATTTTTGTAAATATTCATTCATATCATCTAGATTGGTATATTGATTGCCATATAATTGGGCAAAATAATTTTAATGACTGCCTTAATTTCCTCTTCACTGGAGGTTAACTCTCCCATTTCATCTACTATACTATTAATTTGGTTTTCTTCTTTCATTTTTTTTATTAGATTGACCAATACATTGTCTATTTTGTTTGTTTTTTCAAAATACCAGCTTCTAGTCTTATTTAATAGTTCAATAGTTCTATCACTTTTGATTTTATTAATTTCTCCCTTCATTTTTAGGATCTCTAATTTAGTTTTCTTCTGGGGTATTTTAATTTCTTTGCTTTCAAATTTTTTGATTTGCATATCCAATTCATTGACCTCTGCCCTCCCTAAGTTGTTAATATATAAACTCAAGGATATAAATTTTCCCCTGAGTACTTCTTTGCCTGCATGCCATAGATTTTGAAAGGATGTCTCATCATTGTCATTTTCTTCTATGAAATTATTAATTGTTTCTATGATTTGTTCTCTAACTGATTTGGGGGAATCATATTATTTAATTTCTAGTTAATTTTTTATTTGGCTGTCCATGTACCCTTACTGATCATTATTTTTATTGCCTTATGATATGAAAAGGTTACTTTTATTATTTCTGCTTTTCTGCATTTGTTTGCCATGTTTTTATGGCCTAATAAATGATCAATCTTTGTGAATGTACCATGTGCTGCTGAAAAGAAGGTGTATTCCTTTTTGTCCCTATTTATTTTTCTCCATATATCTATTAACTCTAATTTTTCTAAGATTTCATTGACATCTTTTACCTCTTTCTTATTTATTTTTTTATTTGATTTTTTCTAAATTTCATAGTGGTAGGTTCACTAATATAGTTTTATTATCTATATCCTCCTTCAATTCTACTAGTTTCTCCTTTAGAAATTTGGATGCTATACCATTTGGTGCATACATGTTGATTAGTGATATTTCCTCATTGTCTATACTCCCTTTTATCAGGATGTATTTACCTTCCCTATCCCTTTTAATCAAGTCTATTTTTACTTTGGCTTTGTCAGATATCATGATTGCAACTCCTGTCTTCTTTCTAACAGTTGAGGCCCAATAGGTCTTGCTCTAACCTTTAATTTTGACCTTGAGAGTATCTGCCCACCTCAGGTGTATTTCTTGTAGACAACGTATGGTAGGATTTTGGATTCTAATCCACCCTCCTATTTGTTTATGTTTTATGGGTGAATTCATCCCATTCACATTCAAAGTTATGATTGTCACTTGTAAATTCCCTAGCATTTTGATATCCTCTCCTAGTTCTGTCCTTTCTTCTTTTGCTATATACTTTTAAACCAGTGGTTTACTTTTAATCAATCCCCCTAATCCCTCCCTTAATATGCTTCCCTTTCTGGTCCCTCCCTTTTTGTTCCCTTCTTGTTTTTTTTAGAATCCCTCCCCCTCTCCTCCCTCCCTTTTTGTACTCCCTCCTCCCTACCCTCCTTAGTTTTCCCTTATCACTTACCCTGTAGGATAAGATAGAGTTTAAGATCCCAATGGATCTAGATGCTCTTCCCTCTCATAATTGATTTCACTGAGAGTAAGGTTTAATTGTTACCTATTAGCATTCTCTTCCTCTCCTTCTTTTAAGAGTATTCTTCGCCTCCCCTTCCCATGTGTATCTTTGTGTGATAAAGATTATCCTATTTATCTTATTTCTTCAAGTATCTCTTGGTACCATTTTTGATTCCCCCAACCCTTTTTCTTTTTTTGCATATCATCTTATAGCCCTTAATTCCCCAATATTTTCCTATGAGTGATTCTTCTAATTATTATAATAATGAATACAGTTTTTGAGAGTTACAAATAACATTTCCCCCATATATTAATATATATAATTTTATCTAATTGTAGCCCTTAAAGAAGAGAGTTTGAATTAAAAAAAAACACATTTTCCCCCTTTCCCTCTCTTTCTTATTTACCTTTTCATGTTTCTCTTTATCTTTGTGTTTGGATATCAAACTTTTCATTTAGTTCTGGTCTTTTCTTTACAAATACTTGGAAATCTTCTATTTTGTTGAATGCCCATACTTTCACCTGGAAGTATATAGTCAATTTTGATGGATTGGTGATCGTTGGTTGAAGACACAGTTCTCTTGCCTTTCTGAAAATCATGTTCCTGGCATTTCAGTCCTTCAGTGTGGAAGCTGCCAGATCTTGTTTGATCCTGATTGGTGCTCCTTGGTATCTGAATTGTCTCTTTTTGGCTTCTTGTAGAATTTTCTCCTTAGCTTGAAAGCTTTGGAATTTGGCAATTACATTCCTGGGAGTTGTGTTTTGGGGATTTAGTTTAGAGGGTGTTCTATGAACTCTTTCAATATCTATTTTGCCCCCTTGTTCAAGAACATCAGGGCAGTTTTCTTGGATGATTTCTTATAGTTTGATATCAATATTTCTGTTTATTTCTGACTTTTCAGGTAGACCAATGATTCTCAAATTGTCTCGTCATGATCTGTTTTCTTGATCTGTCATCTTGTCAGTGCGATATTTTATGTTTTCTTCTATTTTGTCAGTCTTTTGACTTTGCTCTATTAATTCTTGCTCTTTTGCAAGATCATTGGTTTCCAGTTGCCCAAATCTGGTCCTTAAGGCCTGGTTTTCTGTTACAATGTTTTGGTTTTCTGCTTTAATCTTTTGAATTTCCTTTTTGGTTTGGCCTATTCTGATTTTTGTGGCTTCCAGCTGTTTCTCCAGTTGGGAGTTCTTGTCCCTCAAACTGTTGTTTTCTCTTTGAATTATTTCCCACTTTTCTTGCCAGAAGGCTTCCATCTTTTGGATAAGCTCCAATTTATATTCTTCTAGAGTTTGCGGACAATTTCCATTTTTTTGAAGGTTTTGGCATTGTTTGAATTTCCTCCTATATTTCCTCTGTAGCCTGGGCTTTTCCTCCATAAAATTTTTTGAGGGTCAATGCCTTTTTTTGTTGTTGTTTTTGGTGGTGGATGAAGGTTGTGACTCCTCGGTGCAATTTGCCATTACTGTGGGGGGTTTTCCTTCCCTTTTTAGTCAGAGATCTGAATGAGATGGGTAGGCTCTCTGTGTATGGGGTCAAGGAGCAAGGATTTTGCCTGAGGCAAGCTGTCGAATGTCAGCGGCTTCTGTTGTTCTCTGCTCTTCTCTGTGCCTCCTTGCCAAGAGTGCCCATGATCTGCACTCCCCAGCCCACTGGTGTTTCAGGTGTAGCTATTCTAAGGGGTAGGTCCTCAGTATTTTTAGTCAGCTCCCGAGGCCCTAGAGTTGCCCCTTGCTCACTCCAGAGTTTTCCCTTGCTCACTCACTGATTCTGGCATGCTCTGTCTCTGACTCTGGCTCCACAGGTGGGGTGGGAGAGGGTAGATCAGTTCACATTTGGGTGGGAGATTTTTCACCCCCTTATAGTGTGGAAATGCCCAAATCCCATGTACCTTCAATGTTGCACCCTACTGTAGAGTCCTTTCTTTCTTATGAAAATGGTTATTTGGTTCTTTTGAGGTAGTCTATATCGGTGGGTCTAAGGAGAGGAAGCGCCCTGCGTCTAGACTACCACCATGCTTACCCAGAAGTCCCAATAGTGGAATTCTTAAATGCTCCCCTCAGCACTACAAAAAATATAAGCTAGGATGTTATACAAAATGACTAAAATTCCAGAAAGTATTGAATTGGAATTATTTCAGTTAGTCACCTCAATGAAGCAAAAAATTGTATTCAAGTGTCAGGACAGATGATAACATCTGAAGGATCTTATGATACAACAAATGTGGTAATGTCTCCTGATTTTCTAACTCACCAGAAAGAACAGAGTTAGGGATTGCCATTTTATCTAAATCATGTGACTAGTTAAGCTCAGATAGGCTATAGGGATGATCCAGGACCAGGGGGAGGGTATCCTTAGTGGCAATAGGCCTTTCTTTTGCCTGGATAATAATAGTATTAATGGAGCTCTCTAAACTCTCTAGCCATCTCACCCAAAGCAGGAATACCTACTATGATATCCCTTAGGGGCTAGTTGTCAGATTTGCACTCTATATTGTTCTGATCATGGTGTAAAAATTAAAATTAGTGTCAAATAGTAAAAATGTTTTATTTTAAGAGATTTATTAATGATCATTAGAAATAAAGGAATACAAGGTATACAAAAATAAAAACCACATGCCCATGGCTAATCAGTCTGTTCAAAAACCCCACTTACCACCACCATGGTCACTGACAGAAAGCAAAGAGTCCAGGACCAGCAACCATACTGCCTAATATCCTCTGTCTACAGGAAGTATATAAGGACAGGAAGTCAGTGGGATCCAGGAAAATGTAGTTTTTAGGGTAACAGATTTCTAATTATACATCCCCCCCGAGATCCAGTGGAAGACTGTTCTCTCCAATGGATCTTGTTAACATAGCCAACTTTAAATGACAATAATTTGGGGATAGAAAGAACATACCAATGTTTGTTAGGCACATTGACAAAAAACCAATTGGGGGGCAGGCAGTCCCCTTTGGCATACGAGTATACATACAAAAATAAATGCATTCAACATCACACCCCAAAGTTCACTCTGGATCTTTTCGTGCACTGTGTGGTCTATGCAGGCACTATGCAGTTCACTTTCAGGATTTGTAGAGGTAGTATGTTTCTTATCCTGAAATTTCTCTCAAAAGAATTTAATTTGCATTTTAGAATAGTAATATAATGGCCAGAGTTAAGATTAAAACAGAAGAAACCTAAATTTGTCTAAAAGTCCAACTAACTCTGTCTTAAAAGTATAAGAAAAGAACTCATGTATATAAATTACTTAATTTCTAAATTTTTCTAGGAAAAATATAATTTGATAGTCACTAAAATATGTTCTTCCATCTTCTCATTCTATATAATATTGGTAGTCATAATTCTTCCTTTACCATTTTCCTCAAACAAAAATAAATAAATAAATATTTAACCTCAGTTATTCTCTCCTTGTTGGCACACATTGGATTAGTACAGAAAATGATTAGGCCAAAGTTTGGCAAGTAAATGGCTTAGACAGTCCTGCAGTGCTTTTTTATTTTCTGTCTTCATGCATTGATAGTCCCAAGCTTTTTTGGCCAGTTTCTAAAAGTTTGATATTTATTTGACTTCCTGGGGAACACACTCATCCATATTGATACTCAATGAATTTCATTTGTCTCACCTTTAATGAATCATATTAGAGATATTCATCTCTAATGAATCCTTCATGTCATCATCTATATTGCTTGATATTGCATGCTTACCAAAAACGTAATTGGTCTAAATATTATAAAGTTGTTCACTCAGGATTACATAAAAAAATTATAGATCTTGAGCCCCCAGCTTCCTTTCCCTTACATTAGCCACTTTTCCCTTGCTCCCAGATTCAACTATTTCACCTACAGGTTAACCCTTTGGCTATTCTGATCTCTTTTGAAAACCTCCAGTGGTGGATGACTCACTGCCACATGTCAGTCCCTTCCCATTTTCAAACATTCTTAATTGCTATGAAGTCCTTGCCATTCAAATTGTCTTTCCTATAACTTTTACTTATTGGTGGCTTTCATCAGGAGTAAGCTCTCTCCCCTGTGGCAGCTCTTCAAAAAATGGAAAGATAGGGCTCACACTCTCTTGACATCTGTCCTATCACTGCTTCTTTTTTGACTTCAGACCTTTCAGTATACAGAATTATTTTTCATGTATTGTTCTTTCTAATTAGTGTGAGCTTCTTGAGAGCTAAGGTTGTCTCACATTTTCTGTTATATATCCATTTATTTTTATCATTATAGTTGCAGGTAGATGGTGGACTATATAAGGTATTCAGATTGGAGTCAGGAAAACTTGTGTCTAAATGTTTTAAGATTTCTTCAACTGTAAAATTGGAATAATAGTAGCCCCTACTTCACACCCTTATTATGAGTATAAAATTAGATAACACATAAAGTGGTTTGCTAACCCTAAATTCTATTAAAAAGGTTAGCTAGCTAAGACAGCTGGGTACTTCAGCGGAAAGAGTGGTCTGAAAGACTTGAGTTTGAATCCTACTTAAGATATTTTCTAGCTGTGTGCTAGATGTGATGTATATCACTTAACCTCTCTATGCCTCAGTTTGCTCATCTGTAAAATAAGAAGTTAAGATTGAATGATCTCCAAAATCTTTTCCAACTTTAGATCCAAATTCCTATAATCTCCTGTCTTCTAGATAAAACATCTCAACTAGATTGGGATAATAGATACCTTCTACTTGGCATCCAGAAAATTTCCTGTCATCTCCAGAGGTGTCAAACCAGCCACATATGACCTGCATAATTCATTAGTTTGACCAGGATGAGAAAAAATGTAATCAGGAAATATATATATATATATATATTATAAATAAAAAATTACACATATTAAGAAAGTGTTGATTTATGGCTGAGTCAATAGACTGTCCCTATTTGACTTTGACCCCAATAATTCACCGTCATTAGGACCTCTCTTATTATTTCAATTTCAAATATTTTCCTTTTAGCTTGGTTTTTGACTGTGAATGAGCCTGTTCCTTAGACAATGATATTCAACTTGTAACACAGGGCAGAAGTCACAAGTCAGTTAAGGAAATTACCACTGGCTGCCATTGCCAGACTGTGACAACACTCCTCCCTGGGTGTGGATAATAATAAATTGATTATATTTATGATATTGTTGTGATGTTACAAATACTCAATGCTTCCAAGAAGAGGATATCCCCTCCAACTATGCGTCACACTGATAATGAAAAGTTTGTCTGAGGCTTTCTCCTTCAAGACAGATTTCCTAGAGAGCCATGAAGAAACCTTCTGCCTAGGGAAACATAACATCATTTCTCAGTAACATGTTTGTTTCTTTAGTGTCAATACTCAAGGAGCTGAGCTCTACATTATCATTGCTACTTTATAATTATTACTGTGCTTTAAAACTGCTTTCCCTATTTGTTTTCTAGATATTTCTTTCACAATTTATCAAGTAATTAGTTGATCAGCTTACCTTTCAGGATCCAGTAGCATTTTATCTTAATCTGTAGCTTCTTTAATAACAAGGTATCAGTGATGTGATAATTCAAAGTCAGAAACCTCCAGAGAACTGACTTACATTATATTCATCATCCAAAACCAGCAAACTACTCAGGTGGAATGTGAATATCTATGTTCACTTATGTTTTGCAGTGTAACAAACTATGTATTGAATGCATAACAAGGGTCTATGAAAATGAAGTTACCCAACCTGTTCCTTTTCTGCCTTTTCTTTCATAGAACTCAGTGCCATATTCAGTTCCAATTGTCATGATCACCTCAATGCAGGTGTCTACTTCTGCTTCCTTTAAATAATCTCTGTTCTTTCATTCCTAATTGCCCTATTTGGTATTCCTTTCTCTCACTGTTCTCAAGTCTTGACATCCAATCAGTTGTCCAATCTTGCATTTGCTGCATCCAAAATCTCTTGCTTCTATCACTGTTCCTATTTTCTATTTGTGACCATGGTGGTCCAGACCCTGATTATACTCCAATAATCTCATAAAGTTTTCCAATTTCTACTTTTTCCTTTCTATCCATCTTTAACTCTAATGCCAGAGCAATCTTCCTTGTGCATAGATCTTAATGCTATTAAATTTAGTTCAACAAACATTTATCAGTGTGTGTGATGCACTCTGCTATGCATGACTATTGTTTATCCTTCATTTTTGAAGAGGACCAGTGACATCATGGGGTAATAGCTTGATTTGTGCATGATTTAGATTCAAGTGAGGCAGATTTGCACAAAGTTATCAGCCTCACTCTTTCAGTCATCAAAATCCTGCAGCAAGACAAAAATCAAGGCAATTATCAATGGCCCAGCATGCAGTGGATGTCCTTGATTTCTTTGATGTCTAAACAAACTCTAAGTGTTCCACAGAACCTGCTCAGCTGCCTTCATGTCCATTGGAATATATTGTTCTAATGTGTATTCTGTTGGGCGAAGTCTTCCCCGGCTTGAGTCAGAAGGCATCCCCTAACTTAACAACACATCTGAGGCCAGTCTGCTGTCCTTAGCTTGGTTTACCACTTAAGCTGAGGGGGGTTTACTGGGGTGAAGCCATTGTACACACTACAACTTCTTGGAGCCACAGATGAGAGCTGAGTAAAAGTCAATACCAAAAGTGGATGAGCAGCCCTAAAAAAGGTTCATCAAACCCTCACAATAGAGGTACTAGTCTTCCCTGAACACCCTGTACTCTTCTACTAGGCAGGAATATATTCAAATGAGTATATTCATATAAATGCATCAGATACATCAATAAATATAATGCAAGGTAGAAAGTGAGTGCCAACAGACATTGAAAGACAATTAATTAGGATAATTTGAAAAGTGAGAGATCACTTTCAGCTAGGGATGGTCAGGGAAGGCTTCCTAGAAGATTTTTTTAACTCAGTCTGAAAGATTTTTAGTGGTGTTAACAAGAATGGAGTGTGTTCTAATACAGAGTTGTGAGAAGAGGAGAGGGCACGGGTCTTGTTCACAACTTTCCTGAAACCTCTTGAGTAGCTCCTTATCATCTAGCAAATACATTCAAACATTTTTCTTCATCATTAAAGGACACTGAAATATATTACTTCTCTACCTTCCCAGTCTGATCTCACCTTCATCCCCCTTCAAGTGCACTAATTTCCAACCAAATATAACAACTCTCTACCTCCACCAACCCATTCACAATATACCCTATGCTGTCCCATGTGTTTGACATTGTTTACATGGTTTCATTTGTTTAAAGAGCCCTGCCATAATTTTCTTATTCTGAAATTGTACCCATCCTTTGACACAATTACTATGCCAGCAATCCCATGAGATCATTCTGATCCCACAGTCAAGTAACAATTTTTTCTACTGAACCACTGATTTGGTTGCCATTGTTAGTTTAGATTTGGAAAATCAAGGGAAAAAATATCAGAAGATTATAAGCCATATAGCTTCTTAAAATATAAGAAACATTGAAGTGGCAAACTGATTTACAGAAAACTTGATGAAAGGACCAATTAAGCTAGATCATCTGGAGAGCATTTCATGGATGGAATTGGAACAGGGACAATATTCAAAGATAAAAAAATGAAGAGATTTATGAAGATTTTTGAAACTACCTCATTCTTCCCAATGACAGTAGAAACACTACATTTGGGCTTGAGTGTCAGAGTCTCCTCTTTGCTGCATGAGGAAGTAGAGATGGAATTAAAGAAAATAGGGATAAAAAGAGCAGCTAAACTGGATCAAATACACAAGTCATTTCAAGCAGAAAGCAACACAATTTTAAAGACATCAAGGACTATTTTTTCACTTAAAATTATCTTTTTCAGTTAATAGGTATTTGTTTTCTTTCCTTTCTACCTCCACACTATACCCACCAATAAGAAAAAAAGAAAAGAAAAACCTTGTAACAAATATTCACAATTAAGATAAATTCCTATTATTGGTCACAGACAAAATATATGGGTCTCATTCTACATATGTTTTAGTCCATCATCTCTCTGAATGAAAGATATAGAGACTTCTTCATTATGACACTGTGATCATGATTAGTCATTGTGTTGATTGATGTTCTCAAGTCTTTTAAAATTATTTGCTTTTATAATATCACTATTATCACATAAGGTGTTCTCCTGGTTTGTTCATTTCAACTTGCATCAATTCATATAAGTCTATAAAAGTTTTCTGAAAGATAGATAAAAGATAATAATGGGTAAAAAGAGAGAAAAAAATCTTTATTATTAGCTTATTGGCCATATGAAGCACCTAGGTGGCTTGGTGAATAGTGTCAGATCTAGAGTCAGGAAAACTCACGTCCTTAATTTCAAATGCAGCCTCAGATATGAATTAGCTGTGTGACATTGAGCAAGACACTTAACCCAGTTTGCCTCAGTTTCCTCATTTGTAAAATGAGGATATGGAGAAGGAAATGGCAAACCACTCCAGGATCTTTGCCAAGAAAACCCCAAATGGTATCATTAAGTATCAGATGCCACTGAAAACAAATGAGCAACAGCAACATTGGCTATACATATGACTTTTTTAGCCTCTATATACACTTGTATAGGTCAGTACAAAGATAAATATATATATATATATGTATGTATACATACATAATGTGACAGCTTATCTGAGATTTTCTCCTTAAAAAAATTTCCTGCAGAGATATAAGGAAACCTGCCTAGGGAAAGATAACAGCATTTCTTAGCCACATGTTTATTTCTTTGGTGTCAGTACTCAAGGAGTTGAATACCCCATTATCATTATTACTTTACAATAATTCTTAAGATAATAATAAGCTTCAAAGTGGCAATCAGATTTATAGAAAACTCGAGGGAAGTACCAACTGAGCCAGATCATCGAAAAAGCATTTCAGGATGACACTGGAATAAAAGAATTAAAAGACAGACAGACAGACAGACAGATAGAGACAGACAGAGACAGAGAAGTAATGGATAGCCAAGATATTACATTGGTATCCATGCCATGTCAAAACAACAACAAAAAGTATAGGGGGCAACTAATCCTTTCCCTTGCCTTTAGGTGTTAGATTTAAAATTGTTGAAGGCCTTAAACTTTTTTAATTAAAATTGTTGATGTCATAAACTGTAGTGAGTTAAAATGGTTGAAGATATAAATTGTAGTAGATATAAGAGTGGGTGAGTAAATTGTGACCGCAGGAAATATGTTTTCACTACAGTGTTTTGTTTAAAATCAAATATAATGTGGTTTCCAGGGAAATATTCCCAATTATGAATATACCCAAGTCAACTGGGTTTTATAGAGACTAATTAATAATACAATGAGGAATTAAAGAAAGAGAGAAAGAGTAAGAAAGGAATAAGTATGAAGGGCATTAAGCCAACATGGCCTAAACCTGAGTCTTAAGAGAGAGAGATCAGTCAGTCAGTCTTTTATCACTCACCACAAGGTCTGTCTAAGCAAGGATTCTAGTGACACCAGGCCAGCTCCATCTCAGCTGACTTCACCAGAGAGAGTTCCAGCCAGAGTCCTCCTCAAAGCTCTGTTTCAAAGGGCCTCTCTCCAGAGCCTCCAGAGGGACAGAGTCCCCTCAGAGGAACTCCAGCGAGACCTCCTTAGAGATTGTCCTCCAAGAGCTTCCCTTCTCCAGAGCCTCTTTCAAGAGATTCTTCCCAAGCGATCCTCATCAGAGATCCTCCAAAAGGATTCCTCATCAGAGAAACCTTTTCAAGCGAATCTCTTTCTTATATGGGGGTTTTCTCCTATGTCACCTCCCCTAAGTTCTTCCATCTACCAATCACTGTAGACATTTTCCAAAGGACAGCCCATTCTAAAAATACTGCTGGGTTGACTAATCCCTTTAGGAGAAAACCTCTGAGTAAGTCTGAACCAGAGAAAACACAGCTGAGTTGACTAATCCCCTCAGTAAGTCTGAATCAGAGAAAACACAGCTGTGTAAGTTTTCATCTCTTTGCTCCTGGCAAGTTTACAAGTTGCCCGACCCTTTTAGGTACCTAGCATCCCATTGTATCAATTCTAAAAACAGGCATGGCTCAAAGAACTCTCTGCCTCATCATAAGCATGGGTCCAAGTACTTTCATTGTTTAGCAAGGAGTTTTCTCCCCTAAAACAGTCTTACGTATGGGTGGAGTAGAGGTCCTCCCATTTCTGATCCTGGCGAGTTCTTACATCAAAATGGGGAATGTTCCCAGTAGGGAATTTGTTCCAAAGGAGGATTCCCCATTGGGGAAAATTTTAACATTCACAAATCTGAGAAATTTCAAGATTTACATAGGAAGATGAGAAGGAAAGACTTTTAGGCTTTTTACTTCATCCATTCAGTAATATTCATATTGACAAAATAAGAAATATAAGTTGTGGTCTTTAGGGTCATTACTAATAAACAAATGACCAAAGGCCATGGCTAGGAGTTTTCAAAGGAAGAAGTCCAAGCGTTTAACAATCAGATGAAAAAAATGCTGTAAATCACTAATATTTAGAGAGTGCAAATTAAAGCAACTTTGTGTTTCTACTTCATGCCTATTAGGCAGGCAAAATGCAAAAAGAGGAAAATTGCATGTATGATAATACATGTATAATCTGGAAGCCACATTTGAATTTGGGTCTTCCTGACTTTAGGTTTAGCTCTTTATTTACTATGCCACATAGCTGCCCATTCTGGCTTTCATGACCCTGTTGTCATGCTATTTAGTCAAATTTTTCCTATCCTATTTCTTTGAGTTACAAGTATACTTTATATTTCTATTATATTTTATTTGTATGTCTCTATTATATTTCATAGTCCTATATTCTAGTTCTTGTTTATCTGATCAAAATCTTTTTTTTTTTTCAAATCTGGCTTCAGATACTTCCTAGCTGTGTGACCCTGGGAAAATCACTCAATCCTTTCTAACCTTACAGCTCTTCTGTCTTGGAACCAGTATTTAGTATTGATTCTAAGATGGAATGTAAGAGTTTATATATATATACATACATATATTTTTATTTTACGGAACACTGAATTAGATGTGCAACTTAAGTTTTTGATATCTGCAAATTTGAGAAATGTGGCATTTGTGCCCTGTCTCCAGATCCAGCATTCTTTCCAATGTTTCCACTCTCTACTCACTTAGAGACTTAGGAGCACTTTCATCTTAGCTGCAAGATTAGGATAATAATATTTACCTTCTTCATAGGGTCATTGTGAAGAAAGCACATTGGAAATCATAAAATAATTATATAAATGTTTATTTCTTTTTAAAGTATTCTAGAATTTTCCCTGGAAATTAAATTCCAGATCCCTGGCTTTTTCTTTGAAATTGCCATCTCGGGCATTTACTTGTCTCTAGGTCTGTGATACCTCTGTCATTATGCTTTTGAAAGATAATTGCTAGCCATTCAGTGATCACATCTTTCAGTTTGCACCTCATCCCCGTAGTTCATTTGGCCCTAGTGACTGGAAGTCACTGTGGAGCAATTCTAGCAATTGTCTTTGGTGTCATTTCCTGATGAATAATTTTTGCTCTATTGTTTTTGTTATGAAGATCATCTTCCCTGATGAAGCTAGCAGTTACTATATAAGAGTTGGGTAGTTCTATGTTCTTCTTCTTAGAAACAGTATTTATACCTTATTAAATGTTTTCATCCTGCAAGATATTTTTATATTTTATTTATCATTCTTATATAAAAAATAAAATATAAAATGTCTGTATGCTTCTACAAAATTCTTCATAACTTCTATTTTTGGGTTTTTCACTTCTTCAACAAAAATATTTTAAGATTTCAGCCAAAACTTAAAACTACGCTATTTTTAAAGGATAGACTATGTTTTTTGTGTGTGTAAATATGTATTTTTATTTATATTCAAATATAGATATATTTATGCTGCATAGGTACATTGTTTATAAACATGCATACACACACACACACACACACACACACACACATATATATAGAGTTTGAATCCTTTTTCAGACACTCACTAAGTATGACCTTGGATAAGTCAGCCTCAATTTTCTCATCTGTAAAATAGGAATGATAATAGCACCTATCATATAGGTTTATTATCTAGACTGACTATATATTTATAAATACATGCCTATGAAATATAATTACATATAGTCCATTCTCCTATTTGTGGTAGTTATGGACTATAAAGTCACTGTGAATATTGAACCATTGACTGAATGGAAAATATAGAGCCTCTGGTCACAATATTTACTTTAGCTCTTCTGGAGCAGCCTCATATATGATGAGCAAATTTCTTCTTACTTTTTCTGGATATACCATATTGCTGATTCATCAACTTTGAACTTATGACCAATAGCACTATAACTCATTTCTGACCAAAATTGTTTAACATTTATTTTCCTTATTTGACATGCCACAACTTTCTTGCAGTTGGAAACTCTAGACAGAACTTCAGGAAAATAGTTGGGGGTCATTTTAAAATGAAATCACCAACAAAAAGCAGGAAAAATATGAAAAAAAAAAACTTGAGCCTAAATGAAATGGGCATTTTACAGTTTGAGCTCTAATTAGAAAGTAGAACATAACTTTGTTTGTCCTCACCTGGGCACATATGTCTTGAGCAATTCAAAATTTTTAAGCAAATTTTTGAAATATATTTTTATTTATTTGTTATTTTAAGATTTTCAGTTAACTGCTTCCCTTCTTCCCCTCATCCCATCAGAGAAGGCATCATATGAGAAGAATTTATGAATAAACAAGAAATAGAAAGTATTGTGAGATAAAACATGGATAATTTTGAAAAAAATAAGCTGAAAAGTTTTTGTACAAATAAACAACACAAAGTTAAAAAAGGAAAGAAGAAATTTTGGGGGAAATTGTTTAGACAGTTTCTCAGATAAATGTCTTATATCTAAAATACATAGAAAACTTTGTCAAATATGTAAGAATATAAGCCATTCCCCAATTGTTAGATGGTCAAAAGATATGAACAAACAGCTTTTGGATGGAGAAATAAAAGCTTTATTTAATGAGAAAATACTGTCAAATATGTAAGAATATAAGCCATTCCCCAATTGTTAGATGGTCAAAAGATATGAACAAACAGCTTTTGGATGGAGAAATAAAAGCTTTATTTAATGAGAAAATACTGATTAGAGAAATGCAAATCAAAATAACTTTGAGAAATCATCTCCCACCTATCAGATTGGCTAAAGTGATAAAAGCACTACACTGCTCTGAACGTATCTCTGAATGACTGGGACAACACATAAATATTGATCTTGTAGTTACAAATAAATTTTAAAGAGTAAGAAAGTTTACAAATATAGAAAACTCAGATAATGAAGATTGATTATATGTCTATGTACACAAATATGTGATATATATTTATATGTGTATATGGTTATATATATATATATATATATATATACATTTCTATAACCAGGTATCTATTGAGAGAAAATATAGAAAAATATAAACACTATATATATATATATATATATAATTTACAAAATGTATAGAGAATTATCATAGAAAAATTATAGAAAATATAAATATAATTTTATATCACGTAGTAGAGTATCTTTTTGAGATAACCCTGTCCACACTATTTAGATTGCTCCTCAGGCATAAATCAAGTCGTCTGTAGAAAGGGAAGTACATGAAAGTTTTCTTACATGAAAAAAGCTATGCTCTCATTAAGAACCTACAGTCATCCCCAACCTATGATAAGCCATCAGAACAAGATATTATGTGACAAACTATTTAAGATTGCATTAAGGAAGAAATGAAGGAAACAAGTATTTTTAAGCACCTACTATGTTCCCAGAACCGTTTAAAGCATTTTACAAATATCTCATTTAATCGTCATCACAAATCTGGTAGATAAATGCTACTTAACCCCATTTTACAGATGAATCCTGCAACGTACTGTTTGATGCTTTCTCTATAAAGCTAGTCATATTTTGACATGTTTGCATTTCAAAAATCTCTTAACTGAGTGCATAATTGAGCCTACCCATGCTCCCATTGATCTACTATTAATAACAGATTTGCTTAACAATTGCTTTTGTTTAATATAGCAATAATTTCTAAATCAGAATCACGACAGTGGATTAATGGTGTCTTATATTTGTATTATGTTTCTTTTTTCCCATAAAGCATTTTTTTTAAATTACCTCTTTTGGATCTCATAATAAACCCTGTGAGGTAGATAGTACATATATTCTTCCTCTTCTCCCTCTTCTTTTTTTTTTTAAAGCAAATTAGGAAATGGAGGTCTTTCAAAGAGTTAGATACTTGTCTTAGGTCACACTAGTAAGTGTTAGAATCCAGGTTTCTTGAATCTTTTTCTAAAGTTCTGTTTGCTCCCATATGTAAGCTTTCTGATAGCCCTCCTCCTCCCTCTTCAGTTTTGCTGCTTTGAAGACAGTTGGAGAAGGAAAGTCCAAGTTGGCACCCCACTTTTCCTTATTCCTGGACAACCTTGAAATCTCAGTTCTCAGTAAGGCAGCTAGTTGGTAGAGTGGATAAAGTGGAATCCTGTATCAGACACTCGCTAACTGCATTAGTTATTTGACCTCACAGATTCAGTTTTCACCTCTTTAAAAGGGGAATAATAATAGTGCCGACCTCAGAAGACTGTGGGAGAATTAATTGAGATAATGTGTAAAGAGCTAAGCAAACTTTGAAGCAGTACAAAATGCAAACTCTTATTATTATTATTAAAGTTCTCCAACACATATTGCTCAGTTTCGAAGCCTAGAAAGACTTCATAGTTTGATACAGCATGGATAAAACTAACTCTAAAATGTAAATGATCTATTCTCAAAGAAAGAAAATAAAACAAAACTTTGCTTCATCTTTGTTCAGCATCTTGTTCAATTCACATTTAACTGGAACAAAATACCCCCCCCCTTTTTTCCCCAGAACAGCACTGTTTCTTTCCCCTGTCTGTTACTTATTTCTGATGGCTGACACTTTCCATTGTCCTACTGGCCCTCACGATTCCCTTTGCTCAGCCTCTCCCTGGCTGTGCTTTGGCTCCTTCTCCCACAAATGAAGGAGAGCAGGCCTTGTGGGGCTTGGCTCAAGTCACCAGAAGGGAATATGGGTTTTCTTTCTCTTTGTAAAGCTTAATGATCTTTTCTTTGTAACTCCCATCCCCAATTATGTACTCAAAAGGCAAAGTCTATGCATATGTACACAACTGAGAGACAGTCTTCTCCTTGTTTTTCTTATGATTGTGCATGTGAATAAAACCCTGAAATTATCAATTGGATAATAGAGCAATGCAGCTCTTCCAAATGGCTGGGTTAAATTGGCTGTGGTTTCAAGTGGTATTATCATTAATAATAATAGTAATAACTCTACCACCAGTAGAACTCATTAACATACAGAGGCCCTTGCAGTTTCGTTAACCCTACTTTCTAATTATCCAGAGGATTCCTGTCTAGACAGCAAGAATCCTCTTGATAACTTAGTATGGAATGGTTGAGCAAAGGTTGAACATGACTTAAAAAGTATGATATCCTATATTTTCCCACTAGTAATGTTTTTCTTTCTTGTCTCTGCTTATCTATATTTTAGTTTGCTTTTACTTTGATAGTATAGATAGATAGACAGACAGACAAATAGATGGACAGATAGATGGATGGATGGATGGATGGACAGACAGACTGACAGACAGACAGATGGATAGATAGATAGATAGATAGATAGATAGATAGATAGATAGATAGATAGATAGACAGACAAATAGATGGATGGACAGACAGATGGGTGGATGGACAGACAAACAGACAGATAGATAGATGACAAATAGACAGACAGATAGAAATAGATAGACAGATAGAGGGATCAATAGATGGATGGGTGGATGGATAGATAGATAGATAGATAGATAGATAGATAGATAGATAGATAGATAGATAGGTAGGTAGGTAGGTAGATAAGATAGTACATATCTATTTATACATATATTTTCCTAAAGGTTTTGATACCTTTGGAACCTTTAGAAAAGATTTCAAATGATTATATTATTTATAAGGTTAGTAGAGTGGTATTAGTATCATCATTCCCATCTCAGAAATTAGAAAACTGAGACTTAGAATGGTAATTTAGCCAACATTATTTATTAAAAATAAGCTATAACTTCTATCTCCTCTTCAAGACCTTCTTTCACATTACTACCCTACTTAATTCTGCCTTCTAAACAAAGTGACCCCATACAAAAGGAAGACTACCAAATGCTGAGCCAAAAAATCCCTATATGAATCCCAGCTCTGCATTTACTATCTTTATAACCCTGGGCTTTCTCTGGCTCACTTTTGCATCATCTAAAAAGTGAACTTCTATTCAATGACCACCCAGTGACTTTCCACATCTAAATCTCTGATACCATGATTCTTCCTGACTGCTCCACACCTCAGTGATCCCAACCTTCTTGGAACTGGAGAACAAATTGCCACTACAGTTATGCCAGTGGCATTTTTTTATATATGAGGGAAAACATGGCAAAGCAGATCAAGTGTTGGACTTGGAGACAGAATGGCCAAGATTTAAATCTTCATGTTTCTGTTTACAAGCTGTGTGACCAGAGGGAAGTCAGTTCCCCTTTCTAAGCCTCAGGCAATGCACACACACACACACACACACACACACACACACAAACACACACACACACTCTATAGCCCTCATTGCCTAAGGCTTACAAAAGGCAACTGACTATATAAGTATGTGTGTATATGAATGCATATATATATATAACATTATATTATTTTAATTCATGAATTTTATTTTCTCTTCTAATTAACAAATATTTATTTTCTCTCTCTCTCTCCTACACCACCACTGGAAAATTAAAAATAAAATCTTGTTACAAATAAGTCTAGTCAAGCAGAAAATTTGCTATTTCCAAAAATATATGTAAGACTATAAATTATGGATGCTTTACAATCCTTTTTGGTAGGAAAAGGTTCCACCAGTTTTAACATGCTATGTTCATGCATAAATTATGGGTAATATTGAATAAAGGCAATTTATACTCTGCATGCATACATAAACATGTGTGTACATGCACACATCCATGTGTGCATTTGTGTATACACATGCTAAAACAGATGATTTTACAATATATATTTTATACAATTAATATACGTTCATGCCTATATACAGATAATACAGTAAACCTATGTATGTATACACATCTACAATGTATGCATAGTTATAAAATCTAAGCTCATGTGCAATATACATATGTGTATTTTATACATATTTCTATGCACATATGTGTGTATATAATATATGTGTGTATATGAAGAGATATAGATATATATTCCCTTTCTACTATAAGTTCCTCAAAGCCAAGAATTATTTCTATTTTTAGTTTTCCTTTCCTCCAAGTGCAATGTCTTGCACATAAAGATTCTCACCATGTTTGTTGTGGTCACATTGGTAAACATAGGGCTTTTTCTTCCTCCCATTTGACCTTAGAGGAGGCATATTTCCTGCATTCATTGCAACTGAAAAAGCTAGGTTCAAAAAAAAAAAGTTGGAGTTGCTAAGGAGAGTGAAAAATAAAAAATAACTCCAAGATTTCTTGAATGGTGGATCAGTAATATGGAGATATTGCTCATCCTTGCTGAGAAAATGGAGTAGTAACAAAAGAAAAAAAATTATAATCAATCAGCTCAATTTTTTTGATTTTAAAATTTCATATCTATCTGTTTTTAACATTACTTTCTTTTTCAAATGTATCCCCACACCCCTACCCATCACTTGTCAGCCGGTTAATTAACAAGCATTTATTGAATACTTACTATATGCCAGATACTGTGCTCCGTGCTGGCTATACAAAGAACTCCACAGTCTCTGCAAAAGAAAGCATGGGGGAAAACAAGCAGTTCAACAAAACTATTAACACATAAATTGAGTTTTATAAAATATAGTTACCCACCTCTGAAAAGAAGAGAAACTTTCACTTAACTGATTTCCTCTTTGAACCCAACTTGACCATTGTAATAACACAGTAGTATTTTGTTTTGTTTTCTTCATTGCTCTTATTCCATTGTATATTTTGTTTTCTTAGTTTTGCTACGTGTTTATGCATTTTATTATGTTTCTTTGGATTCTTCATATGCATTTCAGTATTGTTCTCTTTTTTATTATAACACAATTTGTTTAGCTATCCCCAAATTGATGGGCATCTATTTTTTCAGGTTTTTTTTTTTTTAATTTGGTTTTTTACTAACACACATCCACACAAAATGCTGCTCTGAATATCTGGGGCTATAGGTATTCTTTTGTTCAAACTTTGTTCTTCTTGTAATATAATGCCTAGCTGTGAGATCTCTTAGTCAAAGAATATTATTTAATATCATTCCAGCAGGTGTCTAGTCTGGATGTTCAAATTCTCAAAAGCAGAAAACCATATGACTGCATGAAGAGGAAGCTTGGGGAAGGAAATGCCTTAATTTGGATCACATTTTTCCTCTTTCTATTTGATTACTTTATAGTTTTAGAGCTAGAAAAGAACTTCCACATCATTTGGTCCAACCTTTTCAGTTTGCATATGAAGAAAGTAAGGCCCAGAGAGCCATTTTTATGCTCCTGCTAACCATATTTAAATCTAGAAATTCACTTGAGACACTAATTACCAGCAAATGCCATTGGATTCCAGACATGGATTCTATTTTCCAGAGTAAAGCAGTTTTATTATCCGAACTCCAACATTATCTGATCATGACAAAATTTTCCAAGAGTGTATTTTACTCTTCAGAAACAGTATAAACTACTTAAAATGTCAATTACAGAATATTTCTTTAACCAGCTTAACGGTTTTCAAGATTGTGGGACCTTGGTTTTCACTTTGGCTTGTTGGTGTCTGCTGTATGGTAGTTTTAGCTCCTGTTTCCAGACCTTCCTCCAGTTATCATCTATTGTGCTTCACTGTCCTGTGATTACACACATTATATGTGTTTAGATCCCATTGTTTCATGGCAAGGGAGTTGATTCTTTACATATTACCTTTCTATGATGCCAAAAACATCCAGAAGTAAAATTAGTGTTGATGTTTTTTCTTTTTTACTTAAAAAAAGGAGACCAATCAGAAGTTTTGTTTTTTTGTCATTTTCAATTTTGTATTAAAGTATTTTAAATGTTTTAAAAATATGATTGAGTCTTTTATTTTTTCTTGTGATTGACAAGAGCTTCTTCTAATTCCTCATTACTTTCCTATTGTGTCATGTTTCACTTTGTTTTAATGGTTTTATTAGTATTTCAATACCAGGTTGTAATTTCTGGATTTTTCCCCTTTCCTCTTCCCCAGACTTATTCCATCATGCAGCCAGGAGGGACTCTTCTGACTTACCTTTTACATTTTCTACTTTCCCTGGTGACAGGGGATTTGTTGACATTTGCTACAAGCCCTGTTGCTATTATGAATCGGAAGCTAGATTTCAAGCTTCAGCACACTCAGAGTTAAGCTGCACTGAAAAGCAGGACGATGGAAAATATAAATGGGTGAAACTTAAAGAATTGGAATAAGGGACCATTTGTAAAAACAAAGCAAAGCACCCCCCTTTCCCTCCTCAAACCCCATCTTTTAAATTCATCTACCAAAGCAGTACCATAAGGTCTCCTTGTCAGAACTTTGCTGAAAGGGTTATTCTTTCTGTTCATTAATCATGACTGTTGATGATCAGGGCACTGATTAATTCATCTTAGATGATTATAACTATTTTCTCTATCAAGATCATCAATATCACTGCCTTTATGAAATAAAGGGAGCCATTTTGCAAATATTTCCATAAATCTGTCCAGATCTGAGTGAAACTTTATTTGCTGTTTTGTTCTTGTTTCCAAATCGGAAACTAGGTAGTGGCCATTTCTTTGTCTTGCTTTCTTACTGTGCCCCAAGTTAAATAGTTTTTAAGGGCTGCCTGGTCTTCCTTTTGCATTTTGTGACTCTAGTTCACCAGTGCTCTTGGGTCTGTCCAGAGAGAGATTTATCCACATGTAGCTCCTCTAAGCAGCTACTCTGTCCATATGCATACACACTGGTGATACAGATTACAAAATGGTGAGATGGAAGCAGTACACGTGTATCCCGTATTTGGGGACAAACGTGAATATGGCTCAAGGTAAATTGTGCATGCCTATATTTCTGTAAATTACACGGGCACACACACACACACACACACACACACAACCCTACTAGAGTCTCTCATGGCTGGGTTAGCTTGTTTATTGCCATTGAGTTTAAGAGTATTTTCAGACTTGTCCAAACGTTTGATTTTTGTAATTATTGTTGGGATTTTTTTTTTATCTTGCTCTACACGGAAAATAAAATTGTGATTTAGATATTTGGTCCCAGCGGCCCTGTCTGCACTCAGCAAATGGTTCCATGTCACTCGCTGCATCACAATATCGGGAGCCACAGAGCTCTGTGGCAGCTAATCCTGTGAGCCTGTTAATAAGCTTAGGAGCACGTTCATTGAAGACTGACGCGTTAGTCACAAACAGGGAGAAAATATCTACTGGGGGAAGCTGAATTGGTTTTAATCATCTGCTAATCACCAGTAATGAGACCTACTCGGGGGAAGAAAAGAAAAACAGATAGTCGGAGGGAGGTTTTGTTCTTCACAGCAGAGTAACAGGGAATGAGAGGGCAGCTGTTATTAGGAGAGAAAGGATGGAAAGAAAGGAGGGATTTGGCCGGAGCAGATGAAGCTTCTTCTGTGGCGCACTGTTTTGTTAGCTGAGTGTTTCTTTCATTCGGGCTCCTAAAACTTCAGCTCTTTCAGGCCCTCTGAAAGCCCACCTCTCCAATATTGCTTCTGGAAGAAAGGAACGTCCCCCTTCTCCCTCCCCCGCTTGGATTTGCAAGTTTAACATTTTACCACTGCACTTTACAGAGTCTCTTTTAGCTGGAGGGCAGAAGAAAAGTAAATTGCAAGGGAAACTCTTGATAGGTACTGTAATGAAAAGAGTGTGTGCGAGAGGGATAAGCTGAGAGGAGCATTGTTCTCCATTGTTCCCGGGCTTTAGGGCTGACAAAGGATCTAGAAAGAATGGGCACACTAGAATGGGGCTGGGCGTGGCCCCAGTGGAGGGACAATTTGGCGGGGAGTGGGTAGGTGGGATGATTCAGTGAGCTAAATTGTGGACCAGACTTTGCTGCCATCTTGAAGGCTGTCCCTTCTGGAGACATCTTACTTCAAAGGGCACGCCATTATTGGCCAATTACTAATTAACCAACTGTGTACAAGATGAAGGCTTCCTTTGGGTCCCTGCTCTCTCCCTGGCAAGGAGGTAAACACTCACACACACACATATTTATTTATATATGGACATGCATATAAATGCATGTGCACATGATAGACATGTGTAACAAATCACACACATAAATGCGGTGTGTACATTCGACACCCATAGGGAATATAGTATTTTTCAAGCGCCTCATATTTCATTCATCCTTCCTGCGAGTACCATTGGGCTACTTTGTTGTTCAGTTATTTTAGGGCTGTATCTGACTTTTTTTGACTCCATTTGGGGTTTTCTTGGCAAAGATACCAGAATGGTTTATCATTCACTTCTCTAACTCATTTTACAGAGGAGGAAACTGAAGCAAACAGTATTAAGTGACTTGCTCAGGGTCACAAAGTTATTAAATGTTTATGGCCAGATTTGAACTCAGGAAGGAGAATTTTCCTCTCTTCTGGCCCAGTCAATCCATCCACTTTGCCCACAAATAGACAGATAAATAGACTACATAAACAGTATATGTAGTATGTAATCCTTTACTAGGCATATGTATGCGTGTGCTTTATATATAGATATTGATATTTTTCCAAATGCTTCATGTTTCTTTCACCCTTATTGGGGCCATCATTATACACTTTTAATGTTCAATGATCTAATGGCTAGTATAACTTTTCAAAATGACTGACATTAAATTCCATGTTAGAATGATTAGTGAAGGAATGAAGATCAATGAATATCTTAGAACTATACAAATAGATATGCAAAACCAAAGGATAGCGATAGAGGGTTCCTATTTTAGAAAAAAATTTATTATAATGAGCATTCTGCTTATTTGGATATTGATGTTTCTTTCTTAATTTAAGGTTTAAAAAAACAAAATAAAAGTGTCAAATCATAGACAGATGGGCTCAATGAAAAGAATATTGATTCTGGAATCAGATTCATGGGTTAAAATTCTGCCTCTGATACTTCCAAACTGTGGAAGTCTGAACTTTGGTTTCCTTGACCATAAAATTAGATGGTCTTTTAGGTCTTTTCTAACTCTATGTATGATCCTTTAATTAATTGATTGAACCAGTGGCTGACTCTTTTTGGAAGGCAGAAGGAAACACAATAGTTTAAAATTGTCATTTAAAAATTGAGGAGGACCACTCTTTTAAAGGAACTAACTCACCTGAGTTTGCTTTTGAAAACTGAGTATTATCAGTTCATTTCAGATAACCAGTGGGAATGAGATAAAGAAATGAACAAAGAAAAAAATTGATTCCAATTTATGGACCTTGTGACCACTGGGGAGGAAAAACTAAAAGGAAAAAATCAACAGGACCCATCACAGAAAGGTAATTGTACCTGATCTGTTCAAGATTATTGCCCATTATTGCTACTCTATGGAAATTCTGAGTTCTAAGAGAACCCTTGGTTCAGATCTCCTTGTCTCCCTCCCTTCGGTCACTGATTCTGTCCTCTTTTGCTAAATATCTGAACCAGGAAGAGAGGGGGCATGTCCAGCATTGATGGAGAAGTTGGGGGGATGGAAGCAATGATTCCCATGTCACGGGACAGGTTTTCTATCCTTTCCAGGCTGTTTTTGATATGTTGAAACTCTATGGATCATAGAATTACAAGACTAGAAGCCAGAAGATACTGTTGAGACTATTTTGACTCATTTTACAAATGAAGAAACAGACCCGAGAAAAATCAATGAATTACAAAGGATTTCAGAGTTATTTCTTTCTAGAGTTTATATGAAGAGACATATTTCCCAATCTAGCCTCTTTTCACCATATCATACTTGCAAAGATGAGCTCCCATGCATAAGGTCCTTTGCTTATGCTCAGCTTTAACCTACATCCTATTTTAGAGGAAGGATGTGGTCAGATTTTCAATTTGAGGCTGAAAGATTTCACTTATTAACTTATGCTTTATTGCAAGGCGTAAAAGTTTTTGAAACTTTGAAATCATGGCACCTTAAAGTTCAGAAGAGTTCTTGGAGATTATTTTATTATTCTTTTACAGATCAGGAGCCTAAGGTCCAGAATGAATAAGTACTCTTCAAATAGCATATATATAGTTAGTGGCAGAAGTAGGGCTAAAATTCAAATTTCCCCCTCTATTTTAATTTTATTATACCTGACAGGGACTGAGGCTGGACCTATGATTTCACCAATGTACACAACTCCTAGATGAGGGAACTTTCTCCTATCCAGTTACATCAGCACCATTTTGACAATTTAAAGTAATAGAGAATTGCTTTAGCATTGAGGGGTTAAGTAACTTCCTCTGATCCCATATCTAGGACATGTCAGAGGCAGGACTCAAAACCTGTGTCTTCTTGGCTTTAAAGCCAGCTTTCTATCCATAACTTAATAGATCTGATTCTATGAATTAATCTACAAATTTAACATTAGAAAAATGTTCAGATACATATCTCAATTATGATAGCTTTTATTATTAGAGTTATCAAGGTATAGGTCAGTGTGATTTGTCTAAGCATTCCAGACACAATAGATATTGGTTAACCCCTATTAGACCTTCTTTTGAAAATAATTAAATTAGTCAGAACACTCTTCCTTTCTCTTAACTGACTTTGACACACAGGTGGAACACAACAGGCAGAGTAAGGAATTTTGTCTCATTAACAATTTAAGCAATGGTAGAGAAAGTAAAAGGAGAGATGAGTGAGGGAAAGCACACGAAATATATGTCTATATAAACATATAGAAAGAAAATACATATAACATACACATATATACATATTTATATTTGATATATAGATACATATAGCATAATTTTATTGGTATAGAAAAATCTAATATAGAAAATTCCCCTATGTATGCAGGTCAACACCTTCTCTGTAACTTATTCACTTAGAATTTTTGCTAAAGAATTGGGAATTTACCTGACTTGTCCCAGGTCACATAGTCAATATATATATATATATATGTATATATATATATATATATATATATATATATATATATATATATATGAGAAATAGGGATTAAACTCATGTCTTCCTAGGTTCTCTATTAATTGCATTATGCTGCCTTTACAGTGCCTAAATGCAGAAAATAAGTCATCTTTGATAATGGCCATGGACCATGTCACTTGAGCAATAAAAGTCTTATAACAAGGGAGGGGTGGAAATATAAATATCCATTTTTTCTTCAGATTTTGAACAGTGGAAAGCTCTTTGGGGTTTCAGTATGACAATAACCAACCTATTCACATAGCTATATTTCTCTGCCCACATTTGTCCTCCTACATAGTGTATAACATGTCATAGATCAAAGAATTGCAAATTTATCACAACCACTGCTTCTAAATAAGGTTACACCAGGCCCATTCTGGACAGATGTGTGTCTATTCTATTTTTCAAAGCCCTCCAGGAAAAGAGAATTCACCTCATCCTTTGGTAATCTCTTTCAAGTTTTTAGCAGCTTTCATGGTCAGGAAGTCCTTCCTTCATATCTAACTGAAATTCCTCCTGCCGTGGAGATGGACAACAGCTGTTCACCATCCTTCATACAATAACTTTTCATATACTTAAAAACAATGACTATCAAGTTGGAAAGCAGCATAAAGAAAAAACTACTAAAGGAAATACTTGAAGAAATTTTTTATACTTTCAAAAATTAATATGGATCACTTTATTTGAATTCAACTCATTCCGTAGCACCAAGACTTCTTAATTCAGCTCAATCCAGTAGTTCTTCTAAGATTACCAGCTTTTAAATAAGTAATTCCCAGACTTTTTCAGCCTAGAAGGGCACAGGCTCCTCCTGATTCTGCTCATGCCCCCATTTCTCCAACCCTCAGCCATACATAGATACACACAATAATCATATTTTCATTATGAAAAGAAAGGGAGGGTAAAAACAATATCTTTGCTTTGCTTCACTAAAGGAAGTGATTAGGTTCAGAGGGAAGAGTATATGGGGAACAATGTGATAATATGTGATGAGCAGAAAGGAGAAAGGGGCTTCCAGAAGGCAAACATAATGAGCGAAAGGGAAAACAGTGGTATTTATTATGTGGAGTAGAGAGGAAGAGATTGCTTGAATGAGGTCTTCAACTGGTCACTTGAAACAGCCTTCTTTCTAGAACCCTTGAAATCTTTACTCAACTTTCAAAAACTTTCCTCTCCCCACCTTTGGAAAAATTACTCTAAAAAATAGCACCTTGGAACTCTTCTCCATGAGAGAAACCTCATCACCCAATTGCCAAGCATAGATAGGTTTGACAATGAAGCGGAGGGTTCCTTTGGCTTGCTCTTTGACCACCATAGTGACCTCCACTGACCTCATTCTGTCCTTTTTGTTCTCTCTGTGTGCTAAGGACAAATTATACGACCTTAGTTGTATGTATTGTAAAATGTAGGTAATTTGATAACTTTGCAACCGCGGAACTATGTGGAAAGTAGAATTAGACAATGTGGAAAACATTTGTATGCAAAGTGTGGGCACATTGGCTAGTGAGTCTTAGCTGAGGCTGGGCTCTATCCTCACCATCTCTATTTTTTCAAGTATAAATTAGTTCCATGATCAGCCTTCAATGAAAAAAGGCATTTCCATGATTGACACAGAATAAACCACTCTTCTGATGCCTTGCTATATAACAAAGTGGTGACCTGCTTCTGGAGCTGCTTCCAGAGACAGACCTCTTGTTGTAAAAGTGCCAGCTAAAGTACAATTTAATTGCACTCCCCTTCACTTCTCCTTGCTTCCCCTTTCTTTCCCTTCTCGTTCCCACAAGCACATTCAATATTGCACTGATGTTTTCTCCACTAGTTCATCTGTCTCTGCATTTTATCTTTCTGTCTGTCAGGCTTATTAGCATACTTTGACAGATTAAAAGGCTAAGGTCAAACCAACAAATCCCTAAAGAAATACTGCTAATTATTGTCATATGTTTTTTTAAATACTTTGCTCTTCAAAGAATTTAACAAGGAACAAAATTCAACTTTATATCCCAAATGTTGCTTTAATATTTTATTTTTAAGCCCCTTCTTTTTCTTCTCATCCATGTTGTATGAGAGCAATTAAATGTTTACTGAGAAAGCCACATTAATATCCTATTTTCCACACAAGCTTCTTTTTAAGGGGGTGTCCATGATAGACACAAAGTCTAAGATAGAGTACAGTCTGTGTCCCTAAACAACTCAGAGACAAAAAGCTTTCTTTGCCACCTAAAGATTTTCCAGAAGTTTACCCCAATAGGCCAACTGTGTAAGTAAGACAAGTCTGTCTTTGTGTTATCTGGGCTATACATCCCCACATTTGAATGAATCTCCACTCACTTTGGATCTTCTAAGTAAAATATTTTTTCTATCCTTTTGGAGGAATTAATCATCTGACAGGTATACAGAGGTAACGTTGCCAAATCTTGTTCACTGCAGGTAAATCATTACATGGCCTTAAGACAGTGTTCATTAGTGGCATTGTCAATCAAGCAGGAGTCCTGCCAGAGAGCCGAGACAGATACGACAGGGTCATGGATGGAGATGTTCAGTCTCTGTGCATCCATCAGATTTTTTAAAAAATCAATTTGCAGGATAATAATTGAGTCAAGCTTATTGTGCTTCCCTCTCAAACGATGTAGAATTTGGGTTATTAGAAATCACCTACAACCAAAGGAGTTCTCAACAGGATGAAAAAGGAAGTGGGAAGGAGTTGGGGGAAATGAGACAGAGTGAGCTAGGAAAGAATTTGAGTCAGGGGAGGGGTGGAGTGAAGAGTGTGGGGAGGGGGCGGGTAAGAATAGCAAGTTCTAAAGCTAATTAGTTTAACATCTTTTGAAAGGAGAGACCGGAATAGCCCCCAGTAGCTGCCATCTAATAGCTAGAGAAAGTCTCAAGTTAAGTTGTTCACTACAGGTGAAGGGCAAAATTGCCAGATCAAGTGGATACATTATCAAAAATTATTCTATTGATTAAAGTGAGGTGCATGCTTTCCATGAGATGATTACCACCATCCAAACTCTCTCTCCCTGCTGATTTGGAGCACACCGCATAGGCCTCTTCCTTTCGAGCCTTTCAAGATGTGCAGGCATTTGTGGGTAAGCACTGGGGGACGTCCTGAGTCGGTGCAGAGGTCTGGCTATTGGTTAAGGTTTGAGTCAGAATGTCCCTTACGTTTCCAGAGGCTCAAAGCTAGTCTAAGTATGGGTTAAAGCCTTAGAAGCCAGTTAATCATTGGAATAGGAAAACTCTCCCAGAAGTTGCAAAGTTTCCCATGCATGCATGCTTCAAATATTTGGGGCACCAGCCTCTCTGAGATCAGTAAGGAATTGCAAATTCAGTCTCAGCTAGAAAGCAGAATGCAAAAGCTCTTAACCTAACAAATGACAGTCTCCCAAGGGGTCAGCCTGAGTCCTAGAATGGGCAAAGGCTCCTAGGGAGGGACAGTCTCATTCCACACGAATTGATCTGTTCACTGTCCCTCCCACCTCTACACTTACTCCAAAGAAATCTCGCCAGAAACAAGCAAACAAAAAATCTATTTTATTAGTAACTGAAAAAAAAATCACAAGGACACCAACATTTTTAAAAGGACAAAAATGCCCTCTTCTAGGAATCTGAGTATGATTCTATTTCTGAGATCTTTCAATAAGCAAGAAAAGGAGGATCTATGTGTGCATGAAAGTATATGTACAATATCATATTTATGTCTAGGCTCCAATATTAATGCTGAGAGTACAGTTGCATTCACAGTCCATTCTCTAGTACTAGGAAGTAAACCATGTACTTGTATTTTCTTATGTTTTCTCAAGCTAATGAACTGATAAGATCCATATATACATAGATGTACATATATGCACACACATGTATCATATATGCATGAACTTTAGGAACATGAATAACTCACAAGATAAATACCCATATATCAGTGAATATGAATTTAAACAAAGTAGCTAAGATTTAGGGATAGATACAAAGATGATTGATGGAGAGCTGGATTGGTAGAGACAGAGAGATAATATTTATTAAGTTCATAAATGATTAATTAGAAAATAAGCTGGCAAGGGCCAATGAGTAGTTTTGGATGTGCTGTCTTTATTTTTTTCCAACCACAACCAAGAGGAAGTTGGTTGTTGATGGTGAGCATCCCCAGAGGACAGCATCGCCAGCAAAAAAAAGTATTCTTCCAAGGTAGAAAAGTGCTGAGCTGGCAGTTAAATGGAACCTTTCTCAGACAATGCCATGCAATTGCTTTCCACCAGATCCTGACTAGTTTCTGGGACTCATCAGGATGATACTGAACATATTTAAATCTTCCCATAAAAGGTTTAGTCTAAGTTGCTTCTCCAGTACTGTTTGAACATTAAATATGCAAATAATCATCATTACACTTCCAACAATTACACATGTTTGCGAGCACCATGTCAAGTGCTGGCAGCAGTGCAATCATTTGTAAAGACAAATATTCCATTCCAAGAGATGTCATGTGGCTTCGAAGATTCTTTTTTGTATTAGTAGCCACACTGCTGCCTCATAAAGTGTGCAAATGAACGTGACAGTGCTGCCAATAGCTGCCAGCTCCTTCCTCTCAGCAGAGCAGATGTCAATCAACCATCCCAAACAGACAAGGCCTCCGTACTGGCGCAGACATTAAACATGTAGAATAGAGAGGGAAGCTACAAACAAGGCAGGCAGCTCACAGACTCAGCTTCTCCCCTCTCCCCTACTCTTTCCCTCCTATCTTCCTTTGCCTAGCCTCTCTCTCTCTCTCTCTCTCTCTCTCTCTCTCTCTCTCTCTCTCTCTCTCTCTCTCTCTCTCTCCCTTTCTCTTTCTGTCTCTCTTATTCACTCTCCCTCTGTCTCTCCCTCTCCCTCTCCTTCTCTCTGTCTCTCTTTGTCTCTGTCTCTGTCTCTCTCCTTTCTTTGTCTCTGAGTCTGTCTCTCTGTCTCTCTCTCCCTTTCCTACTCCCTCCCTTTTCTCCCTTTCTTCCTCTCTCCTACCTGCCCCCTTTCTCCTCTCCACTTGCTCGGCCTCAGGCCTTTCGAATATTTTAATTCCTGATTTCTGACTATATTATCATGTGTTTGTAACAGGCGAATTGTAATTTGTAGCTCTGAGGTGATATGAAAAGCTGCCTGGAACCACAGGACAGCTGCATGAATGTGGCAGATTTTTTTTTAACCTCTTTCTTTCTTTTTCTTTCAACTGATTTTTTCCTCCCTTCCCTTGTGTTCTCTTCCCTTCATTTCTCTTCCCTTCCCTTCTCTCCTCTTCCATTCCCCTCTCTACTCTCTATGTAGTTATGGATAATTGTCACCATTTACTTTTATCACAACCAAAGTAGCAGCTTAGGGAAGCTGTGACTTTAGTCAGGACTAATCTTTCCTTCTCCTGAAGTGGGAAAATCCCAAGTATTTCAGGGTCCTATTGATAACCCTTGTGCTTCTTTTCCATAAAAGACGGATGACTCTGGCAAGCTTGGGAGACTGCAGATAATGGGATTGACTTGGTACTTAAATCTCAGTGAACCAAGACAGCATAAGTAATTAGTGAATTGGATCCATCCTAGGGTGCTAATGATGGCTAATACTGCCCCACACCATTCTCAAAACTGCAAGATGCACATCCATCTCACTCAGATAAAAACCAAAGAGACACTGCTTGCAGACATCATTTATTCCTTCCTAAGTGCAGAATTTATCCTAGAAGAAAAAATCTAATTTTCCAGAAGTGACATGTGGAAGACCAAGTGACCATACTCCCTCCAGAGTTCATTATGATCACAATAGTGCTGGTGTTTTTAATTAAGAAAGGCTAATTAAGAAAAACTCTGCATTTATCTTCTTATCTATTTGTCAGGAGAAGAATTCCAAACATTACCTATATTTGTTTACATTCTTTATATCTGTAAGCCAGTTAATCATTCAAGTTTACGTTATACTCCTATTTTCCATGAACTTTAGAAAAGATTCTTTTCCCAGCAAACCATTCTCTGTAAAGACAACTTTCAGCATGTTAAGCCAGCTGGGATACTGTATAGCATGGACCTATAGAAATCTCAGGTTCTACTAAATATAGCCATTGTGTTATTTGATTATATTAATTATGATAATCTCATGGCATTTATGTACAAACCCACATTCTGCCTCATTTTTCTTTTTTCCCACTGTGGTAGTTTTTTATCAGGATAATTTAGATAAATGTCTTTTGATGGGGTTTGCTTATCCTCCCAGCAACTATGATCGACAAAGAGCCACCTAAGATGAATGGCATTGTATTTCAATCAAATGTATGCTCTGTCAGAGTCCAAGACATTCAAAAGGTTCATTTCTTTCCTCTCACACTGGAGCTCAGGAGCTAAAACATCTCCAAGCGTTCTCAGTCCCCAAGCTGGGTTTGGTTGCTGTGGCTAGGATGAAAGTGCATACTTGAAGGGAAGGCATTTCAACTCCAAAGTCTGTGGCATGGCTCAAATCTTTCAGTCTACCAATTTCTTCAGAGATTTCCCAGCCCCTAGGAGCCCCATGTCCTCCCTGGCTTTGTGCAAATGGAAAGGGATCTTCCAGTGAGATGATGGAGTCCTGCCTCCTCTGGTCAGGAAGATAACATAAAAGGCTTTACCTCCTATGGAACTCTGAGGACTTGTCACTTTGGGACCTTCAGGAGATACCACAGATGGAGGGTTAAGCTGTAATAACTGGCTTGTTAGAGGGCTTCCTTTAGCTGGTTTCCTCTTTCCCACCCCACCCTCCTGTGTTTTTATGGCTGAATGATGAGAGTTTTGTTTGCATAAGTATTGAAAAGAGTCATTATACTTGTACCGAGTTTCGCAATGATGGGAGTCTTGGTAGGTATGTTTGTGTGCCTGGACTGACATATACAGACCCACATTTGGTATATTATCATATGAAGGACTGATTTCTCTGACATCTTTCTTAATATTTAACATTTGAGGAGTGAGCTGATTATGTGAACACACCATTTTTCTCCACAATCTGTAACTGATTAGGAGGTATTTAGAGCTAATGTCGGATGAAAGGGGGGAAGATTCTTGGCTGGGGATGAGGTGGAGTTCACTGTGATGGAGAAGGTTAATTTGGGCATGGCTTTGAATTAGTTCAGAATTGGATTGGGAGGCAGAGGATTTTGAATAAAATTTGATCTTCATACCAGATTCTGGCTACTCTTGAATATTTATTATTCATATTTGGAAATGCTGGGTTTCTCTGCTAATTTCACCTACCGAATGAAAAGGAGATTGAACATGGGACTCGATTCAAATGTGATCCCGTGTGTGTGTGTGTGTGTGTGTGTGTGTGTGTGTGCGCACGTGCTTTTGTCCCTATGGGGTAAATTCTTATAATGATGCCACCAAATCCCAAGAAAAACTTGTTACACACTTTTCTTAGGAAACAGTAACCTAGCCGCCTCCTCATCCTGGGTGGATGGCAATTTATATCAGGGACTTTTATTCTAGAAAACTAGATTTCTGTTTCCTCAGAAAGATGGCCCTTCTGTAAGATCTTCTCCAGACAAGTTCACTTTTACTCACTAACCTAATAAATGCTTCCTTTGAGAGACTATAATGCCAATTAGAGCACTTTATGACATCATTCATTATTTATGAAGCATTAGAAAAAAAAAGAAAGGTAGTTTCTTATTAAAACACGAGGTTCTCAAGCACAATGACGCTTTTCTTCTATATGCTGACATGAATATATTTATAAATATATACATTGCACATATGCATATCATATATGTGTTACATCCATATGTGTACACACACACACATACACACACACACACACACTCATTGCTGCCAGAAGACAGTTACTCAATATTCCTAGTCCTACTCATTTCAGAGCTCTTCTCTCCAGTTCTTGGCAAATGAAACTGTAATCTCCTTCAGAGGAAAAGCTGAGGTTGAGCTGACATCGGTGTACTACATTTGTATGTTTCTGGCATCTTGGACCTAGGCATTCCCTCAATAAAAGTGCGGAACATAAATAGACTAAGTGCCATGCTGATGTGAAATAGATGCTTTGGGATCTCTAATCTAATCAGGGTGGGCATTCCTTCTGGTAATTCCATAGGAACCCCTGTATCTTGTATCTATCTGCCCTGACTCTTGTCCCTGTTCTCCTGTAAATGTGCCATAAGAAGTCCACCCAGCATTCTGGGAAACCTTCCATAAAAACCTCACAATCAGAGCAATGATTATACAATGGATTTTGCCCTTTTTTGAACAAATCTAACCTGGGGCATTCTTAATGCTTTGTCGGTGCTTAGTAAGTATTTTTTCAAAGAGGCTGTAGACATTCTTTTCATTAGTCTAAGTAAGTTATTGTCATTAGATTGAAAACTTAAGTGATAGCAACCATTAAAAAAAAAAAATCGTGGGCTAGAAAGCTTCTCTTCAGGAACAAGAATCTACCTTAGTTTCCTTACTTGTGAAAAAAAGACTAAAACTGCTTCTTATTTGGCTATCAAGAGAAGTATATAAAACTGTGAGATGAAAGTATAGCACACTGGGCTCTTAAGAAGAACGATTTCAATGTAAATTTCAGACATTTATTGTCATTTTAATGACATTACTTTCATAATTCAAAATTGTTTTCTCTTCTACATTCTTTAAGAAAAACTTCTTATCTCTAGAGATCTGCCAATTATTCATTACTGTTCCTTCAGTAAGGTGGAGGCTTGGTCTTCATTCATATGGGATTTAGGGAACTAAAACTGCATGAACTTTGTATTGAAAAGACTATTTCACCTGGACTCCTTAGATAAACCCTATTCAGTGTTCTTTATAAAAGTCATCCTATGTGTGTGGGAGGGGTGGTGCATGCATGTGTGAATATCACAGAGTCTCAAAGTTGGAAGGGGTTTTAAAGGCCATCCATCCACTCCAACTGATACTTAAAAGAAATTCTCTATAAAACACACCCACCAAGTGGCCAAATGTGCAAAATTAAAATGGGGAATGGATAATCTCGTTGGAGCCTTTTCATCAGGGAAATAAAGATATGGAGCAAAGAGGACCAGAGCCCCATCTTCTGCTCTTGAAGTTTCCTGGTAGGTAGTATGGAATCAAATAAGGCACCCAGAAAAGTTTGCTGGTCAAGGAAGCGCTTGATTGAGCAGAGATGGAAGAGTCTGTGGAAGTGGGCGAAAATGATTCATTTGTCAGTGGAATCTGATTAACGTGATATGAGACACTTTTGCCATTAGACCTACTAAGACACAAGCCAGGTCAGCTTCAACAAACTGCAGTCCTCACTTTAGCTTCACACATCCAAATGGGCTTGTCAAAAAAGTCCTACATTTAGAATGAATCCCTTAAACTTGAGCAAACAGTTCTGAAATCTGCCAGTTGTTGGCACACATCCACCAAAGGAATTGGACAGGAAGGTCTCCAGATTCTGAGGGCTAGGCTTTTTGTTTATTTCTTCCTGACCACTGATAGCATCAGCTAGCAGCTGGTGTAAGGAGAAAGGAAAATATGTGTGTTTTGGCAGCAGACAATTTATAATGTGAAACAATTATTCTCTCAGAGTCTTAAACATCAGATCTTATGGCCTAAAAAATAATAATTTGCTCAGACAATTTTATAACTGAGAATTTAGGGTTATTTCTTGTTGTATGATGTGGGATTTTCCCCCCATCTTCTCAACTATCCCCCTCCATCAAAGATTATTTTGAATTTGTAACCAAGATGACACATAATTTATCCATCTTGCCCTTTTTCAGATTTTATTTTGTAAAGGATTTTACAGCCATTGTGTACCTCTTTTATGTGAGGAGGCAAGGGCTACTTGCTAAAGCTACATCTCCACCTAGTGGCTTCACAGAACAATTAATTACAGCGAACCCCACTGCTGAAGCTTTATCAGTGTGGTTCTGGCTTGAAAGTCCTTGGGAGCTGGTCTGACTCACCACTTAAATCTTCCAAGCTGTTTACATTATCAAGGAATTATATTAAAGAGGCCACTGTGGGGAACAGAATTAGCCAGTTGGCCTTGAAACCAGGTAGTCATGGGTTCAAATCCCATTTCTGATATATGTTGGCTCTTTAACTTGGCTTAAATCACACAACATCTAAGAGTTCCAAGGGAACAATCTAAAACTATAAGTTATCAACCTGCATTTCTAGAGCTTTCCAGATTTGTGAGTTTCCAATAGAAATAAAATCATAGGTTTAGTTCCAATCCTCTACTGTATTTTTTACCTCTTTTATTCCCCATATTACCAATCTTCTTTTGCCCTGGAATATTGGTACTCCTAGGCAACGAAATATTACACATATACCCTTCTCAAAAAAAGAGAAAAATATATCGGTACAATATATTGGACGTGTCCAAGCTATTTGAGAAAAAGCCCTTTGGGATAGAGAGGAGCGGGGTTTTTTGGTTTATTTTGTTTTTAAAAACAAATATCTTCCCCCAGCCCCATAAAGTTCCATTTCTTGGCTCTGATGAAGTACGTTGAACTGAGAGCCACCAGGATAGTTGCGTTTTACACCAAGCCCTGTCGTGAGCTAGTTAAGGGGCCTTTGACAAAATGCGTCAGTTCTACAGACCTCAGTTGCCTTTAAAAAGGAGGAATTTGATGAGAATCTCTCAAAGGTCTCCTCTGGCTTGAAAACTCCACAATTCAGTGATTCTTTACTTTAGCCACAACAATCAAATGCAATATACAGTGACAGTTCAGGCTGATTCTGTTTTTCCTAAAGGAATTGCTATTTAAAAATTATTTACATATATTTTATATATACAATAAACATATATATATACACACACATATGTAAATCAAATGCAATATATAGTGACAGTTCAGGCTGATCCTTGGTTTTCCTAAATGAATTGCTACTTAAAAATTATTTACATATACTGTATATATACAATAAACACACACACACACACACACACACGTAAAGTGATCATGGTTAAGGATCGGGGCATTACTGAATTCCTTTCCCCTGGTTTCTCAGACCAGGAGTCCATCACACATTCATCTTACAGAAATAACACAGTGCTTTCCAAAGAAAGCCATGAGGCTGTCAGCCAATACAAACTCTCAGATGCACTAATATATCTCAGGGTCATATTATTTGAATAATCAATAAACAATTAAGGCTGTTTTGCTTCTTTAATACCAAAAGGACATTTGATTTTGGTAGCAGTTAAAAGAAAATAGAGTTTGTTTTGCTTTCAATTTGATTTGCAAGATTATAGCGCGCCTGTCCCTCTGAGATGTTATTTTAGTCAATTATAGAGATGCCACTATGGTTCCTATTTCTTTCCACTGGAGTCTTCATTGGTATCATCTGCATATTAGTGAAATGGAAGAACTGGGGTTTTTCTTCTGGTATATGTCTAGAAAAATTAAAGCTAACTAAGAGAGTAACTGTTTGCTAATCCCTGTAATTAAACACTACTTGTAAGAGGGTGTATTAAACTGATTAAAGCTGTTGTAGCTGTGTTGGACCCAAAAATGTTTAATAATCCTACCCTACAATGTTGAATTTTTTTAGTACCTATTAATTAGCACACATTAACATACATAGAAAGAAAAAGGAAAGAAATGTATTAATTGGCAGCTTGCTTCTGCTCTAACCTATCTTTTCCTTTAGAGTTGATGCTCTGGCAGGAAGCTCCTGGAATTCTAGGCTAGTGTTAGGCATAGACAGTGAAATACAGGGCAAAAGAACTGCAGGAAGAATATGCAGAGAGCAAACAGTGGGATACATTACAACTTTCCACATACCTAAGGTGAGAAGGGGAATTCTCTCATTTATTCTCTTGAAAGTATCAATCAGGACCATATCCCTTACTACTGTGAACAAGTAGAGGATTTCTCCCCACACCTACATTTCCCCCAAAATATTCTTGTTCTCTGGCAAACTGAAGAAAAGAAAAAGTCAGCAGAAATTTCAGCTAGTTTCACTGCTAATGTAGTCCAAACTACATGTGTTCCTCCAAAAAGGAGAAATTGTCTGCAATTCAAAAGAAATAGAAAAGTGTTGAACAATTCAATTTAACATGCACTCATTAATAAGCAATTACTCCATTCAAGGTATTTGGCTGAGCATGGTGGATATGCATGAAACAAAAACAAAATATTCCCTACTCTCCAAGAGAGAGTTTCCATTTTACAATGGAAACATACCATATATACAAGTAGAAGTGAAACGAATAGGTATCAAACCTATTGGTGAGGTAGAGGGATTTCCAAACAAGAGAAGACTTCCTAAAGTGGAATGGGCAGAAGAGAAAAAATCATTCCATCTCCATGAAGGTGACTGAAGTGGGTGCTGTGGAGCACTTGCAACTTCGGCTGACATCAAAGACACCAAGTTATCCTCTGCATTGTCACCAGTCATCTTGACTTTTGTCTTGCCATTGAACTTCAATGATTCTGGAAAAGAGAGAGAGGCTGGTGACTTTGTACAGCTCAGCCTCACTTATATGCAATTCACGTGAAAGTCATGAAGTCACCCTGTGGTATCACTGGTCCTCTTCAAAACCAAAGATAATGAACAACAACAAGTATAAATAATATTGACAAAGGAGAGTGCCCTACTTACTACAAAGCAAGGAAGTCTTCATGGCTTCCAATGGTTCTTGTGGCAAGCCTTGAAGTAAGACAAGTTTAATAAGAGGTGAGATTAAAATACACTCTAGGCATGGTGAAAAGCTTGTAAAAATTTATGAACATAAAAGTTAGAGTATCACATTTAGAGAATGGTTTGGAATGCCCTTTGTCCAAACAGAGCTTAGGAAGTAAAGAATTAGGAAATAAGGTTTAAAAAGTAGGCGCAAACATGAATTGTGAAATAAATGAGAATTTAAAAATCAAAAGAAAACCCCCAAACATTTTTTTGACCAAGGGAGTTACATGATCAGACATGTACCTTAAAAAATTATTTTGGTGGCTATGTGATGAAAGCACTGGGAAAAAAACAGAGACTGAAAAAAGGAAACTATTTAGGAGATGATTTCTAATAGTTCATGTAAGAGTCAGTTAAAATATGAACTAGTGTTATGGTTGTGTAAGTGCAGAAAAGGAGTAAGGACCAGAGATATTGTGGAGGTAGAATCAACAAGACAAGGCAGGTAATTGGATTAGATTAGGGAAGTGGGAAAAGGAGGGAGAGGGGAGTAGGAAAAGGGGGGAGAGGGAAGAGTCAGTGACCTCAATATTGTGAACCTAGGTGACCAGGCAGATGCATCCAAAAAGAAATAGGTAAGTTTGGATGAGTAAGATAAATGTTTGAGGATGGAAGGACTTGTTTAATCCCTAAACTACCAATTTTCTCAGCCAGGGTGTGATTCTATACTATTTTGTACAAATAAAGGAAATAGTGAGTCATAAGGAAAAAACTGTACACAAGAAAATGATATCTGTTTTGGACAAGTTAAGTCTAAACTGTCTAGGAGATATTCAGGAATAGAAATATAGTTATACATTCCACATTATGGAAATATCTGCATAAATTTTTTTTGCCCTCCTTTCATAACATAGATGAAATCAAACTTTTTTCTTTTTCTTTTCTGCAGTATTTATAGTAATTTATAGTAAAATCTAGATATGCATTTCTGAGTTTCTAAACTTTTTCTGTGTCACTGGCCTTCATATGTCCTCTGTGGCTTCTTGCAAAAGTCTAAAAAAATTCCCATTTAATTTCTTATGCCAACCATAATAAATCAAAACCATGATGAGAAAGTTGTGATGAGGAATGGATGTCTATACAGTCAATAATAGTGATGTGCTGAGTTCAAGTGACAGATTATGTCCTCTATAGTTGGTTATATAGAGTTGGGAATAATCTGCATAGACATAATATTTAAATCTATAGCATTTAATGAAATCTTCAAGAGAAAAAATAAGAAGGGGCAAGACAAAGCCCTGGAGAATACTTATACTACTGGCATGGGAATAGACAGAGAATAAAAAATGTAATCAAAGTATTAGGAAGAGAATCAGGATAGGATTTGGGCTTATTGGAAGAGAGAGCATCCTGGAGAAGGAGTGGGAAACTATAAAAAATATGAAAAAAAAGAAAGTACAATGAGGATTGAGAAGTCATCAAATATATAGGTTAAAAGGTCATTGGCAATCTTGGAGAGATTAGCTACTGTAGGGTTGTGGAATGGGAAGAGAAACTGTAAGGGGTTAAGAAGTAAGTAGGTATAAAAGAAACAGATTGAAATAATATAAATTATTCTTTTAAAGAATGTGACAGTAAAATTGTTGGAAAATGCAAGGCAGTAGTTTGAGAGGGTGTCAGGAATAAGTGAATTGTTTTGTTTTGGTTTGTTTTAAAGGATGAAGTAGACCCCAGTGTTTTCATTGGCAGTAGGGAAGATGTCAATATGTAAAAAGAACTTGAATATAAATAACTAAAAGGTAATAAGTGGAGTAAGCCTCTAGAAAAAAAATCTAATGGGAATGGAACTAAAGGCATGGGGAGATAAGCTTGGCAAAGTGGACAAGGAGAAAGTCTATTTCTTTCTCAGATACAGGCAAATAAAAGGAGAAAATAGAACACTTAAATGTTAGTAAAAGAGAATGGCAGAAAGAAGAAACTTAAGGATTGTATTTTCCCTGTAAAGTAGAAATCAAGATATTATGTGATGGTATGAGGGGGAGAAAAAAGGGAGAACTGTGGATGGATGTTTGGAGGCTTATGGAGAGAAGGTTTGAAGTATATTTCTTTTTGACAAAGAAATACCCACTTCAAGGATGTCAACTTTTAAGTTCTAAACAGGGAAAGTGACTATTCAGCAAGTTTTCTAAGCATAGGCCATAGCTCCTACAAATAGAGAGAGAAGGCTTACATCCAAATAAAGCCTTCAGAAGTAAATCTCTAGGCAATTCCTATCAGAAAAGATCAGATTTGGAATGTTTGCTTAGAAGCATGACTGTTCATAACACTTAGAGGAATTGAGAGTCACCAACTCTAATCCTGCTGATAAGATAGCAAACCTTAGCATCTAGCCTTCCAGTAAATCCTAATATCCTCCTTGGCCGTTATCTCTGCCCTGCCTCTGTGGTCCTTCAGGCCCAAAGAATTGTCATCTGCTTCCTTAGGACTTCTAAAAGTTTTTCCATTTGTGGTTCAGCAGAACTCTATGTATTGTCTCTTCCAATTAAATTATAAGATCCTAGAGAGCAGGGAATGCCTCATTTTTCTTCCCTAATCATCATATCTTCTTTTATTAGAATAGTATTTAGCACATTATAACCTTTTCTAAAAGTCTTCCTTCTTCCTTCCTTCCTTCCTTCCTTCCTTCCTTCCTTCCTTCCTTCCTTCCTTCCTTCCTTCCTTCCTTCCTTCCTTCCTTCCTTCCTTCCCTTTCCTTCCCTTCTATTCCCTTCCTCCCTTCTTTCTTTCTTTCTTTCTTTCTTTCTTTCTTTCTTTCTTTCTTTCTTTCTTTCTTTCTTTCTTTCTTTCTTTCTTTCTTTCTTTCTTTCTTTCTTTCTTTCTTTCTTTCTTTCTTTCTTTCTTTCTTTCTTTCTTTCTTTCTTTTTCTTTCTTTCTGAAAGAATGAAGAGGGCAGAAGAGTGTTGATGGCTAGGCAACTGGGGTTAAGTGACATTCCCAGGGTCATACAGTTAGAAGAGTCTGAGAGCAGAATAAAGATGGTGGCATAGAGGCAGCAAAAGTTCAAACCTCTGAAAACCCTTCCTTTCCTGATTTGTGCCCTATAGAGAAGTAGAAGGATAACAAATGGACTGGTGGGGAGGGAAGCAGTACAAGGGAGGGAGAGGATAGAGGTGTAGTTTAAAATGACTGTAAAGAAAACAAGGGGAGGATAAGAAGAGGGGGGTAGAAAGGGGAATAAAATAAGGGTAGTAATTAGGGGGACTGATTAAAAACAAAACATTGGTGTAGAAGGAAATAGTGAAAGAAGAAAAGGTAGGACTAAGAGTGGAAATCAAAATATTGATAATCATAACTCTGAATGTGAATGGAATGAACTCACCCATAAAACACAAGTGAATAGAAGAGTGCATTAGAAACCAAAACCCTACCATATGCTGTCTATAAGAAACACACATGAGGAAGGTAGACATGCATAGGGTAAAAGTAAGTGAATGGAGTCAAATCTATTGGGCATCAACTGATAAAAAGAAGGCACAAGTCGCAAACATGATATCTGACAAAGCCAAAGTAAAAATAGATCTAGTCAAAAGAGATAGAGAAGGTAATTACATCCTGATAAAAGACAGTATAGACAATGAGGAAATATCAGTACTCAACATGTATGCATCAAATAGCATAGCATCCAAATTTCTAAAGGAGAAACTAGTGCAGCTCAAGGATGAAATAGATAGAAAAACTATACTAGTGGGAGGCCTGAACCTTCCTATATCAGAACTAGAAAAATCAAACCAAAAATAGATAAGAAAGAGATAAGAGAAGTGAATGAAATCTTAGAAAATTTATAGTTAGTACATATATGGAGAAAAATAAAAAGGAAACAAAAGGAATACACTTTCTTTTCAGCAGCAAATGGTACATTCACAAAGACTGACCATGTACTAGAGCATAAAAACAATGTAAAAAGTGCAAAAGAGCAGAAATAATAAATGCAAACTTCTCAGATAACAATGCAATGAAAATAATAACTAATAAGGGAACATGGAGAGGCAAATAAAAAATTAATTGGAAATTAAACAATAGGATTCACCACAATCGGTTAGTCAGAGAACAAATTGTAGAAACAATTAATAATTTCATTGAAGAAAATGACAATGATGAGACATCCTCTCAAAACCTATGGGATGCATCCAAATCTGTACTCAGGGGGAAATTAATAGCCTTGAGTTCATATATTTACAAATTAGAGAGGGCAGAGGTCAAAGAATAGGGCATGCAAATTAAAAAACTAGAAAGTGAATAAATTAAAAATCCTCAAATGAAGACTAAATTAAAGATCCTGAAAAGCAAAGTAGAAATTAATAAAATTGAAAGTTAAAGAACTATTGATTTCATAAATAAGACTAGAACCTGGTACTTTGAAAAAAAAACAAATAAAATAGACAAAGTATTGCTCAGTCTAATTAAAAAAAAGGAAAGAAGAAAACCAAATTTACAGTATCCAAGATGAAAAGGGAGACCTCACCTCTAATGAAGAGGAAATTAAGGCAATCATTAAAAATTATTATGTCCAATTATATGGCAATAAATATGGAAATCTAGGTGATATGGATGAATATTTACAAAAAATATAAATTGCCTAGACTAACAGAGGAAGAAATAGACCACCTAAATAACACCATATCAGAAAAAGACATTGAAGTAACCATCAAAGAAGTCCCTAAGAAAAAATCTCCCGGTCCAGATGGATTCACAAATGAATTCTATCAAACAATCAAAGTACAACTAATCCCAATACTATGCAAACTATTTGACAGAATAAGCAAAGAAGGACTTCTCCCAAATTCCTTTTACAACACAAATATGGTACTGATTCCAAAGCCAGACAGGTCAAAAACAGAGAAAGAAAACTACAGACCAATCTCCCTAATGAACATAGATGCAAAAATCTTAAATAGGATACTAGCAAAAAGACTCTAGCCAGTGATCAGGAGGGTTATTCACTATAATCAGGTAGGATTCATACCAGGAATGCAAGGATAGTCCAATATTAAGAAAATCATCCACATAATTGACCATATTAACAAGCAAACCAAGAAAAGTCACATGATTATCTCAATAGATGCAGAAAAAGCGTTTGACAAAATACAATACTCATTGCTATTGAAAACACTAGAAAGCATAGGAATAGAAGGGCCTTTCCTAAAAATAATAAACAGTATCTTTCTAAAACCATCAGAAAAAAATGCTTGAATACATGTATGGAGGGGATATGGTTGGGAATGTAGACTCTAAATGAACATCCTAATGCAAATATCAACAACATGGAAATAGGTTTTGATCAAGGACACATGTAATACCCTATGAAATTGCGCATCAGCTATGGGAAGTGTGGGGTGAGTGAGAGAAATAATATGATTCTTGTAGCCAAGGAATAATGTTCTAAATTGACTAAATAAATTAATTTAAATTAAAATAAATAAATAAAATGAAATTAAAAAAAAGAAATGTCTGACATCAGATTTGAACCCAGTGCCTGTCATTTCTAGGCCTAGATCTCAATCCACTGAGCCATCTAGCTTCCCCTATGTCCATTGCTTTTTAATTGATCTCATGGTGCTGTTACACAGTCAGATTGATCTGTGCTGCTTCTGTGTAAGCATGCAATAAAAGTTGGAAAAAATCCATCATGCAGTCAGGCAAAATTTCCATGAGATCAAGTTTTCAATGCCTGACTAGGTACACAATAACAATTAGTTAAATGCATTAATCAAAAATCAATAAACAACTTAATGAAGGCAAGCTATTTCTGCTCCTGCTAACCAGGTTCACTTTCCCCTTTCCTCTGCCCCAAACTAGAAAACTTCAATTATAAAAATATAGGGAACATTATTCTGAGCCATCATTACTAATCACTAATGTGTACTTTCTTTTGACTTTGAAGATATCTTCCTCTGCAAGCTCCAAATATATCTAGGCTTTAATAGAAGACCCAGAATCTAAGATTACTTTGAAGGATTATTAAAATATTTGTATTAGTTGGTACATTTAGTCTATCTAGTATTTAAGGGGAGAACAAAGGTTGAGATAGAGCTGGTCAGAGCCAAAGAAAATCCATCTTCTCGAAGAGGAGTTTCGGATGCTCTCAGGAAATTGACCCCTCCTATCAACAAAATAATTGGTCTCTACTACCAACAGATATGAGAGCAACTGGAGAAAGTAGCAAAGTATCAAATGTTCCTCTTGGAGGGTGCCTCAACTCTACAGTAATATACCTACGGCTTCTGATGATGGTGATGCTGATGATTTCAAAATGGTAGTGGGGAGCCTAAAAGCTAGGATAGTGGTAGAAATATTGATTAATACATTGGTCCCAAGGTAAGATCAAGGCTAATTCTAGGGCAAGAATTTTTCACTTGGGGTACATAGATCCCCAAGGAGTTCCATGAACTGATTTCAAGGTATTTGTAAACTTGGAAAGAAAAAAATATATCTTAATTTTAATATAAATTGCTTCTTTTTTAATCCTTTGAATTTTATTTAATGTATTTCAAAACATTATTCTGAAAAGTCTACAGGCTTTACAAGATTCCAGCAGGGTCAGAGATACAAAAATGTTTAGAACCCCTGCTCTAGAAGGAAAGAAAGAAGTACTGACTGTTCATAGACTCAGAAGTGAATATTCTTTATTTGTGTGTGTGTTTTGTCAAGCTGAATAAATTATATCTTCTTGTTATTTATTGTTAAATTATATGCTTGCACAGTTGCTGAGGGTACACTGGATCATTTCTCTAAGGATCCAGAAATGAGCTATAATCTGATGTTCCCAGAAGAAACCTTAAATGGGATACTAATCAGAAAGAGAGATGTTTGTAAGAAATTGTCCACACTGAACCAAATTTGTTACCCAAGCATATTATTCTAGACCTCAGGTAATTAAAAATGCATAAGAAAATGTCTAGTGGCACTCTTGCATAGTACCAACATGACTTTTAGTTTTTGTGTGGTCCCTTCCTTAAACTGCCAGGTACATGAGGACATTTTCATAAATCATGCTCTATAGATGACTTATAAGTATGACCGACAAGACAACTTATAAAATCTTGGACTTTCTCTTCTATAATACTGCCAAATGATTTAAAAGAGTGCCTAATTCTTATTTGAAGACTGGATTCCACTAGTTAGAGAAATCTAGTCTCAAATACAGCTATTCATAGAAAAAAGACAGATTTTTGAGTTTCTGGAGCAATCCAAATTCATCCTCAGGTTCTCATTCTTCCCTAGAATTAAAATTCTTTTAATCTGCCTAGGAGATTTTTATTCCTTCTGGTAGTGGGAAATTGCTGAAAGCAAGCTGGCACTATTCATTAATTGCACAAGTAAAAGAACATAATTCTTACATTTTGCATTCACATAGTACATATCCTTTGATACTCTCAAATGACATAAATAGTACTTAAATACTCTCTATAAGTACTTAAAATACTCTAAGTAGTAAAATTAATAATTAGAGATACTCTCAACTGACTTTTAGAATACTATTATCCTTTTTAAGATAAAAAATGCACAGAAAAGGAAAATCATATTAACATTTGGACCAAAGCACTTGGTGATCATGTTTGGCATGGCAGCAGCTGCTTGTCTTATCTAACCTCCATTGTCAAGGGCATGTGGCTTTCTTTTTTCAGTGTGGTTCTATGCTGTAGAAAATAGACTTTCTCCTTAGTTTCCCTAACATCCCTTAGCACAAGCCACGAGAAATATAAGAGTCACACTGTGCGCTGGAGTGCCACAAATATACCACAATTTCACAGGGACTGAAGAAAACATCTGTTTTACAAAAGCCAGCATTTCATCTCTCATCATTTCACCTCTCATCAGGCTACCCCCAGCCCTATTGCTGGCTTGCACTCTCTTCTCAGTGATGTACCTACAGATTCCTACATTCCTTCAAATCTATGCTAAAGTTCTACCTCCTGCATGAAGTCTTACATTTTCTTTATTCCTCCACCCCACCCCATTCCAGTTACTAATATTGGATTATAGAGTGTGTACAGTATCAGAATAGATAGCTTCAGAGTCAGGAAAGATGTAAGTTCAAACCTTGTCTCATACAAAAGCTATGTGATCCTAGACAAGTCACTTCAGGTTTGTGTCTCAGCCCTCTAATTTGTAAAATGGAGATAATAATAGCAACTACCTCATATGTTTCTATGAAGATCAAATAACACAATATCTGTAATAGTTTTTTTTCATTTTTATTCTCATGCAAAATATACTCCCATATTGATGATTGTTGTAAGAGTAAACTCATACAAAACCAAAACCCCAAAATAAAGACATTAATACATTGATGTGAAAGAAGACTCCAATGATTCTTTCTCTGGAGGTGGATAGCAATCCCTGTCATAAGTCTTTCAGGTTTGTCCCAGATCAGTGCCTTGCTCAGTAGCCAAATTTTCTATCATCCAATATTGATGTTATTGGATATAATGTTCTCCTAGTCCTGCTTATTTCACTTTATATCAGTTTCTAATGATTTTTCCAGCTTTTTCTGAAATTATCTTGCTCATCATTTCTTATAGCACCACACTATTCCATTACAAACATGTACCACAATTTGTTCAACCATTTCTCAAATGATGGACATCCCTTCAGTTTTGCCACCACAAAAAGAGCAGCTATAGATATTTTTGTACAAGTAGGTCCTTTCTCCTTTTTTATTATCTCTTTGGGATACTGACCAAGTAATGGTATTACCAGACCAAAGTATACACAGTTTTAGTTTTTGAGTATAGTTTCAAATTGCCTTCCATAATCATTGAATCAGTTCACAATTCCACCAACAATGCATTAGTGTTTCAGTTTTCCCACATATTCTCCAACACTTACCACTTTTCTTTACTGCCATTTTGGCCAATATGATAAGTGTGAGGTAGTACCTCAATGTTGTTTTAATTTGCATTTCTCTAACCAAGAATGGTTTAGAACATGTTTCCATATGATTATTGATAGTGGTGATTTCTTCATCTGAAAATTGCTTGTTCATATCATTTGACCATTTGTCAACTGGGGAAAGGCATGTACTCTCATGAATTTGATATAGTTCTTTATAAATTTGAGAAATTATGCATTTATCAAAAATTTTGTTATAAAAATTTTTCCCAGTTTGTTGATTCCCTTCTAATCTTAACCATATTTGTTCTGCCTTTTAATTTAATATAATCAAAATTATTCATTTATTTTACATCTCATATATAATATTCTTTGTCTCTTATTTGATCATCAATTCTTCTCATTTCCAAAGATCAGTGAGGTAAATATTTTGCGTTTCCCCTAATTTATATATGGTATCACTCTTTATATCTAAATCATATATCTAAGCTTTGACCTTATCTTATTATAGGGTGTGAGATATTAGTCTAGCTCTGGCTTCAGCCATACTGTTTTCCAATTTTTCCAGCAGTTTTTGATAAAGAGTGAGTTCTTATTCTAAAAGCTGGGTTCTTTGGGTTTATCAAACATAGGTTGCTAAGGTCATTTATCCCTGTATATTGTGTTTCTGATCTGTTCCACTGCTCTACCATTCTATTCTCTAGCCAGGACCAGATTGTTTTCATGATTATTACTTTATATTACAGTTTGAGATCTGATGCTGATAGGCCTCCTTCTTTCACATATTTTTTATCATATCCTTTGATATTCATGACCTTTTGTACTTCCAGATGAATTTTACTATTATTTTTTCTAATTCTACAAAATAATTTCATATCTTCTTTGAAGAGTTATAGTTTAGTTTCCTCATTGCCAACTTTAATTCCTTCAAATTCTTTTTCTTTCCTTATTGATAAAGCTAGCATTTCTAATACAATATTAAATAATAGTAGTGATAATAGGCATTTTTGCTTCATCCCTGATTTTAATGGGAAGATTTCTAACTTATTCCCATTGCAGATTTTACCTGCTGAAGGTTTTAGGTAGATATTGCTTATTTTAAAGAATGATCCATTTATTCCTAAGCTTTCTATTATTTTTAATAGGAATGTATATTGTACTTTGTCAAAGACTTTTTCTGCATCTATTGAGATAATCATGTGATTTCTTTTAGGTTGGTTATTGATATGTTCAATTATGCTGTTAGTTTTCCTATTATTAAACCAGCCCTGCTTTTCTGCTGTAAATCCCACTTTGTCATAGTGAATGATCCTTGTGATATATTGCTATATTCTCCTTGTTATCATCTTAGTTAAAATTTTTGTATTGATATTCATTAACAAAATTGGCTTATAATTTACTTTCTCTGTTTTTCTTCCTCCTGGCTTAGGTAACAATACTATATTAGTTTCCTTAGAAGAATTTGGTAGGATTTCTTCTTTGCCTATTTTTCCAAATAGTTCACCTAGTATTGTTGTTTAAATGTTTGATAGAATTCACTTGTGAATCCATATAGGCTTGGGGGGGGGGGGGTTCTGATGTTCACTGGAGTCCACTGATGGCTTGTTCAATTTCTTTTTCTAATATGGGATTATTTAAGGATTCTATTTCCTATTTTACTATTATGGACAATATGTATTTTTGCAAATATTCACCCATTTCACTTAGATTGTCAGATTTATTGGAATATAATTGGGCAAACTAGCTCCTAATGAATGCTTTAATTTGAAGAGTGGTGGTGAATTTACTTTTTCATTTTTGATACTTATTTGATTTTCTTCTTTCCTTTTTTCAAATTAACCAACACTGTCTATCTTTTACTAGACTTATTTATTAGATCAATGATTCTCTTACTTTCAATTTTTATTAATTTCTCCTTTAATTTTTAGGATTTCCAATTTTGTCTTAAAATAAATATTTTTAAATTGTTCTTTTTCTAATTTTTTTAGTCGCATGCCTAATTCATTGATTTGAATTTTCTCTATTTATTGATGTAAGCATTTTGATATATAAATTTTCCCCGAAGTACTGCTTTGGCTCTATCCCATAAATTTTGATTTGTTGTCTCCTCATTGTCATTCTTATTAACAAAATTATTGATTGTTTCTATAATTTGTTCTTTAATACACCCTTAATTTATCATTAGATTATTTAGTATCCAATTAATTTTATTCAAATTTCTAGGGAGCTTTATTGATTAAGGTTTTTAATTGCATTAAGATCTAAGAAGGATGTATTTATTATTTCTCCTTTTCTGTGTTTGGATGTGAAGTTTTTATGTCCTAATACATGGTTGATTTTTATGTAGGAGCCATATACTGCTGAAAAGAAGGTAATATCCTTTCTATGGTTATTCAATTCTCTTTAGATATCTATTAGTTCTAACTTCTGATCTGAAGTTCTAGATTTGAAAGGAGGAAATTCAGGTTCTTCAGTAGAATAGTTTTACTGTATTTCTTCCTGAAGTTAATTTAATTTTTCCTTTAAAAATTTAGAGGCTATACCATTTGATACATATGTGTTTAGTATCAATATTACTTCATTGTTTATAGTATATTTTACCAAGATGTAATTATGTTCTTTTCCCTTTTAGTCTTACAGAATCTGAGTCCAATTTATATTTTTTGGGGAGGCTTTACATGAGTTTGCTTTGTTTTCATTCTTTTTTTTTTCTGTGTCTGTGTCTTAGTCCCCATAGAAATTCTCTATGGTTACATGGTTTTGTGTGTTTTTTTTTTAATTAAATGTTTGCTCATTTCCCCAGCATTTTTAAAGGTTTACTTTGTTCTTCAGGAGGATAGGGCACTCTCAAACTTCAGTTCTTCTTTGATGTTACCCTTAGCCTTATTTCTGAGTTCCTGCAAGTTTCATTTCTTCCAATATGGTATGTTGGCCTGTGGATTGGGAGCCCTGAGATCTACCTCCAATTTCTGATTCAGTTACCCCATGAGGCTCCTGATAGCTCATATTCTAGCCTCAGGCTTGAGCATAGGCTCACTCTGGGCTTAATCAGGTCAGGAAAAGAGCCCATAAAAGACTTCCCTGCCCTAGAGCTCTGCTTTGAACTTTGGCAAGGGTTTGCCAGTGTAATGATTAAAATTTGGGGGAAGCTGAGGCAGGTAGAAATTAGTTTCTCTCTGCAAGGAGTATTATTTTTATGAGGTTTATTAAAGGTCAAGGGTTAAAGAAAATAAAAGCAAGAGAAGCACATGCTAGGTGGGCCATGAGGACCACCCAAATTTCACTCACATCATGAGATGCGTCTGTTTGCCAGCGGAGTCAGGAAGAGAAAAAGCAAAAGCCTTTCCAATCAGGTTAAATACCCCATCTTGATCTCGGCCTAGGTGAGAATTCAGTGATATTACAAAGCATTCTGGGGAAGTGGAGCAATGACTTCTGGGGACTCAAGTCCTGGATTCAAGTATCCATTTTTACACCAGGCTCCCTCAAGCCAACACCCTGGGGACTGCCCCTCCCAGGGATTGGGGAGACTCAGCTCTGGGCCCACCACTGCCACAAGCTGGGATTTAGGTCTTCACAACAAGCCTAGACTGGCATTCCTGGCCTCACTCTGGTCCTACACAGATCAGACTGCATAACACAGACTGCCGTGGGCTGGAATTTCAGATGTCACTGAAGATTTGCTTACAAGTGGAAATGATCCTGTCTTTGGGGGAAATGACAGAGCAGATTCCACTGCAAAGCTAGTGGCCATAGAAGGGCTTGAATCAATTTTAATATTAACAACCACTGATTACTTAAATTTATCACTTTCCTATAATGGAAAGAAAGTGGAAAAATGGAAACAAAAATTTAAAGCAAAACAAATTAATGGAGTATGGTTGTCATCTGAGGGAAAAACCCTTGCTCCCTAGAAGTTTTTATCAACAAATTTGCCAGTCTAGTCATAAAAATGGTCATTTTGGCACCCAGGGAAGTATGGCCTCTGTTAAAAGAGTATGGATAGCCCCTGGTATAACTACTATAGCCTCTAAATTATGTACAGCCTGCCCTACCAGCCAGGCCTTTAATAAACACGCCCTTTGTGAAAAAGCCTTGGTGGATGTCCTCTCCCCTACACACCATTTGAACATTTGCAAATCGAATATATCTCTATGCCAAAAGCTGGAAAGTATAAATTTTGTCCGGTCATAGTTGATCAGCTAACCAGATGGACTGAAGCATTCCCTACTGCTTGGACTATATCTGCTTTTGTTGCCAAAATCCTTTTCTTTCCATTTGAATAAGTTTATTTAGTCAATTTAGAACATCATTCCTCAGTTACAAAAATCACATTATTTCCCTCCCTCCCCTTCACCCACTCTTCCTGCAGCCAATGCACAATTTCATTGGGTATTACTTCGTGTTCTTGATCAGAACCTATTTCCATGTTGTTGTTTCCACGAGGATGTTCATTTAGAGTCTACATTCCCAACCATATCCCTTTGACCCATGTATTCAAACAGTTGTTTTTCTTCGGTGTTTTTACTCCCACAGTGTTTCCTCTGGATGTGGATAGTGGTTTTCCTCTTAGGTTCCTCTGACTTGTTCAGGGTCATTGCATTGCCACTAATGGAGAAGTCCATTACATTCGATTGTACCACAGTGTATCAGTCTCTGTGTACAATGTTCTCCTGGTTCTGCTCCTCTCACTCTGCATCAATTCTGGGAGGTTGTTCCAGTCCCCATTGAATTCCTCCACTTTATTATTCCTTTGAGCACAGTAGTATTCCTTCACCAACATATATCACAATATGTTCAGCCATTCCCCAATTGAAGGGCATCCCCTCATTTATCAATTTTTGGCCACCACAAAGAGGGCAACTATGAATATTCTTGTACAAGTCTTTTTCCTTATTATCTCTTTGGGGTACAAACCCAGCAGTGCTATGGATGGATCAAAGGGCAGACAGTCTTTTGTCACCCTTTGGGCATAGTTTCAAATTGCCCTCCAGAATAGTTGGATCAGTTCACAACTCCACCAGCAATGCATTAAGGTGCCAACTTTGCACATCCACTCTAGCATTCATTACGTTCCTTTGCTCTCATGTTATCCAATCATCTAGGTGTGAGGTTATACCTCAGAGTTGTTTTGATTTGTATCTCTCTGATTATAAGAGATTTAGAACAATTTTTCATGTGTTTATTAGTAGTTTTGATTTCTTTAACTGAAAATTGACTATTCATGTCCCTTGCCCAGTTTTCAATTGTAGAATGGCTTGATTTTTTGTAAAACTGGTTTAGTTCTTTATAAATTTGAGTAATTAGACCTTTGTCAGAGGTTTTTGTTATGAAAATTGTTTCCCAATCTGTTGCTTCCCTTCTAATTTTGGTTGCATTGGTTTTATTTCTGCAAAACCTTTTTAATTTGATGTAATCAAAATGATTGATTTTACATTTTGTGTTTTTTTCTAGCTCTTGCTTGGTTTTAAAGTCTTTCCTTTCCCAAAGATCTGACAAGTATACTATTCTGTGTTCGCCTAATTTGCTTATAGTTTCCTTCTTTATATTCAGGTCATTCACCCATTCTGGAGTCTCAGCGCTCTAGGTAGGAGGGGGGAGGGGTCCTGGGACCTTCCTTTTGCCTTCCCCTTAAACCCAAGTGTTCTTGGATTCTGGCTTTTGGGGGGGCGTACCTTTTGAATTGAGTTCAGCAGTAGGGTTCCTTTGCTCTGTCTCGTTAAGTTTGAATTTCAGTACCCTAGGAGCATTCAGTTTGTGATCGGTAAGGAAGGGTATTCAGAGGTATGAACTTCTGCTCCTTCTAGGCCACCATCTTGACTCTGCCCCCAAAGTCCTTTTAAAAGAAATTATCCCCTGGTTTGGCCTACCAGCATGTATTGATTTGGATAGAGGAACTCATTTTACCGATTCAGTCTTATCACAAATTTATTCATGTTTGGGGATAACTCATAAATTTCATACACCATACCATCCCTAGAGCTCTGGTCAAGTTGAAGGAATGAATAAAGAACTTAAAATTATGATTGAAAAATTGTGCATGGAAACTCATTTGAAATGGCCTGAAATGGACTTCCGGGTAATCATGGCTGCAATCTAGACGCCACACACTTCCTCTCCCCGGCACCGAACGAAATAGACTACATCAAAGGAGCATAAAATCACCTTTGGAGGAACAGAAGGACTCCTCAGTACCCCACAGAGGCAAAGGTACGTGGGGCTTGAACATTTCCACACTAAAATAAGAAGGAAAAGCATGCACAGAAAAGTGAACTGAGCCGCCCTTACCCCACCCCACCTCCCCCACTAAACCAGAGTGAGCTACCTGAGCGCTCACCTGGACAGCAAGTGAGTGGGGAGCGTCTCTGTCTGGGGGGGCACTCCAGGGTCCTTGGGATCTGGGGACTGCCAGGATAAGGCATCTCAGGGCGGTTTCACTGGAGAATCCAGCGGAGCTGTACTTGGGGCGGGCTTCACTGAACACCGGGGCGGACTACGCACTGATTATCTGGGCAGAGCTGAACACCTGGGCAGTGTGGCTGTGATCAGGGACCCAGCGCTCTAACAAACCTCAGAGGCTGGGAAGAACTAGTCTGAAGCAACCTAAATTCACAGAAAAACCACCCATATAACCCAGATCCCAGACCAAAAAGGAAAGGGGAATAAAACCACCAAAGGGATGGCTCACATGGCCCAAAATCAAGCCTCCAGGAAGAAAGGGAAAAAAGTGACTATTGAAAACTTTTATGGTGGAAGTACCCAAGGAAAAGAGGAGAATGAGGAGGAAATCCAAAAAAATTCAGAACACGCCTCCCAAAATGGAAACTATCAACAAGCTCTGGAAGATCTCAAACTGGAACTTATCCAAAAGATGGGAGAAAGAGATCAGCTGTCTGACAGATAAGAATGCTCAATTGGAAAAAGAACTCGAAGCATCCAATAGAAGGGCAGACAAGGCTGAAAAGCAAAACCAGTCCCTAACAACCAGAATTAAGCACCTAGAAGAAAGCGAGATGATAAAACAGCAAGAATCAATAAAGCAAACCCAAATAATTAATGAATTAGAAGAAAACATAAAATATCTCACTGAGAAGGTCACAGACCTGGAGAACAGAGGGAGACGAGAAAATCTCCGAATTATCGGTCTCCCAGAAAAACCAGAGGTAAACAACAAACTCGATATTATTCTACAGGAGATTATAAAAGAAAATTGCCCCCACATTCTGGAGCAAGGGGGCAAAATAGAAATAGAAAGGATTCATAGAACACCTTCTATACTAAATCCCCAAAAGACAACGCCTAGGAATGTAATTGCCAAATTCAAGAGCTTCCAAGTAAAGGAGAAAATCCTACAAGAAGCCAAGAAGAAGAGCTTCAGATATGAGGGGGCTCCCATAAGGATCACACACAACTTAGCGGCTAACACACTAAGAGACCGCAAAGCATGGAACACGATATTTAGAAAGGCAAGAGAGCTGGGTCTCCAACCAAGAATCAACTACCCAGAAAAACTGACTATATACTTCCAGGGGAAAGTATGGGCATTCAACAAAATAGAAGATTTCCAAGCATTTGCTAAGAAAAGACCAGAGCTCTGTGGAAAGTTCGATATCCAAGCACAGAAAGCAAGAGAAACATGAAAAGGTAAATATGAAAGAAAGGGAAAAGGAGATAAATCTTATCTTTTTCTTTAAGTCAAACTCTCTTCTATAAGGACTACATTTACATCAAATTATATATATTAATATGTGGGGAAAATGTTTTGTGTAACTCTCATAAATTGTATCATCATGAGAGTAGTTAGGAGAAACATGCATAGGGAAAGATAGGGGCATTAAGAAGATTTGGGGAAAGTTGGGGCAAAGAAAGGAAAAGGGAGGGGGGAACCGTGATAATACTAAGATTAACTTCAAGAAATAGGGGGGGAATCAATAGAATAATCTTTCCCATATAAAAATACACATGGGAAGGGGAGGGGAAGAACTCTCATATGAGAAGGAGAGGAAGAGAGCGTGAAGTGGAATTACTTAAACCTTACTCTCAGTGAAATCAAATCTGAGAGGGAAGAACATCTAGATCCAGTGGGATCCTGAATTCTATCTTATCCATTAGGGCAAGAAAGAAAGGAAAATCAAGGAGGGGGAGGGAGGAGGGAGTACAAAAAGGGAGGGAAGGAGAGGGGGGAGGGGAAGAGAGCATAAAAAGGGAGGGGCTAGAAAGGGAAGCATCTCAAGGGAGGGGACTAGGGGGACTGACCTAAAGTAAATCACTGGTTCAAAAGGAGATAGCTGAAGAAGAAATGTCAGAACTAGGGGAAGATATCAAAATGCCAGCGAATCCACAAATAACAATCATAACTTTGAACGTGAATGGGATGAACTCACCCATAAAACATAGACAAATAGCAGATTGGATTAGAACCCAAAACCCTACCATATGTTGTCTTCAAGAAACACATATGAGATGGGTTGACACTCACAAGGTTAGAATTAAAGGTTGGAGTAAGACCTTTTGGGCCTCAACCGATAGAAAGAAGGCAGGAGTTGCAATCATGGTATCTGACAATGCCAAAGTACAAATAGACCTGATCAAAAGGGACAGGGAAGGTAAATATATTCTGCTAAAAGGAAGTATAGACAATGAGGAAATATCACTAATCAACATGTATGCACCAAATGGTATAGCATCCAAATTTTTAATAGAGAAACTAGGAGAATTGAAGGAGGAAATAGTCAGTAAAACCATATTAGTGGGAGACTTGAACCAACCACTATCAAATTTAGATAAATCAAACCAAAAAATAAACAAGAAAGAGGTAAAAGAGGTGAATGAAATCTTAGAAAAATTAGAGTTAATAGACATATGGAGAAAAATAAATAGGGACAAAAAGGAATACACCTTCTTTTCAGCACCACATGGCACATTCACAAAAATAGATCATACACTAGGTCATAGAAACATGGCACTCAAATGCAGAAAAGCAGAAATATTAACTGCAGCCTTTTCAGATCACAAGGCAATTAAAATATTGATTGGCAAGGGTACATGGAGACCCAAATCAAAAATTAATTGGAAATTAAATAACATGATACTCCAAAATCGGATAGTTAGAGAAGAAATCATAGAAACAATTAACAATTTCATAGAAGAAAATGACAACAGCGAAACATCCTTTCAAACCTTATGGGATGCAGCCAAGGCAGTACTTAGAGGAAAATTCATATCCCTGAGTGCATATATTAACAAATTAGGGAGGACAGAGACCAAGGAATTGGAAATGCAAATCAAAAAACTTGAGAATGAACAAATTTAAAACCCCCAGAAGAAAACCATACTAGAGATCCTAAAAATTAAGGGAGAAATTAATAAAATAGAAAGTGACAGAACTATTAAGCTAATAAACAAGACTAGAAGCTGGTACTTTGAAAAAACAGACAAAATAGACAAAGTACTGGTTAATTTAATTGAAATGGCCTGAAATTCCTCCTCTGGCCCTATTTTATCTCAGAAGCAGACCCAGAGGTGATTTACACATCTCACAATTTGAGATGCTATTTGGACATCTACCTATTCAGGCACAATCATTTACCCCTGCCTATACCTCATTGTTAGGAAGGGATACAACCATTGCTACATATATCAGGGAATTACAAACAAAATTGAAAGAACTCCATGAATTCTGCTGTTCAAGCAGGTCCCATAGACTTCTCGCTTCATGATTTAAACCCAAGTCATAGTGTGTATATAAAGAGTTTCAAAAGTACTGGTTTGACTGGACCATTCCCAGTCTTATTACCTATACCTACAGCTATTAAAAATTATGGAGAGGGACTCATGGATTCATTGCAGCCATGTAAAACAAGTACCCTCCATTGATAATGAATAGTTGACTACATTGGTAGTATTTAATTATTGATTTTGATAAGAATTCCCTATTTGTGGATCTGTACTATTTTATTGCAACTTATTCATGCCATACCGTATCTTATTTTTTTCTTTCTCTTATTTTTGCATTTGAAGCATATGTAATTGTATTCAAAAGATTTCTTTTAACTATTTTTTGATTTTCACAATAAGCTAAGATATCCATTTGCTTAAGCATACAAAAGCATACCCAAAAGCTCTAGATTATGAAACCTGCCACTTATTCATAAATGTTATGGGACAGAGATTTATGATTGTGTCTGATTCTACATTTGGGGATCAAAAAGGAGCACAGACTTTATCTACATAGTGTCATAGAAGCACAGATTTAACCTGAAAAGTGCCAAAAGAGCACATAGGTCATAAAGAAACCAATTCATGTGGGATTGATGAATTTCTACATCAATAAGAAAGGACTTGAAACTAGTGTGAGACTCAAGGTTGTGGTGTTTGACATATGTTAAAACGCAGAACTACTTGAACTCCGCTCCTTGTAAAGTACTTTCTAAGAAAGTACCTAACAATTGGTTGATCTGGCTCCCCTTTCCCTGAGGAATGATGAAATATCAGATCAGGAAATGACACTTCCCTTTTTACACAAAAATCTAGTCCTTGTTTTTTTCTCTCTTATATTATGGAAACTTCCTATAGTTCTGACCTATAATGGGTAAATAAAATATTACTTCATTTTTTACCCCTACAGAATTGTAGGATATGAAAATTACTTTAATTGGACCCTAATAACAACAACCTATTATGCATTTATTCTTTAAATTCAGAAATTTTATATATATAATTTTTATATCAAAACCTTAATTTTTCATCCTTATTTTTCTTTTATGTTTTTTGTTTTTCTTTTGATAATTGACTCCTACACCCCATAAATCAACCATTTTGAGTTGATCTGGTTGATAAACACCCTCTTCAGGGGGAATTGTATTGTATTTTTATAAAAAATCCAATATTTAAAATTTTGTTTGAGAATTTTAGGAAAATCAAATTACTAAATCCTTGAATCCAGAGACTGAACTCCTCTAAGAAAGATGCTTGCAGAAACCTACATTGCATCAAGAAGATGCAGAACAAACTTTTGGGTGCAATCAATTGAATAAAAGGGGATTGAACATTTATTTTAAATGTACACCTTTATGCAAAAGGGGAATTCTCCCTAATTTTGGCTTTTTGTCAATGCACCTAGCAAAACATTGGTTTTGCTTTTTCTCTTTTCTATTTCTCTCTAACTATTATAATTTCCTCTTAAAAGGTAAAATATTGTATATATCTATAGATAGAAGTGCTTTAGTACTACAAGATGATTATGTTGAATGATCAATGGGGAGATTAGTCTTCCAATGATGATCAGGGGGAATTGTGAAGATTGGATTTAGCTATCTCCTCATTGTAACAATGAAGGTACTTAGCTCTTCCTTTATAGTGAAGCTAGAATTGTAAGTTACAATTATTTTTAGATTTTAACTACAAAAAGTAACTACAAAAGGTGAATTAACCACAAAAAAGTGTTAAGTAACTACAAAAGATGAACTTAACAAAAGAGGTGTTAAATAACCCAAAATATATAATCTAACCAAAGAAAGTGAGGACTAAAGAATGGACAGTCATGGAGAAAAGCATCTTCAAATTTAGAGGAGGTGACACAAGAGACAAAGGTCATTAAATAGAGGGAAAAAGACTGGAGATAGTCAGTAACCCCTAGCTTAGAATGAAGGATCAGTCACTTGGAGCTGGAGGGAAGATGGACATTCAGAGACATTTAGGGTATTTGAATGGTGAGTCATCCAGGCTTGGAGTGAAGGATGGAGGAGTGACTAGAAGACCAACATCCAGAATTCTTTTAGACTGTTACCATTGGCGAATAAAAATCTGACTTATTGGCCCCGCCTTTATGGAGGTGTGAAGCCTCCAGGAAAGGCCCAACTTCTTGAGACTCTCTTCCCTTGGCTGGGACTTAGAAATTCTAACTGGTATAAGAAGAAGCCAGAGTTTTCTCTCTTTCTCTCTCTCTCTCTCTCTCTCTCTCTCTCTCTCTCTCTCTCTCTCTCTCTCTCTCTCTCTCTCTCATTCCTTAATATCTTCCTTATATTGTAAATATTGTAAATAAACTACCATAATTTCCATTTACTTTAGTAATTCATTTTGGGATTTAGATATTAAATGCCTGATTACCACCTAATTAATATATTCAAAGTCCAACCACAATTTAATAAAGTGTATGCATACAGCTTGATGATACATATAGTAGATCAAGTTCTGTGACTGGAGTTAGAGAGACCTAAGTTCAAATATAAACCCAGAGACTTACAACCTACATGACCCTAAGTAAGTAACTTAACCTTTTTTTTTTTTGCTTTCATTTCTTTAACTATAAAATGGGAATAATGATAGCACTGACCTTGAAGAGTTGTTATAAAAACCAAATGACATATTTATAAAGGATTTAGAATTTATAGCATATTGTAGATACTATATAAATGGTAGCTATACATATGCATATGTATATATGTTATTTTTCCTGATAGACTGCAACCTCCTTGAGAACAGGAATCATTTTATTTTTGTACATGATTTATTTCTCCAGTGCCTAGCATATTTATTTTTCAGTCATTCAGTTATGTCCAACTCCACATAATCTTCTATGGGGTTTTCTTTGCAAAAATATTGGTGTGGTTTGCCAATTCCTTCTCCAGGGGTTACATGATTGCCCAGGATCACACAATTAGTGAGTGTGTGAAAACAGATTTGAACTCAAGTCTTTTTGATTCCAGGTCCAGCACTCCATCCACTGAGTGACCTCACTGCCTCCAAGGCAACAGCTTTAAGTGACTTGCCCAGGGTGGCACAGGTTGGTAAATATCTTAGAACAGATGTAAACTCATCTTCTTGACTCCAAACCCAGTGGTCTATCCTCAGAACCATCTAGTTGGTATACTTAGTGCATAGTAGGTGCTTAAAGCATGTTTTTTGATTGGTTAATTGACATAAATGAATCTATAAGCTCCCAATGGTCCATTTTAGGTAATGTCTTCCTGAGATCCCTTTGTTTACAAAAGTCCAACTTCTTGTTTCAGGTCATTTTCCCCACTCTTCCCAAGAAATTTAGATTCTCTTTCTCCACTTTTACTTCTCCCACATTCAAACTGAGCTATGCTACCCTGATTCACATTCTATTCTACCATATACCTATTCTGGTATCCTATCATAGCTCTCCCACTTCAACGAGCTCCTTGAAGTATTTGAACATCATTTCCATCCAGAACTAAAACCTCAAAAAAAATTTTTTTTATCATCTCTTTGCCCAGTTTTCTAATGCTTCCCTCTGAGGTTCTGATCTATCATGATTCGCTGGGTCTCAATTTTCTCATTTGGGGTATAAATAATATCTAGCCTGATGAATGGTCTATTGGAATTATTAAAAAGGGATCATAAAACCCCAGACTTCTTTCCCTATTTAATACAATAAAGAATAAGGAAAATGATGTTTCCTGACATGGTGGACAATAAGTCCCTTTTTGGCAACCATGTTTTCATTAGCCATTATATGCCCTTCTTTCTTGCTCAAAAAGAACTAGTGTCAAAAGAGGGAATATAGTCTTTGTGTATTAATAATTACTCTCTTACAATTTAACACAAATATGAAGACATTGCCTTTAAGGTTCAGCTTCAATGATATGATTCTAGGAACCTATAAAATATATATGTATATAAGAATCTGTATGTGATGGGCATACACCTTCAGGAAGATATCAGTAATGAGGAAGATGGAATTGAACACAATCAAAGTCAAGAAGAAAAGAAAGGGCTACTTTCTCTCATACCTACATGCTAATTCACTTTAAAAGAAAGTCTACTGCTCTAAACATATTGCATAAGGATGGAGAATAAAACTGAACAATAGCCCCAGAAAATTCCACAAGTGCATTGAATTTCCACGTCAGATAAATTCACCAGAATTTGGACAGCTATACATGGTTTTAGTCTCAGTGGCTGAAGACACTATATGTGTCTGGGTTAAGTTCATATGGCATAATGGGAGCAATTAGTGAGATACAACTTTAGACAGTGTTGGAATTGATTTGGATTAAAATCTTGCCTTTAATACTTAACTATGTTACCATGGACTTCATCTTTTAATATAATTTAATTTTAATCTTTATATGGTTTTATATTTTTCCAATCCTTCAAAAGTCCAATTCTGATTAAGATATGATAAAAAGGGACCAGAACACTCCAGTACTTTTTCCTAGATTCTTATAATAAATGATATAGAAATTTGTGTTTTTCTGACTTGGTAGGCAATAAGTTTATTTCTAGCAACCATAGGGTTCCTTTAGCCACTCTATTTCTTTCTTGCTTCAGGAGTAAATGCCAACTCTAAACCACAGAGATTAATATCTTGTGAATATATATTTGTGGGGGAAATTTTATAATAGTAAGAGGAAAAAAGAATGCCTTGTCTCCTCAGTTAAATTAAATTAAATGATTTAGGTACTATACCCTAAAATATTCATCAAGAAATCCATATAAGTATCCAAATTACAAAAACTAGGGTTTATTCCCAGTATTATTTATTGATTATTTCAAGGAAAAGAGGAGGTAAAAGATTGAGACCTCTTTAAAGTCAGACTGTCTGTTAGGTTATGTCCTAAAATAAGTGGATTGTCTATGTGTTCTATTTTTCTTTCTCTTCTATACAAGACACTGAAGGAGATGAAATGCCTCAAGGGAATAATGAGTATTTTCCCTTAATCTACTTTCCTCTCCACCTCCTTTGTAGCTCAAAAAAACCAAACCAATTTTAAAATTTAAATGTGTTTAGAAAATTGAATAGGGAGGAAGGATAACTTCACATTTTTAAATTATTACTAAGTCCTTGACTTAAACGACTTGTCCATGTACTTTCTAGTTCTTTGACAATTTCCCCCCAAGAAGCTATTCATACATTATAAATATTTCTTTCTTTATCCTCACAATTTTTTTTATTTAAATGATGTTAGGTATTGCCAGGCTTGCTAAATATAGTCTCCCATTTTTATCAACAAGACAATGAACTTGAACCTTGAGTTTTCCTGCAAGTTTAGTGGCATTTTAAATCCTAGAAAGGTTGAATCAGGACTGCCCAAGAAACAAGTTGAATATATTGTCAATAAAGGATATTTACTAAGTGACTATTATGTTTCAGGAACTCTATTAAGAATTGGGGACATAAATAAGTAAAAGCAAAGACATCCCATGCTGTGAAAGGGCTAACAGTCTAATGGATGAGGACTTTGACTTAGATAATCAAGTATTTGTTTAATACCTTCTCTGTGCAAAACCTTGAGTTAAGTGCTTTAAAAATCTTATCTCATTTAATCCTTACAATAACCTTGAGTTAAGTGCTTTAAAAATCTTATCTCATTTAATCCTTACAATAACAGTGAGAAGTATATAGTAATATTATCTCTAATTATATAGCTGAGGAATCTTAAGGAAACAGAAGTTAAGTGACTTGTCTGAGGTCATCCAGCTAGTAAGTGATGGAGATTTTTACTTAGGCCTTCCTGACTCCAGGATTATCACTCTAACCATTGTTTTATCTAGCTGTCAGTTATTGATGATTTTTAAATAAATGCTAAGGAGTTGACCAAGGTATATAGAATTCATATAAATAGAAGAAATTGAAAACTTAAGAGATATAATGAGGCCAAACTGTTTACATTGCTACTTGTAACTCTTGAGAACTTTAGCATTAGGACAAGTTGAGTATGATGACATGATATCTTCCCCCTCACAAAAAAAAAATCAAAGAGTGAAAAAGTACATTGCTGAGGGAAGAAGGAAGGGAGAGGTAGAGTGAAGTAAATTATCTCACCCAAAAAAAGATACAAAAAAGCTATTGAAGTGGAGGAGAGAGTGAGGATGATGATAAACAATACTTAAACCTTACCCTTATCAGAACTGGCTCAGAGCAGAAATAGCATCCACACTTAGTTGTGTGTATAAAAATCTAGCTTACCCTAAAGGGAAGTAGAAGAGAAATAATAAAGGGGTGGGGGGCACTCTTCTAATAGAAGTGAGGGTGATTGTGAGAGACAAACGATAGAAGTAAACTTTTGTGACTTTCATGAGGAGGAACTGAATTAAAAGAGAGAGAAAGAGCAGAAACAAAAGTGGGAAAGAGGGTGGAGGGGAATGCAGAGTACAGAATATAAAATGAATAATTTTCATTATGTTAAATTTTAAAAGTTCTCTACAAACAAAACCATTGCAGCTAAGCTTAGAAGGGAAGCAACAAACTGGGGGAAATTTTTATAGAAAGTATCTCAGTAAAAAGTCTTGTTTCTCAAATATATAGAGAACTTAATCAAATTTATTAGAATACAAGTCATTTCCCAATTAGCAAATGATCAAAGGATGTGAACAGGCAGTTTTCAGACAGAGAAATAAAAGTTATCTATAATCATATAAAAATGATCTAAATTACTATTCATTAGGGAAATGCAAATTAAAACAATTCAGAGATGTTGCCTCATATCTATCAGATTGGCTAATATGAAAGTAAAGGAAAATGATAAATGTTGGAGAGAACAGGGCAAAATTGGGTCACTAACACATTGTTAGTGGAGTTGTTAATCGATCCAACCATTCTGGACAGCATTTAAATTATACCAATGGTCTATAAAATTATGTGCATCCTTTGATTCAGTAATACCATTAGTAGGTCTGTACACCAAATAGATAAAACAAAAAAGAGAAAAGAATGTATTTGTACAAAATGATTTATAGCAGCTCTTTTTGTGGTGACAAAGAATTTTTTATAACATTCTTTGTTATGTCTTTCAGAATTGTCTCTGATCGTTGTATTGCTGGGAGTAGCTAAAACTTTCACAGTTAATCATTCTACAATACGGCTATTACTGTGTACAGTGTTCTTCTGGTTCTGCTTACATCAGTTTATATAGGTCTTGTACACAGTAACAGCAATATTATGGAATGATCAACTGAGAAAGACAACTATTTTGAGTGATACAATGATCCAAGCCAATTCTGAAGGATTTGTGACAAAGAATACTACCTATCCCCAGAGAAAAAACTAATAGATTCTGAAGGCAGATTGAAGCACATTCCTTTTCAATTTTATTTCTGTGTTTTTATTTGGGGATTTTGGTTATATAAGTAGTCTCTCACAACATGACCAACATGGAAATATGTTTTATAAGATCATACATAGATAACCCAGATCAAATTGCTTATCATCTCAGAGAGGGGGGAAGGAAGGGAAAGAGGGAAAATAATTTGGAATTTTGCTATTGTTATAATTTTGGAAAATGTATGTAAAACATTGTTATTACATGGAATTGGGAAAAACAAACAAATACAAAGGAAAGAAGGGGGAAAAGGTAGGAAGAAAGAAATAAGCAAAGAAAGATAATTTTTAAAAATTTCTAAAGAAATTTGAGTGACAAATGGACTAGAGAAGGGAGAGCCTTGAGTCAGGGAGACCAATCAAAAAACTGTTAAAGTAAACTGAGCAAAAGATGATTAGGGCTGACAATAGGATGGAAGTTGTATCAGATAAAAGAAGAGGATATAAAAGAATATAAGAAGATATTATAATTATAAAAGATATGAAGTAGAAATGCTTGGAAATACCAAAAAATTGTGTCTGTGGTAGGAGTAAGAATGAGATGCCAATGGCACCAAACTGCAAGATTAGTTGACTGTGAGGACAGAGGTGCTCTTAATGGTAAAAGGGAAGTTAGCAAGAGAGGAGATTTGGGGGAGTGGTGGAAGAGAACTGTTTTTGAAAGACTTAGATCAAGATGTGGGACTTCTAGACCAAGGTGTTCAACAGGAAGATGGATATGTGAGGCTGGAAATGAAGGAAGAAATTACCTAGATGAATAGAAATTAGTATCATTTGCATAGAGAAGCAATAATTTAATCCAATGGGGCTCTGATATCATCAAAAAATGTAGAGAATATAGACACATGAAGGACACCCAAGATTAATGGTCTTCAGCTGGATGAAAATATAGAACAGGAGACCAAGAAAGAATGTTCAGGCAGATAGGGGAACCAGGAAAAAGCACTATCACAAGAGAAGAAAAATTATCAAATGAATCTTTTTACAAGTTGAGGGAGCTATGGGAGTGTTTTTAGGCCATTGAGAAACGGTCAGCTGACAGAGGGAGAGAGATGCAAGATTAGTGAGAATTTTGTGATTTAAAGGAGGAAATGTGCTGGAGAAGACAGGATAGAATGAGGGAAAGGAAGTATGTAGATGGTTTTTTTCTTGGAAAGGAAAAGGGCCACCTTTTCATAGAAGATAAGTGTGAAGGAGGAAATAGTGAGGGCTGAAACCTGAGTGATATGAGATAAAGAAAAGGAGAGAAAAAGGAAAAGAGAACAAATTTTTCTCCCTGAATTTTGTAACTTTCTCTATACTTGAAAGCAATCTTTCATGTTCCTGACAATATCAATGCACTAGATTTTTCATGTCTATTACTTGTGCTTCCCAGAAGAAATTCTCTATCTCAATAGTAACAGTAATTCTTCCTTTCTTGGTTAAGTTGCTTCCAATTCCTACTTGCTTAGGCTGGCATCTCTTTTAACCAGAAGTCCTGTGGCTCAGGATCACCAACCTAGACCTCCAGGAGCTCCTCTCTGGAGCTTGGAATTCTTAAGTTACTTTCCTACCATGTGTGTTCTTTTCTCATACAGTATTTCCTTTATTGCCTAAACCAAATGAGTTTGTTGGCAAAGATTATGTATAGAGTCTAACATCAATGAACACTGAATCCCTTTCTGTTAGATATCTGAGTCCTGTCTACTAATCCCTTCTCTGGGGACTGTTTTATTAGAATTTGGTTTTCCATTAGAATGATGTCATAAAATATAAGGTAACAAAACACATACACACATGCACACACACACACTCTACAATCACTACCACCACCACTATTACTATAAATAATGGTTTAAAAAAAGAATCTCATAATTTCTTTAGTGTCTTCATCCTTATTTCATATTTTTAAAAACTTACCTTCTGTTTTAGAATTAATTAATTATTGTGTATTGGTTCCAAGGCAGAAAAGTGGTAGGGGTTAGATGTGACTAGAGTCACACAGTTAGAGAATGTCTGAGACCTAATTTGAACCCAGGATCTCTCACCTCTTCACCTGGTTCTCAGTCCATTGAGTCACATAGCTTCCAACTACCCTCATTTCATTTCAAAGATACTCTTGGACTCCTTGATGAGAGTAATTATTTAGATATAGTTTGCTTATATTTCATCAAGGTATTTGACAAAATATCTGAAGCTGTTTTCATGGAAAGATAATAACTAAACAATAGTAAAGTTACATTAAATTGCAACTGGTTGAATGACTAGATGTAGAGTGTCATCAATGGATCAATATCATTTTGAAAGGCAGTCAGTAGGGGAGTGCCCCTATGATTTTTCCTTGACCTTCTGCTATTTATTTTTTATTTAATATAATAGGATCATAGGATCATAGATTTGGGCTGGAAAGAACCTTTGAGGCCTTCTAATCCAATCACCTTTTTCATTAATATAATGCATTATTATTAGTGATTAAATTAAAGTAGATAGAATATTTATCTTATTTGCAAATGACATAAAATGGATATTTAATGCATTGAATGTTAGTCAGGATCCCAAGGGAACTCAATAAATTAAAACATTAGGAAAAGGCAATGAAATGAATTTTAAGATTAATGGTCTCAAAGGTTAAATGTAAAATCTTACATGGGTTCAAAAAATAAACTTCCAATTTATAAAATGGTAAGAGAGAAGTATATCTTAAAAAAAAAGATCTTTGTGCTCTAACGAATTGTAGTTTAATATGATCCCCAGGATCAAATGAGTTAACATGATTTAGAAATTAAAAACACCAATGTTTGTTGGTAGATTTGTGAACTGACCCAACCATTCTGTAGAGTAAGTTGGGACAATTCAGAAATGGCTATAAAAGTGTGCATACCCTTTGATCCAGTAAAACCACTACTAGGTCTGTATCCTAAAGAGATAAAAAAAAAAGGCAGGGAGAAAGCACCTACCTGTACAAAAATATTTATCGCTGCCCTTTTTGTGGCGGCAAAGAATTAGAAATTAAGGATATGTCCATTACTTGGTGAACGGCTGAATAAATTGTGGTATATGTTGGTGATGAAATAATATGGTGCGGTAAGAAATGATGAACAGGATGACTTCAGAAAGAGCTGAAAAGACCTATATAAACTGATGTAAGCAGAACCAGAAGAACACTGTACACAGTAATAGCCATATTGTAGAATGATTAACTGTGAAAGTTTTAGCTACTCCCAGCAATACAACAATCAGAGACAATTCTGAAAGACATAACAAAGAATGTTATAAAAAAGAAAGAACTGTTAGAGTCAGAATGCAGAGCAAAGCACACTTCTCTTCACTTTATTTGTGTTTTTATTTTGGGATTTTGATTTATATGATTTTTCTCTAACAAACATGAATAACATGAAAATATGTTTTGCATGCTAATATGTGTGTAACCCAGATCAAATTGTTTATAATATCCAAGGAGGGGGAGGGAAATGAGGGAGGAAAACATATATATATATATATATATATATATATGTATATATATATATATAAAACTTCAGAAAACTTATGTGAACATTTTTCATTCCATATAATTGGTAAAATGAATTAACTTTAAAAAATCTTATCCCACACTGTACTTAGAGATGGACAGTGTTGAAGACCAAGTCAAAAATAATCCTTCATTTTACCCTGAGCAGTTTACATCTGGTAACTTAGTGGACTTTTAGATCCCATTTAATATAGAGATTCTGTGATTGCCTTTGGAAGCCTTCTTTTTACTTTCTACATTTTTTCATTTCAAAGAGTCAACTTGTTATACTAATTAGAGAAAGGATATATTTAATTTTAATTTAAAGGTAACAATTGCAAATTCATGTTCACATTGTGAATCTTTTTCTTTCTTTTTAAACCTTTATCTTTTTTCTTATATTCAATAGTATTTGTTCCAATATAGAAGAGAGATAAGGGCTAGACAATCAGATAGGAAATATCCAAACTCAGATTCGAACCTAGGACCTTCTGTCCCCAGGCCTGGCTCTCTATGTGAACTGAATTTATTTGCATTAAGTTGTGAGAAGACAAAGTAAAGATCCTGGAGCTTTCAAGGAGATGGAGAGAATCACTCACCGTAGCACTTAATTTCATCTTTTTAACATTGTGTTCCATTGTCTATAGCTTTTCTTCTAGAAGACAAAATATATTTGAAGAAAATGTATGTTTAAGAGAAAATTAAGTTTTGAGCTTCTCTAAATTTTTTTTCATAGATTCTGCAGTTTTCATGGTCTCCATCTTTTTCAAGCATCCTAGGATCATAGACATAGGTTTGGAAAGATCCTTGGAGGCCATCTAATCCAATCCATTTGTTTTATTTATGAGGAACTTGAGGCATAAATGACATACCCAAGGGTATACAGGTAATGCTCATCAGAGATGGAACTTAATCCAAATTCTTCTATCTCCAGACAACTCAGTGTTCTTTCAATTATACTGTGTTGCATCCCCTGCATTTCTTTCAACCTTCAATTCTCATATTTTCTCCCAGAAAACACTGGCTATCAACCATGCAGTAAGAGACACTGTGGTTTCAATTTGGCATAAAGATTCATTTCTCTTTTAAATAAGTGTTTTCTTCTGAGATTTTAATGTTTCTTAAGTAAGGAAGTGAAAAAAAAAAGGTGCTCTAAAATGTTACTAAATGGCTTCAGTTAACTTTTCTCTGTCTTTTTTTAGACACTGAAGTTCTTCTGAAGCCTTCAAACCTTGGAGATGGCTTTGGACTAAAAATGCTTTAGGCATAGAGCTTGTAGTTAAATCTTAAATCCCATGTCTAAAAAGCAGCCTAATCCAGTAAGTTCAGAGAGATCAATCAGCTGGATAGAATGGAGAGTGATATATTTTCTTGCCATGAAAACTCATAAAGACCAATTATTATTATTTTTAAGCCCTTACCTTCCATCTTAGAATCAATACTGTGTATTGGCTCTAAGGCAGAAGAGCAATAAGGGCTAGGAAATAGAAGTTAAGTGACTTGCCCAGGGTCACACAGTTAGGAAGTGTCTGAGGTCATATTTGAACCCAGAACCTCCCATCTCTGGGCCTGATTCTCAATCCACTGAGCCAGCCAGATGCCGCTGAAGACCAATTATTACAACACAAATACCCTGAAATACATATTAAACGCATATACTGGCAAAAGTGTAAGAGAGGAAACTTAGATTCAATCTGCCAGAGGAACAAGACAAGCAGGGGAAGGGGAAGGGGAACAGAGAATTCCAGAGAAAGAATGGAGAAGATCTGACAAGATTCAAGCAGTTAAATTCACTTCTCTTTGGGAAGCTCTTCAGAAAGGTTGCTCTGAAAGTACCTCTGAGTCCTGGTCATCCTTCTGTGAATCTAGACCCCCTAAATCCAGCAGAAGACAACAAGAGTGGATGGGACTTTTGTTATAAAGCTATCCATCTCAAGATTTCCTATCCATCCCTCCAAAGCTGTTCTTGAACTTCAAGTCATAACTAGGACAGTTAGAAGACAGGATAGCTCTCACAATTGACCCTAGACAGTCAGGCAGGCAAAGCCTGACCCTGTAGAACTTGGGGAGAAGGGGTTCAATTATTAGGTTTTAGGGACTTCCTATTTTCCCACTTTCCCTATATTTCATCCCTCAATCTCACTTACCTTACCTTTTGTGTGTTCCTCAAAATAAATAGCTGTTTTTATAGATCTAGTGCCTTCTCATAATATTCAGGGAGAGGGACCAGAAGCTTTGGGGAGGAGAACCATATTTTCTCCCAAAGGAAGAAGAAGTTGTTTAGTCCTGGATTTACTTCAGCTCTGCCTCTGAAGAAAAGTAGTCAATAACCCTGAAGACATCTGGTGGGTTTATTGAGAAAGGAGCTCCTCTTCATCTCTATCACACTCTGGTCCTGAATTCAGTGGTGGGGGACTCCATCCCTTCCCCCCATCCATTACAAAGCTACCATTTTGCTAGGTAGTGTATGTGTGTATGCATGAGGTGGGGAGGAGTAGTCAGTGGATCACTTCTGCAGTGGCTCTTCTATCTCAAGGAGTTCTTCTCTCTCTTCTGAGTCTAGAATCCAGGAATTTGGGAGACAAAAGTTCTGAACCTTTCTTCAATTAGGTGGTACAATGAATAGATTTCTAAACCTGGTATCAAAAAGGCTTGAGTTCAGATCAGGACAAAAATGATTTCCTGTGAAAACCTCAGAAAATCACTTAACATCTGTCTACTTCAGTCTTCTAGACTATAAAATGAAGATAATTATATCACCTACCCCTCTGTGTTGAGAGGATAAAATCAAATGATATTTATAAGGATCTTAGAGTCTGACACAAAGTAAATGCTTAATAAATGCTTTTTTTCTCTTCTCTCTCTTTTGCATGTAAAGATGTTTGTTCTCTATTATCATGAGAATATGAGCACATGTCCTTGTTGCCTATCAATATTTGAAATGCGGTTTCCCTTTCTGTTTCATTTTCTACATTTTTAAGCAAATGAAAGAAACTAAAATATAAATTTCTAAGGCTTTCTCAAAGACCTCTCTTCTAAATGGGGAAAGTCAAAATTTTATGTCAAATGTCGTGCAGTTAAAGCTGGCCTTATAAATATGTAACATTTCAGCATAGTTGATGTAATCTTTGTCAGATGGAACTACTTCTGTAGATTTCTGACAAGAATATTAACTGTGAAGGCAGACTACTTCTACTAATAGGTGCATAGTTTATGCTACATACACTGGGGAGACAGAGACAAAGAAGGAAAGTAAGTCATACTTCTCTATACTTTTTATCACCTACCACAAGTACCCATTTACCTCATGTCTTCCACAAATACCCAACAGCCCAGAGTTCCCATCTACATGCTCTCAGAAAAGTTTCTGTTTCCCCACCTTTCCATTAATTTAATTTCTGATTTTGTACTGGTTCTTAACCTCCTCTCTTTAATGTCCTAAGATTCTGTCCTTTTCAATTCAGCCTCCTAATTATTTCCCCAAACCTTATAGCATCTAACTAGAGCTTACCACATAAAACTGGTGCTGACTAATGATATATTTTATTCTCTCCAATAACAGGCTCCCAATCCTCCTCAAAATCCTCAGCTTCCTATTAGAGGCCAAGCTGCTTGAGGGCAGAGAATCATTTTTGCTCAACCAATATTTATAAATTGAATGAATGAATGAATGAATGATATAGTCTTAGTACATAGTCTTAGTACATTATAAATTCCTTTTTTTAAAATTAATTTAGTCAGAGACTTCCGGTCAAGATGGCGGCTTAGAGAAAGCTAAAGTTCAGATCTCCAGAAAACCCTTCCCGACCGATCTCAAACTATAAGCTCCTAAGGCGCCAAAATTCAAGACGATCAACAGCATAAACCTTGGGAATCCTCCTCCTGGACCTGGACCTGGATCAGAAGGTACGGCCCCTTTCAAAAGCCAGAACCCGAGATCACTTGGACCTAAGGGGTAGGAGCGCAGAGTCCAAGGCTCCTGGAAGCCATAGCCTCGCCCCCTCAGAGAGCAGGCTTGTCTGAAACAACAACAACCCTCAGGGCGGGCAAGACAGCCTCACGGGCTGGATCCTGCTATCCAAGTCTCAGTGAAAGTCACTGCCCTAGGAGCTCCAGGAAGCTGCAGCCCATCCCCCCACAGGCCGACGAAACAGCCTCATGGCCAGCTATTCTGAAGGCAACTTCCAGAAAGCAACCCGACCCAGAGAGCCCCGGGGGAGAGTGTGGCCCCCTGGTCCGACCCTTCCACTCCAGTTCCAGTGAGGCATACTCAATTTAACCCAGGGAAACCTCATAGAACCGACAATCTGCCCAGGACTAAAGCCTCTGAACACCAGACAGAGATAAGAAAAGCTAATCCTCCCCATTCAGAGATGGCAAACTCCACAGAAGGACAGAAGCCCCAAAATCGCAAGAAAAAATAAGAAGAAAGGGGCGACTTTGGACACATTCTAAGGAGCCAAAATACAAAATACAGAGGAGATAGAAGATGATATACAAGAAAATGCTCCAAAATCTTCCAAAGGAAATGGAAAATCATGACAAACCCATGAAGAATTTGAATCAGAAATGACCAAAAAGATGGAAGCCTTCTGGGAGGAAAAAGTGGAAATAATGCAAAAGAAATTCACGCATCTACAAAACCGGTGTGATGAAACTGAAAAGGAAAACCAGGCTTTAAAGGCCAGAATCAGGCAGCTGTAAGACAACAATCGTGTAAAAGAGCAAGAATTAATAAAGCAAAGCCAAAATCCCAAGAAATTAGAAGAGAACATAAAATATCTCATCGACAAGGTGACAGATCTGGAAAATGGAGGGAGAAGAGATAATTTAAGAATAATTGGATTCCCAGAAAAGCCAGAAATAAACACCAAACTCGACATGGTGATACAAGAGATAATCAAAGAAAATTGCCCAGAGATTATAGAACAAGGGGGCAATACAGCCACTGACAGAGCTCACAGAACACCTTCTACACTAAACCCCCAAAAGACAACTCCCAGGAATGTAATTGCCAAATTCCAAAGCTCTCAAACAAAAGAAAAAATCCTACAGGAAGCCAAAAAAAGACAATTTAGATATAAAGGAATGCCAATCACGGTCACACAAGACCTTGCAAGTTCTACTCTGAATGATCGTAAGGCATGGAACATGATCTTCAGAAAGGCAAGAGAGCTGGTTCTCCAACCAAGAATCAGCTACCCAGCAAAACTGACTATATATTTCCAAGGAAAAGTAGGGGCATTCAACAAAATAGAAGATTTCCAACTTTTTGCAAAGAAAAGACCAGAGCTCTGTGGAAAGTTTGATACCGAAAATCAAAGAGCAAGGAATACCTGAAAAGGTAAATATTAAGGAAAGGGGAAAAATGTTATCTTCTTCTTTTACTCAAACTCTCTTCTATAAGGACTACATTTATATCAATCTATGTATACTAATATGTGGGTAAAATGTAATGTATAAATAGGGGGTAAAGAAAGACCAAATAGAATAATCTTTCTCACACAAAGATTCACATGGGAAGGGGAGGGGAAGAAAACTCCTATAAGAAGGAGAGGAAGAGAGGGTTTTATTTTTTTACTTAAACCTTAATGTCAGGGAAATCAACTCTGAGAAGGAAAAACATCCAGATCCATTGGGATCTTGAATTCTATCTTACCCAACAAGGGTAGGGAGAAGGGAAAACCAAGGGGGGGGGAGGGGGAGAGGGAGAACAAAAAGGGAGGGAAAGAGAGGGGGAGGGGGAGGGAACAAAAAGGGAGGGACTAAAAAGGGAAACATCAAGGGAGGGGACAAGGGGGACTGATTCAAAGTAAATCACTAGACTAAAAGGTAGAGCTGAAGAAGAAAAGGTTAGAATTAGGGAAGGCTATCAAAATGCCAGGGAGCCCACAAGTGACAGTCATAACTTTGAACGTGAATGGGATGAACTCACCCATAAAACGTAGACAAATAGCAGAATGGATTAGAATCTAAAACCCTACCATATGTTGTCTTCAAGAAACACACATGAGATGGGTTGACACCCACAAGGTCAGAATTAAAGGATGGAGTAAGACCTTCTGGGCCTCAACTGACAGAAAGAAGGCAGGAGTGGTAATCATGATATCTGATAAAGCCAATGCAAAAATAGACCTGATCAAAAGGGATAGGGAAGGTAATTATATTTTGTTAAAAGGGACTCTAGACAATGAGGAAATATCATTAATCAACATATATGCATCAAATAATATAGCACCCAAATTTCTAATGGAGAAACTAGGAGAATTGAAGGAAGAAATAGACAATAAAACCATACTAGTGGGAGACTTAAACCAACCATTATCAAATTTAGATAAATCAAATAAAAAAATAAATAAGAAAGAGGTAAAAGAAGTGAATGAAATCTTAGAAAAATTAGAATTAATAGACATATGGAGAAAAATAAATAGGGATAAAAAGGAATACACCTTCTTCTCAGCACCACATGGCACATTCACAAAAATTGAACATACATTAGGTCACATAAACATAGCACACAAATGCAGAAAAGCAGAAATAATGAATGCAGCCTTCTCAGATCACAAGGCAATAAAAATAATGATTAGTAATGGTACATGGAAAACCAAATCTAAAACTAATTGGAAATTAAACAATATGATACTCCAAAACCGTTTAGTTAAAGAAGAAATCATAGAAACAATTAATAATTTCATCGAGGAAAATGACAATGTCGAAACATCCTTTCAAACCTTTTGGGATGCAGCCAAAGCGGTAGTCAGAGGCAAATTCATATCCCTGAAAGCTTATATTAAGAAACAAGGGAGAGCAGAGATCAATCAATTGGAAATGCAAATGAAAAAACTCGAAAGCGATCAAATTAAAACCCCTCAGCAGAAAACCAAACTAGAAATCCTAAAAATTAAGCAAGAAATTAATAAAATCGAAAGTGATAGAACTATTGATTTAATAAATAAGACAAGAAGGTGGTACGTTGAAAAAACAAACAAAATAGACAAAGTACTGGTCAATCTCATTAAAAAAAGGAAGGAAGAAAAGCAAATTAACAGCATTAAAGATGAAAAGGGGGACAGCACCTCCGATGAAGATGAAATTAAGGCAATCATTAGAAATTCCTTTGCCCAATTATATGGCAATAAATACACCAATTTAGGAGAAATGGATGAATATATACAAAAATACAAACTGCCTAGACTAACAGAAGAGGAAATAGAATTCTTAAATAATCCCATATCAGAAAAAGAAATCCAACAAGCCATCAAAGAACTTCCTAAGAAAAAATCCCCAGGGCCTGATGGATTCACCAGTGAATTCTATCAAACATTCAGAGAACCGTTAATCCCAATACTATACAAACTATTTGACATAATAAGCAAAGAGGGAGTTCTACCAAACTCCTTTTACGACACAAACATGGTACTGATTCCAAAACCAGGCAGGTCAAAAACAGAGAAAGAAAACTATAGACCAATCTCCCTAATGAATATAGATGCAAAAATCTTAAATAGGATACTAGCAAAAAGACTCCAGCAAGTGATCAGAAGGATCATTCACCATGATCAAGTAGGATTCATACCAGGGATGCAGGGCTGATTCAACATTAGGAAAACCATCCACATAATTGACTACATCAACAAGCAAACTAGCAAGAACCACATGATTATCTCAATAGATGCAGAAAAAGCATTTGATAAAATACAACACCCATTCCTATTAAAACACTAGAAAGCATAGGAATAAAAGGGTCATTCCTAAAAATAATAAACAGTATATATCTAAAACCATCAGCTAATATCATCTGCAATGGGGATAAACTAGATGCATTCCCAATAAGATCAGGAGTGAAACAAGGATGCCCATTATCACCTCTACTATTTGACATTGTACTAGAAACACTAGCAATAGCAATTAGAGAAGATAAAGGAATTGAAGGCATCAAAATAGGCAAGGAGGAGACCAAGTTATCACTCTTTGTGGATGACATGATGGTCTACTTAAAGAATCCTAGAGATTCAACCAAAAAGCTAATTGAAATAATCAACAACTTTAGCAAAGTTGCAGGATACAAAATAAACCCACATAAATCATCAGCTTTTCTATATATCTCCAAAACAGCTCAGCAGCAAGAACTAGAAAGAGAAATCACCTTAGACAAAATAAAATACCTAGGAATCTACTTCCCAAGACAAACACAGGAACTATATGAACACAACTACAAAATACTCGCCACACAACTAAAACTAGACTTGAGCAAATGGAAAAACATTAACTGCTCATGGATAGGACGAGCCAATATAATAAAAATGACCATCCTACCCAAACTTATTTATCTATTTAGTGCCATACCCATTGAACTACCAAAATACTTCTTCACTGATTTAGAAAAAACCATAACAAAGTTCATTTGGAAGAACAAAAGATCAAGGATATCCAGGGAAATAATGAAAAAAAAAAAACACATATGATGGGGGCCTTGCAGTCCCTGACCTTAAACTATATTACAAAGCAGCAGTCATCAAAATAATTTGGTACTGGCTAAGAAACAGAAAGGAGGATCAGTGGAATAGACTGGGGGCAAGACAGTATACAATAAACCCAAAGATCCCAGCTTTGGGGACAAAAATCCACTATTCGATAAAAACTGCTGGGAAAATTGGAAGACAGTGTGGGAGAGACTAGGAATAGATCAACACTTCACACCCTACACCAAGATAAATTCAAAATGGGTGAGTGACTTAAACATAAAGAAGGAAACCATAAGTAAATTGGGTAAACACAGAATAGTATACATGTCAGACCTTTGGGAGGGGAAAGGCTTTAAAACCAAGCAAGACATAGAAAGAATCACAAAATGTAAAATAAATAATTTTGACTACATCAAACTAAAAAGCTTTTGTACAAACAAAATCAATGTAACTAAAATCAGAAGGGAAACAAGAAATTGGGAAAAAATCTTCATAGAAACCTCTGACAAAGGTTTAATTACTCATATTTATAAAGAGCTAAATCAATTGTACAAAAAATCAAACCATTCTCCAATTGATAAATGGGCAAAGGACATGGATAGGCAGTTCTCAGATAAAGAAATCAAAACTATTAACAAGCACATGAAGAAGTGTTCTAAATCTCTTATAATCAGAGAGATGCAAATAAAAACAACTCTGAGGTATCACCTCAAACCTAGCAGATTGGCTAACATAACAGCAAAGGAAAGTAATGAATGCTGGAGGGGATGTGGCAAAGTAGGAACATTAATTCATTACTGGTGGAGTTGTGAACTGAGCCAACCATTCTGGAGTGCAATTTGGAACTATGCCCAAAGGGCGACAAAAGAATATCTACCCTTTGATCTAGCCATAGCACTGCTGGGTCTGTACCCCAAAGAGATAATGGACAAAAAGACTTGTACAAAAATATTCATAGCTGCACTCTTTGTGGTGGCCAAAAACTGGAAAACGAGGGGATGCCCATCAATTGGGGAATGGCTGAGCAAATTGTGGTATATGTTGCTGATGGAATACTATTGTGCTAAAAGGAATAATAAAGTGGAGGAGTTCCATGGAGACTGGAACAACCTCCAGGAAGTGATGCAGAGCGAGAGGAGCAGAACCAGGAGAACATTGTACACAGAGACTGATACACTGTGGTATAATCGAACGTAATGGACGTCTCCATTAATGGCGGTGTAATGTCCCTGAACAATTTGCAGGGATCCACGAGAAAAAAACACTATTCATAAGCAAAGGATAAACTATGGGAGTGGAAACACCGAGGAAAAGCAACTGCCTGAATACAGCGGTTGAGGGGACATGACAGAGGAGAGACTCTAAATGAACACTCTAATGCAAATATTATCAACAAAGCAATGGGTTCAAATCAAGAAAACATGTAATGCCCAGTGGATTTATGCATCGGCTATGGGGGTTGGGGGGGGAGGAAAAGAAAATGATCTATGTCTTTAACGAATAATGCTTGGAAATGATCAAATAAATATATTAAAAAAAAGATTGAAAAAAATTAATTTAGTCAATTTAGAACATTATTCCCTTGTTTCAAGAGTTACATTACTTCCCTCCCTCCCCTCCAATGCACAATTTCACTGAATATTACGTGTCCTTGATCAGAACCTATTTCCATGTTGTTGTTTGCACTAGGATGTTCATTTAGAGTATACATCCCCAACCATATATGCTCTTGACCTACGTATTGAAGCAGTTGTTTTCTTCTATGTTTCTACTCCCACAGTTTTTCCTCTGAATGTGGACAGTGTTCTTTCTCATACATGCCTCCAAGTTGTTCAGGATCACTGCATTGCTGCTAGTAGAGAAGTGCATTACATTCGATTGTACCACAGTGTATCAGTCTCTGTGAACAATGTTCTCCTGGTTCTGCTCCTTTCACTGCATCAATTCCTGGAGGTTGTTCCAGTCTCCATGGAATTCCTCCACTTTATTATTCCTTTGATCACAATAGTATTCCATCACCAACATATACCACAATTTGTTCAGTCATTCCTCAATTGAATGGCATCCCTTCATTTTCCAATTTTTTGCCACCACAAAGAGCACAGCTATGAATATTTTTGTACAAGTCTTTTTCCTTATTATACCTTTAGGGTACAAATCCAGCAGTGCTATGGATGGATCAAAGGGCAAAAAGTCTTTTAGAGCCCTTTGGGCATAGTTCCAAACTGCTCTCCAGAATGGTTGGATCAATTCACAACTCCACCAGTAATGCATTAATGTCCCAACTTTGCCACATCCCCTCCAGCATTCATTACTTTCCTTTGGTGTCATGTTAGCCAATCTGCTAGGTGTGAAGTGACACCTCAGAGTTGTTTTGATTTGCATCTCTCTGATTATAAGAGTTATAGAACACTTTTTCATGTGCTTATTAATAGTTTTGATTTCTTTAACTGAAAATTGCCTATTCGTGCCCCTTGTCTATTTATCAATTGGAGAATGGCTTGATTTTTTTGTACAATTGGTTTAGCTCTTTATAAAACTGAATAATTAGACCTTTGTTAGAGGTTTTTGTTATGAAGATTCTTTCTCAATTGATTGCTTCCCTTCTAATTTTGGTTGCATTGGTTTTGTGTGCACAAAACCTTTTTAATTTGATGTAATCAAAATTATTGATTTTATATTTTGTGATTTTTTTTCTAGCTCTTGCTTGGTTTTAAAATCTTTCCTTTCCCAAAGATCTGACATGTATACTATTCTGTGTTCACCTAATTTGCTTATAGTTTTCTTCTTTATAATCAAATCATTCATCCATTCTGAGTTTATCTTGGTGTAGGGTGTGAGATGTTGATCCAAACCTAATCTCTCCCATACTGTCTTCCAATTTTCCCAGCAGTTTTTATAAAATAGTGGATTTTGGTCCCAAAATCTGGGATCTTCGGGCTTATCGTAGACTGTCTTGCTGAGTTCAATTACTTCCCTTTCTACCCCCCCTCCTTTCTTATTCCCCAATTATTTTCTTTACAGTCTTTTTAAACTATCCCCCCCTCCCTCTCTTGTACTACTTCCCTCCCCACCAGTCCATTTGTTACCCTTCTACTTCCCTATAGGGCACAAATAAATTCTTTGCCCCAATGGATTTGATTGTTCTTCCCTCTTTGAATCAATTTCAATGCACCTAAGAGTTGAGTATTTCCTATCTCCAACCTCTTTACCCTTCCAGTGTATTGATGCTCTCCCCCCCTCCCTCCATGAGTTTCTTTGTGACATATAAATTTACCCCCTTTTGTTTCTTTTCCCATTTCTTTTAGTATTATCCTCTTTTTTAGCTGAATATATATATATATATACATATATATGTATTTATGCATATATATATATCTGTATACATATTTATGTCTTGGCATTTCATCCTATACAGTTTCTCACTGTTCCCTTTAAGTGTAATTCTTCTTGATGCCCAGTTGCTACTAACAATTTTTAATAGTTACCAATGACCTATTTTCTTATAGGGATACATATCATTTTAATTTAATGGGTCTCTTTAAAAAAGAGTTGTTGTTTTTTTGTTTGTTTTGTTTTTCTCTTTCCCCTCTTTCTTAATTACCTTTTGATGATTCTCTTGAGTTCTGTGCTTGGGCATCAAATTTTCTGTTCAGGTCTGGTATTTTCTTTACAAATGGTTAGAATTCTTCTATTTTGTTAAATGACCATACTTTCCCCTGTAAGAATATAGTCAGTTTTGTTTAGTAATTGATTCTTGATTGTAGACCTAGTTCCCTTGCTTTCTGGAATATCATATTCCATGCCTTTTGGTACTTCAGTGTAGATGCAACCAGATCCTGTGTTATCCTCACTGTGGTTCCTTGGTATCTGAATGACTTCTTAGCAGCTTGTAATATTTTTTCCTTGGTCTGATAGTTCTTGAATTTGACTATAACATTCCTGGGTGTTGTCAGTTGGGATTAAGTACAGGAGGTGATCTGTGGGTTCTTTGTATCTCCACTTTTCTCTCTTGTTCTAGAGTATCATGGCAGTTTTCTTGAATAATTTCCTGTAGTATTATGTCCAGACTTTTTCTTTTGTCGTGGTCTTCTGGTAGATGAATGATTCTTAAGTTGTCTCTCCTAGAACAATTTTCTAAATCTTCTAGTTTGTGAATGAGGTGCTTCATATTTTCCACAATTTTTTCATTCTTTTGACTTTGTATTATAGTGTCCTGCTGTCTTGTGAAGTTGCTTGTTCCTAATTGTTGTATTTTGGTTCTTAAAGACTCATTTTATCCCCGGATTTTTGGTCATCCTTCTCCTTCTCATCTGATTTTCTTTGGAGGTCATCTTTCATCTCCTTTGCCTCATTTTCCAGCTGGTTGATTTTGGCTTTCAAGACACTATTTTCTTGTTTTAGTTCAAGTGCCTCTGTTTCCAAATTACTTATCTTAGTTTTTAAGTTATTTTCCCAGTTGTCTTCAGTCTCTCTTAATTGTGTTTTGAATTGTATTTTGAGTTCTTCCAGAGACTGTATCCAATTTCCTGGGGTTTCTGTTTATTTGATTGCAGTTCCCTCATCCTTCTCTGTTCCATTTTCTCTTTGATCATTGCCTGTATAGAAGCTGTCAATTGTAATTTCTCTTTTTTTCTGTTGTTTGCTCATATTTACCCCCTTCTATACTCCCTGCTATTGCCTTAGCTCTTGCTTCTCTCATTTTTTTGTGGTTTTGGGCTTTTCTTTAAGCCTTCACCCTTGGAGTTTGTCAGTAAATCTCTCAATGCAGTCTGTGGGGGAGAAGTGTTGGAGCTTGAGCTTCCCTGCCCTCTGGAGGTTTTGATGGGATTAGGTACAGCTAGGTTGCTGAATGTGCCCTGAGGCCAAAACCCTGAGAAGGGGTTAGGGCAATATGGAGTGTTTCTGTTACTGCAACTATGCCTCCCACTCTGTGCTCTCCAAACTGCTTCCCCTATACCAGTGTTGGATGCTCTGAGGCTGGCACAGCTTTGGCCTCAAGGTACTCCCTCCAGACCAACACCTTTGCCCGCCCAGAGGTTCCAGCTGTCCCTGGAGGTTTAGGGCTCCAGGTGGGGGAGGGGTCCCGGGACCTTCCTTCTTCCTTCCTCTTAAACTGGAGTGTTCTCAAATTCTGGCTTTTGGAGGTGTACCTTTTAAGTTGAGAGAAGTTTTAAGTTGAGTCCAGGAGGAGGGTTCCTTGGCTCTGTCTTGTTGTTAGGTTTGGTTTTCAGTCCCCTAGGTGCATTTAGTTTGTAATCAGTAAGGAAGGGTTTTCAGAGGTCTGAACTTTTGCTGCTTCTACTCTGCCATCTTGACTCCACCCTTCACCACTTACAAACTTCTTGGTCATCATTTTTAATTATTTTCTTAAAGGTAGCTAACAATGAATGAATGTCTATGCATATGTCACAGTGGATTGTGAAAACAAGTGCACTGTCCTTAGAGGTAAGTATCAGTGACCTACTAGAAATGCCCGTGGATCTTTTTTTGTCTAAATGTTTCAAAAATAACTTTGAAAAATAAAAAAGTATGATAATAACATTATATTGTGATTTTTATTATCATTGTTATTATATTAGTCTAAGGGACATTACCAAGACTATTACAAAAGGGAAAAAAGAGGTGGACTTGTTATGGAACAGGAAATGGTAAGTACATTGGTACTCCTGAAATAACAAAAGAAAAAAAGAGATAAATCTCAAACAATAGGTAGCACCTTGCTATGCAATTTATGGGGAAATGTATAGAACTCTATAGGATAAGAAGATACAAAGGAGTTGCTATCTAAATCAATTAAAGAAGTACATACAATGAAGAAATTACATACCCCTCTAAGACTTTCAGTAGTAATACACCAATAGAGAAAGCTGGTATACTGGGGAAATAGCAATCTGTGTGAAGAACACTGGAATGGGAAACAGGATACCTTGGTACTTTTCTCATCTTAATAACCTTAGGCACTTTCCCTTCTGGAAATAAGTTTTCTCCTCTTAAAAATGATGGGAGTGAAGAAATCTCTAAGTTTCCTACAAATCTAATTTTATGCCTCTCTTCAATGGTAGAACATCAACTCCTTGAGGACAGGGACTATTTTATCTTAGCAGATACTAGATAGATAGATAGATAGATAGATAGATAGATAGATAGATAGATAGATAGATTTCAACATCAGTAGATACTATGGAAATTCATTGGGGAGATGCTTTGGAGCAAGTGAGTTCATGTGGTTTCTCTGAAAGCAGGCACCTTAAACTGTGGACCTAAGCATGGCAGAGCATCCTGAAGCAGTCCAGAGGAAGGAATTACAAATGGCTACAGTTTGCACATTCTATATTTTCAGACTTTTTTGTGGGCTACTTGAGGATCATTTTTAAATCTTTTCTCAGGGACAAATAGTAATGAATGTGTGCATATGTAGCAGAGGGTTATGGAAATGAGGGCCTTGTCTCTAGAGGTAAAGATCAGATGGGGACCTCAGCTAGGGATGTTTTAAACTTGGAATTGATGTATCACCTTTATTTTTTCCCCAGGAACTCATACATTTATTTATATTCTCACTGTGTCTCTTTGAGACAGATATAGGAACCTAGGCAGGAATTTTCTATTGATGTGACTCCAAAAATAGTTATCCTGTATATAAAAATATAAGAGGAAGAGACCACTACTCAGTCTTCCCATCAATGTCATGGGCTTGCCTGCAGCTAATAGACTATATCTGGCCAGCCAGTAACTGTTTTAATTGGTTTTCCTACTATGCCCAGCTGACCAGATACTGATTGATGTCTTGGACAACCAGTGACTGGCGGAATTCTAGAAGACCTCTTTTCTTTTCACTGATTCACATAAGAAGATTTGAGTCAAGACCAAGAATGTAGCTACTCTAGAAATAATGCTATCTAATTCTCTGACTTATGCTTGCTGATTTATTAACTGCTTTATAATTGGTGGAAAGAGAGGGGGTCAAATGGAAGAGAACAATTTCAAGCTTTGTTATCCTTAAATAGAGCAAACCACCACTTTCTCTAGTGTGGTTGAATCCTTGATAGGTAGAAGTTGCTTGTCTTATTGTTTTATTAAATGGAGAAATTAAAATACATGTCTTTTCAATAATATTAGAAATAAAAAGTATTGTGACATAGTGGAGAATGGCTAGATTTGGAGTCAGCCAAGGCTTTAATTTTAATCTAGTCTCTGATTAGTCATAGGACTAAAGCCCAAGTCACTTAAATGTTAGTATCTACCTCACAGAGATGTGAAGATCAGATAAGATAAAATACATGAAATCACTTTGATAGAAAAGGAGGTACTACACAAATGTCAGCCATTATATGATAAGACTATGAAAAAAAGAAAAAACTAACAATAGATTTCGTCATCACATTACTATTCAAATTCCACAAATAATTATGATTATCTTGAATGAGAACCGTGTCCTGGACTAAAAGAGCTAAACCATTACAATGACTTATAAGTTCCAATCTATAGAAAACTTAGTCTAATGGGGAGGATGTGATAGTGCATGGCAATTTTGGGACATCAAACTGAATATCTCAAAAACCTCCCAAACTCTCTCTATATAAAAATGAACTCATTTTCTTACCTCCTCATAAATCTAACCCTTGGTATTTTTTCTATATTTTGTCAAGAATTCCATCATCCTTTAAGTGGGCTGAGGTGCTCAATCTCAGAGGCATCCTCAATTCTTCACCTCTACTAGCCCTTCTAGAAACAAGCTACTTTCCTGAGTAAGGAACAGAGCATGAGTCATAAGGGCAGTGACCACACTTCTACTTTGATCACATCACCTTGGAAGCACCTAAAATTTACAAACCAGTAGAACTATCTCTGAAAACAGCAGAATGAAAAGTCCAAACCTTGGAGCAATGCCTCCTTCACCCTGGGACTAAAGGCCAATTTTACCATGAATTTAAAAACACAAAAGTAGGCTGGATATGATAAAAAAAATAGAAACAAAAAGAATTTGATCATAAAAAGTTGCTAAAAAAGATCAAGGTACAGCTTCAGAAGAAGATAATGATATTAAAACAACTACCAAAAAAAAACACAGAAAAAATGTGTTTTGGACACAAGTAAAAAAATAATTTTTAGAAAACCTATTAAAGGATTTTACAAATAATATAAGAGAGGTTAAGAAAAATTTGACAACAGAACTGAGAGTTATGTAAGAAAATTTTGAAGAGTCAATATTTAGTAAAAAAAAAAGGAATCAAAATTGCTGAAGAAAATAACATCATTAAAAAACAGAATTTAACAAATGTAAAAAGAAGTACAAAACATCTGTGAAGAAATGAAATCATTACAAAGTAGAATTGCTCAAACGGAAAAAAGAGGTACAAAAACTCACTGGGGAAAATAATTTCTTAAAAATCAGAATTGGGTAAGTGTAAGCTAATATCTATGAAACATCAAGATACAATCAAAAGACATTCAAAATAAAAGAAAATGTGAAATAACTCATTAGAAAAACAACTTTCTTTGAAAAATATTGAGGAGAGGGAATTTTAGAATTGTTTTAATCCTTGAAATCCATGATAAATAAAAGAGCCTAAATACCATATTTCCAGAAACTATCAAGGACATGTGATATCCTATAACAAGAGGATAAAATAAAAAATGATCACAACTTGATAACATCCTGAAAGAGTTTCTAAAATGAAAATTCCCAAGAATATTAGAGCTAAATTTCAGGGCTCTGAGATATAAAAAAAGAAAAAATTTCAAACAACCAGAAAGAACAGTTCAAATATTGTGGCAAAGCAATCAGTAGCATACAAGATTTTGCAGCTCCCACATTAAAGGAGTGAAGGGTTTGGAATATTATATTCCAGAAGGCAAAGGAGACAATATGCGTCCTAGAATAACTTAGCCAATAAAATTGAGTATATTCGTTTAAATGGAAAAATGTATATTTAATGAAATAGAGGAATTTGAAACCTTATTAATTAAAAAAACAACCCAAGGCTGAATAGAAAATTTGATTTTCATATATAAGACTTGTAAATCTTGAAATTTCTCAGACTTGTGAATGTTAAAAATTTCCACATTGGGGAATTCTCCATTGGAACAATTTCCTACTGGGAACATTCCCCATTTTGACAGTGAGAAGCTTGCTCTGATAGACCTGAAAAGTGGTCAAAATTTGAAAAAACCTGACAACATATTAATGAAACACCCTCCCAGTTTATGGACAGACTTATTGACATAGGGAATACATATATGGACCTTGATTTATCCAGAAAAAGAGACATTAGACAAATACGTAAGCAATTTGTTAAGAATTGTTGTTCAGTGGTAAAAGACTACTTTAGAACTAGCTGTCCTAATTGGGACTCTATGGACCTTGAAGAATTGAGGAGAGTAGCAACCTATGTTTATAAAGGTCATGTAAAAAGACCTGAGGAAGACGATACATCAGTGGAAGATTTAAAGAAAGAAATTGAAATGTTAAAGAGACAATTGAAAAATAAGGGAGAGACTATAGCCCCTTTGCGGGAATTCACAAATAAATCAGTAAATTGCCACTTCTGTGAGAAGAAGGGCCACAAAATGATGTAGAACCTCTCTTAAGATGATTGGAAGAAATACACAGTTTAATAATAGCTTTAGAAATAATAACTATAGAAATGATGATAATGGTCATAGAAACCAGAACAACTATAGAGATGATAATGGTCATAGAAACCAGAATTTTAGAAACTCTAGAAATTATAATAACGATTATGGAAATAACTATAATGAATATAGAAATAAGAACTTTAGAAACCAGAATTATAGAAATAGGAACTGGGAAAATAATGACAGTGCTCCAAATGAAGAAAATGATAATACCCAACAACAAAATATAAGAAATGAAGCTCGTCCAAAAAATAGTCGAGGTGCCCTTCAGGGGGATGCCCAAGGAATATCCCAAACACAATGATGGTGTCTGGGGGGTGGGGGGGGCGGCTGGGACACAGGAATCAGAGGACACAACCTTTGATTTTCCAGACCCTGATGTCCTACTACCCATTGTCCCTATCCACTGCCCTCCCCATACTAATGAACCCCATGTTACCTTAAAGGTGGGTAACACTTATTATGATTGTCTCTTAGACACTGGAGCTACCAGGTCTATATTGAAGAAGGTACCAGATTTAAATTGTTGTTCTGTTGATTCACAAAGTGTAGTGGGAGTATCAGGAATACCCCAAAGAGTTGAAAAACTTGCCCCTAGAATGGTGTCTGTAGGACCCCTAGAGGTACAACATTCCTTTCTTTTAATACCTGACTCCCCTTTAAATTTGCTGGGGAGAGACCTTCTATGCAAACTCAGAGCCACAATAATTTGTTCACCAGATGGTTCTTTATCATTGGAAGTACCAGAGGAATCTTTAATTTACTCCCTGTACTTCTCTCGGAAAACCAGGAGGCAAAAGAGCCTTCCACTTTTGAAATACCTAAGGATATACCAGAGTCTCTTTGGGCCACATCTTCTTCTGATGTAGGCTTAAGTAAATCTGCTATTCCTGTGCAGATAAAAACTAAATCTAGCCCACCTCCTTCCATCCCTCAGTATCCTCTCTTAAAGGAGGTAATTGAGGGTATTACACCAGTTATTAACTCATTAATAGAACAGGGAATAATAATCCCTTGCAAATCTGAATACAACACGCCCATCCTACCAGTTAAAAAACCAAAAAGAGGGCCCGATGGCAAGCACCTCTATAGATTTGTAAAGGATCTGAGGGCAGTGAATAATCATGTTATAAAGAGACACTCCGTAGTCTCTAACATAAATACTATTATTTCCTCTATTCCTAGCACAGCTACATATTTTACAGTAGTAGACTTGCATTCAGCTTTCTTTTCCATACCTATACATGAGAACTCCAGGCATATTTTTGCTTTTACCTGGAAGGGCTCAAAATATACATGGAGTCAACTGCCATAGGGTTATGTGGAAAGTCCGAGTTTATTTGAGCAAATTTTGAACCAAGACACAGGCAATATAACATTTAAAAATAGTAAATTAATCAAATATGTAGATGATCTACTCTTGGCTTCAACAGACGCAGAAACATGTCAAGAAGATAGCAAACACCTTCTTTTGGAATTGCACAAAAGAGGACATAAAATCTCTAAGGATAAAGTTCAATGGTGTCTCCAAAAAGTAGAATATTTGGGATTCATCTTGACTGCGGGTGCTCGTTATATTTCTCCAAAACGAATTGAGAATATTCAAAATGTAAGTGCTTCTACTACTAAGAAACAGTTGAGAGCAATTTTAGGAGCAACAGGGTTTTGCAGATAATGGATTCCTTGCTATGGGGAAATTACTAAACCCCTTATAGCATTAACAAAGGATTTGGTTCCTGAACCCCTCAAATTAGAGCCTGAACACTTGTCAGCTCTATCAGATCTAAAAAAGGCTATCATGTCTTCCCCTGCTCTAGGCATACCAGATTACAACAAGCCATTTACTTTGTATGTGCATGAGCGAAGAGTAACTTCTGGTGTGTTAACTCAGACTTTGGGACCTTCTCAGCACCCAATTGCTTATTATTCTGCTCAACTGGACCCAGTAGCAGCAGGAGCACCACCATGTCTTAGAGGAGTAGCTGCTACAGCCTTACTAGTAACAAAAACTATTGATTTAGTATTGGGATATCCATTAATAATAATGTGCCCACATGAGATAGAAGCATTGTTGATAAAACATAGAACACAGGCATTCTCAGATCAGAGAATTACCAGATATGAAATAACCTTATTAAATAGTGAAAACATTACTTTAAAACATTGTACTACTCTTAATCCTGCCACCTTGCTTCCAGATTTACCAACTTCAGGAGAACCATTACACAATTGTGAAACATTAGTGTCCATGGCAGAAAAGCCTCGAGATAATCTCTTCGACACTCCCTTAGACAATGCAGATCTGATTTTATTTACTGATGCTTCCTCTTTTATGAGGGATGGCATACGTTACACTGGAGCTGCCATAGTCTCAGAATTTGCCACTGAATGGTCAGCTTCACTACTTTCTAACATTAGCGCTCAAGAAGCAGAACTCATAGCTCTGAAGCAAGCTTGTATAATTGCCAAGGATAAAAAGGCAACAATTTATCCTGACTCTAGATATGCTTTTGGCATTTGTCACTCAGTCAGAATGTTATGGCTCCAGAGAGGATTTTTAACCTCAGCTGGAAAATCTATAGCTAATGCAGAAATTATTAATGAAGTTCTTTCTGCTCTCCAGCTTCCTGAAGCCCTAGCTGCAGTTCATTGTTCTGCCCATACAGGTGGCACTGACCCTGTCTCTAGAGGAAATGATTGAGCAGATGCCACTGCAAAGCTAGCAGCCATAGAAGGACCGGAATTAATTTTAACATTAACAACCACTAATAAATTAAATCTACTACTTTCCTAGAATGAAAACAAAGTGGAAAAATGGAAACAAAAATTCAAAGCAAAATAGATTAATGGAGTATAGGTGTCATCTGAAGGAAAACCCCTGCTCCCTAAAAGTTTCTATAACCAAATTTGCCAATCTATTCATAAAAATGGTCATTTTGGCACCCAGGGCATTGTGGACTCTGTCAAGAGAGTATGGATAGCCCCTGGTATAACTACTACAGCCTCTAAAGTATGTTCAGCCTGCTCTACTTGCCAGGCATATAACCAACATGCATTTCGTGGAAAAGCCTTTGGTGGACATCCTCTGGCTTACACACCTTTTGAACATCTACAGATAGATTTCATAACAATGCCAAAAGCTGGACATTATAAATTTTGTCTAGTAATTGTAGATCAACTAACCAGATGGCCAGAAGCATTTCCTGTGACTCGAGCCATGGCGGATTTTGTTGCAAAGATACTTTTAAAGGAAGTTATTCCTCGTTTTGGACTACCAGCATGTATTGATTCAGATAGAGGAAGTAATTTTACTGACTCTGTCCTAAATCAGATATATTCTTGCTTGAGAATAATTCTCAAATTCCATGTTCCATATCATCCCCAGAGCTCAGGACAAGTTGAGAGGATGAACAAAGAACTTAAAACTATGATTGGAAAATTATGCACTGAGACACATTTAAAATGGCCTGAAAATCTCCCTCTGGCCCTATTTTATCTCAGAAGCAGGCCTAGAGGAGACCTACACATCTCATCATTTGAAATGCTTTTTGAACATCTGCCTATACAGGCTAAACCCTTTTCCCCTGCATATACATCACTATTAGGGGAAGATACTACTATTGCTTCCTATATACAAGAGTTACAGGATAAACTACGTGAACTTCATGAATCCGGAGCTGCAGTACAAGCCAGACCATTAGATTTTTCTCTGCATGACCTGAATCCAGGAGATAAAGTTTATATTAAGAATTTCAAGCAAACTGGTGCAACTCAGCCTTCATGGGAAGGACCATTCCAAATATTGTTAACTATTCCAACATCCATAAAGATTGGAGAAAAAGACTCTTGGATTCATTGCTCACATGTGAAGAAAGCATCTTCTGCTGAGACTGATTGACTGTAACCTATCGCATGCATTGGAGATAATAATCCATAGACAAGTGGATGCTTTTTTTTTTTTGAGAACATATTGAATTACTGATTTTTTCCTTATTTTGCCTTATTTCTTTTCTTTATTTTGATTAGAATATTTGATTTTTTCTCATTTCTTGTACTAAAGGTACACATAAATTAATATTAATGTTTTTTCTGCAGTAATACAAATTTATATATATATATATATATATATATATATATATTCTTGCTATAATGTCAATGCACAAGCTTTAAACTATGGGAACCTGCCATTTATTGATAAAATATTATAGGACTGTGATTAATGTTTGAATCTGATTCCAGAAAAAGGGATAAAAAATAAGGAGCACAGACTTGACCTGAAAAGTGCCAAAAAGAGCACACATGAAATACTAATGTGAGACTCAAGGTTGCGACGCTTGACATACGTTAAGTCATAGGATTCTTTGTATCTACACTCTTTGCAAAGTACTCATACAAGTACAAAGTTTGACTATCATGCTGGCTCCCTATATCCCTGAGAATGTCAAAAAATCAGACAAGGGAATGACACTTCCCTATCAAAATAGAATTCTAATTCTATTCTTCTTATATTATGGCAACTTCCTTTAGTCTTGGCTACAAATAGCTAAGTGAAATATTACTGCATTCTGTCCTACAGACTTGTGGGATAGAAATTACTCTAAATTTGACCTATACGAAGACTTATCTTGATTTTTTTCCTTATGTTATTGATTCTCTTCTTTTGATAATTGACTCATACACCCCCATAACTCAACATTGCATTCTGAGTTGAACTGGATTTTTTAACACCTATTTCAGGGGGGATTGTATTTTAATTTAAAATCTAAGAATTTTTGAATCTTTTTGTTTAAGAATGTATTGTTATAAATACCCAAGACTTTGAATTTTGTTCGAGAAAATATCTTCAAGAAAGAAGCTTGAAACTCCTATATACAGAGAATGAATTGTTGCAGAAAGATGCCAGAAAATCCACACTTCATCAAGAAGATCAAAAATGATCTTTGGATATGATTGATTGAACTGAACTTTGATTGAACATTTATTTATGCCAAAAGGGACTGCCCCTAATTTGGCTTTCTGTCAATGTGCCTAGCAAAACATTGGTTTTGCTTTCTTTTCTTTTCTATTTCCTCCCTCACTATTCTAATTCCTCTTAGAAAAATTGAATATTGTGTATATCTATAGTTAGAAGTGCATTTAGGATTACAAAATGATTATGTTAAATGATCAATGGGGAGACTAGTTTCCCGATGATCATCAGGGGGGACTGGAAATCTTGAAATTTCTCAGACTTGTGAATGTTAAAAATTTCCACATTGGGGAATTCTCCATTGGAACAATTCCCTACTGGGAATATTCCAATTTTGACAGTGAGAACTCTACTTGGATCAGAAATGGGAGGACCTCTACTCCACCTGTACTTAAGACTGCTTTAGGGGAGAAAACTCCTTGCTAAACAATGAGGGTACTTGGGCCCATACTTATAGTGAGGCAAAAAGTTCTTTAAGCCATGCCTATTTTTAGAAGTAATACAAAGGGGTGCTAAGTACCTATTAAAGGTCAGGCAACTTGTAAACTTGCCAGGAGCAAAGAGGTGAAAACTTATTTGGAAGTTTTTCTGGTTCAAAGGTACTAAAGGGATTAGTCGACCCAGCAGTGTTTTTTCTTATTCAAACTTACTAAAGGGATTAGTCAACCCAGCAGTGAATTCAGAATGGGCTGTCCTTTGGAAAACGTCTACTGTTATTGGTAGATGGAAGAACTTAGGGGAGGTGACATAGGAGAAAACCTCCTATATAAGAAAAAGCAGAATCTCTTGAAAGACAATTCTTTTGGAGAATTCTCTTGAGAGAGGCTCTGGAGAAGGGAAGCTCTTGGAGGACAATCTCTAAGGAGGTCTCGCTGGAGATCCTCTGAGGGGACTCTGTCCCTCTGGAGGCTCTTGAGAGAGGCCCTTTGAAACAGTCTCTGGCTGGAAAGCTCTTTGAGGGGGACTCTGGCTGGAACTCTCTCTGAGGAGACTGTCACTAGAATCCTTGCTTAGACAGACCTTGTGGTGAGTGATAAAAGACTGACTGACTGATCTCTCTCTCTTAAGACTCAGGTCTAGGCCATGTTGGCTTAAGGCCCTTCATACTTATTTCCTTTTTCTCTCCTTCTCTCTTTCTTTAATTCCTCATTGTATTATTAATTAAATTCTCTATAAAACCCAGCTGACTTGGGTATATTCATAATTGGGAATATTTCCCTGGCGACCACCTTATATTTGATTTAAAACCAAGACACTGTAGTGAAACATTTTCTGCAGTCACAAATTTACTCACCCACTCTTATATCTACTACAATTTATATCTTCAACCATTCAAACTCTTACAGACTCAAGAGAAGTATAAAAAGATAAGCATGAAAGGGTAAACTAAATTAGCTCAATAAAGTGAAACTATTATAATTCTATACTGGAAGATGATACATATAAATACTAGAACTTTTTCATCATTAGAGCAGTCAAAAGAAATTTATATAGGTAGAGGTAATGGATACAAGTCTATTATAATAGAGTTATTTCCAAAAAATAATGAAGGGATGAGAAAGAAGGATGCCCTGGAAGATGGGGGAAGAGATAAATAGCATGGGAAAAATTTTCTGGCATAAAAGAGGCATACAAGGAAGAGTTTTACAGTAGAGGGGTAATGGGGAAGGGTGTCAGGCAATGCTTGAACCTCATTTGAACCACTAAAGAATTGATTCAAAGAGGGAAAAATATTTATATACACTCAGTTCTATAGATAAATGAAAGTTGCTCAGTAGGAAAATAGGAAAGGAAGAGGATAAGAGAAATTGGGGGAAAGGTAGAAGAGAGAGAGTGGATAGAATCAAAGTTAAAGGAAGAGGGGAGGAAAAGTAAAAACAAAAGAAAATGAGATGAGGGGGAAAATACAGTAATCAAAAATGTGAATGTAATTAGGATGAATCCATACAAAAACCAGAAGCAAGGAGCAGAATAGATTAAAAGTCAGAATCCATCAATATGCTGTTGATAAACACACCTGAAACAAAGACACACAGAGTAAGAATAAAGGCCTGGCACAGAATATATTATGCTTCAGCAGAGATAAAAATTAAAAGCTACTAATAATGAATAGATAAAGCAAAAAACAAAAATAAAACTAATTAAAAGAGCTAAGCAGAAAAATGACATTTTGCCAACAGATACTGGAGAAAATGACATCAGTACTAAACAGATATTCACCCAATGATATAACATTTACATTCACAAAAGAAAGGTTAAATGAGTTATGGGAAGAAATAGATTTAAACTTTCCCCTCTCAGAACTAGATTAATATAGCCATAGAATAAACCAAAAAAATTAAGGAGATCAACAGAATTTTATAAAACAAATATTCTTTTGAAGAAATTTAATTGAAACACAGTAACTTAAAAAAATAATATTTATTGGACATAAAATCTCACAACCAAATGCAAAAAATAGAAATATTATGTATATCATTTCAGACTGCAATGTACTAAAACAATATTTAATAAGGGCCTTGAAATAACTATAAAAATCCAATTAGAAATGCAATAATCTATATAGAAAGAATGAGTAGGTTAAAAAAAGATGGAAGTAATTTGAAAAGACAATGAGGAAGCAAAACTATGACTCTCTGCAGATGATATGTTGGTTTATTTAGAGAATCCTAGCGAATCAATTAGAACACCAGTTGAAATAATAAACAATTTAAAAATCTTTGCAGTGTATAAAATAAATACATATAAATAATCAGCATTTTTATTTATTACCAACAAAGTCAATCAGTCTGAGATACACAAATAGATTCTATTTATAACTGCAAAGAATATAAAATATGTGGGAATTGAGCATACCTACCATACCCAGAAACAATATAAACACAATTACAAAATATTCTTCATTCAAAGACATATAAATAATTAGAAAAATTATATTTGTTCATGGGCCAACATTAAAAAGGGCAATTCTACCTAAATTAATTTATTTGTTAGTGCCATTCCAAGCAAACTACAAAAAATATATGTCATAAAGCTAGAAAAAATAAAATGAAAATGTATTAGGAAGAACTAAAGGCCAAGAATATTAAGAGAATCAATGAAAAAAATGTGAAGGATGGTCACCTAGGCATACCAGAACTCAAAGTATATTTAAAATGATAGCAATCAGAAATCTTCTATTTTTACAGATAAAGACACGGAAGGCAAGAAAAGAAAAAAATTCCCAAATGTGTATAGGTCATAAGCAGAAGAGCTAATATTTGAATCCAAATCTTTTGCTTCTAAATCTAGTGCTTTTTCTTCTGTGTTTTGATGTGTTATATTTGTTGCCATCATTTTAAATGTTGAACTCTGCCTTAAATAGGTAATATGTACTGACCCTCATGTAGATCCAGCAATGAAGTTTGCAACCTGCAAACCATCCATATCTTCTCATCTTGCACCATTCTATGTCTTTCATAAATGATCCACAAAGGATCCACCCAATAGGCTTATAGTAACCCTCTGCCTTTTAATATCCATGTAATAGTGATCAATTGGTATTCACTGAATAAATGAATCAATTCATTGTTTAAATAATCATGTTAATACTATATAACAGTAAAGGGGTAAAGTATATATACTATGGTTGGTAAGAAGGGACCTTTCACTAAGGAGTACACCTATATGTTTTGGACTACATGATTTAAAGTCGTAGAGAGCTACTTAGTCGAGAGAAACTAAATAACTCAGCTAATGTTTCACAGCTAGCATATATATCAGGGCAGGACTTGAAGCCAGGCTTTCTTGGCCTTACGGATAACTTTCTACTCTGATGATTCTCACTTACCACTTTACTGAGAATAATTATTTACATTGAATACTCTCAGTATGCCACCCACAAATTAAATCAAACCACTGTAAGATCCCTTCAGCTCTGAGATGCTAGAATTCTATAACATACCATTTCTTTCAGATATTAAAGCTATAGGTAAAAATATTTACTTTCCCTCAGAAACTCTGAAAGTAAAAAACAAAGGTGATTTCTGATTTTCATCAATTCAGTTATTCATGAATGGTATATTTCTTAAACTAATTAATGGAAGACAGCTTCCCTTTGCCATTCAATTTATTTCTCTCCCATTGTCATGTGGTAAGTAACTAATTGGTCAGAAAAATTAATCCCAATTTAATATTTTTCTAAGCCAGATATAATTAAAGAGTTAATTCTATGGCCAAAAATGATATTTAACAGTAAATCATAAATCCCAAAATAATCTTTTTTACTGTGAAAGAATCTGCTATTGGGGATCATCCGCTTCCTATTCACCTCCATTTCTATGGAAAATGAGGATTGTGTCTATCCTGCTCTGTGTATAGTATATAAATAGAATTCAATGTACTTTCTTTTAACATAAGAGAGCAGTATTGCAGAGTGGATAGAATAATGAGATCAAAGCCAAAAAAGGACCCGAGTTCAAGTCCTCTGTTTGACACATACTGGCTATGTGACTCAAGGTAAGTGCCTAAATTTGTTTGTGCTCTAAGACTATTTGTTGCAGAGACGTGCTGATACACTTCAGAAGATGCAGTTGTTGTTGTTGTTTTTACCCATCATCTTTCTGTACTAATAAAATTATAAATCCAATCCCTCCTTTATTCTTTTAATAAATGACTAGATACAAATGGTGCTACTTACTATCAGAATAGAAAACTCCTGGGAATGCACTAATGTATGTCTGACCAACTTTGAAAACTAGATAGTTTGTCATTAAGTTTCTCATATGTTACTTCCTGACTCATTGTGGTCATCTCAATCTCTTATTCTGTATCACATGCCTGTTTTACATCCTCCATTTCTTCATTGATGTCTACATTAGAAAGCACATAAAGAGTAATGATCCCATAAGAACTCTCCTCCTACTAGTTCTCTCTTAATACTGAATTTGGAAGGTGATGAAAAATGAATACAGGAAGAGGGGGCAGGGTAGAGTGATGCAAGCATTTGAAACTGTGAGTAGTAGGATGGAAGGAAATAAAATTAGTTTTGTCAAAGAATTTGCTGGAAAATATTCTATAGCTTTAATACATTTTTCTTGAATAAAATTGATGTGCTTATATCCTTGCAACCAGGTAGATTTTAAAAATGTTAATAGACATTATTTATTAAAAACAAATTTAAGAAAAGATCATAGGTAGTGTAGGTTTTTTAACTTAATTTTGAGACCTACAGAAAGTCTGAAACATGCAAACAATGCATTTGCAAACACTCAGGCAATATGGTAAAACTTGATAAAATAATAATAAAAATTAAAGCAATGAAACCAAAGACTGATAATAAATAAAATGAAGAGACAATGCGCCATAATTGAAAGAATTTTAGATATATAGTCAGATAATCTGCATTTAAATACTTTCTATAAATTATTCTATATTTGAAAAAGTCAGTTGACTTACCTGAGTCTTGATTTTCAATGACTGTCTCCCACTTTAGAAAGATCACTTCGTCAGCTGAGTGAAGTACATATTGGAAAGGGGAAAAGAATTGAGGAAAAGATCAACCAGAACGCTGAGGCAATGAGTTCCTGCACCAAGGAGATAGCCATAACAATGAACCAGAACACAAAGAAAAGACTTTGTGAGGGTGGAAACCACAACGTTTAGCAGCTGTTTGGACATGAAACATAGATATTTATGGCTCTCTTAGCCTAATTGTTAATCCAATGTAGTTAATAGATTTTAGTACAAATTACTTCTATAATTTTAGAATATATATGTTTGTGTGCATATATACACACACAGACATAATTATTACATCTGTTGTAACACACGTAGACTATATAAGGACTTGGATATCCATATATTTGATCCAGACATAATCCCATCAGTGTAGGGATCTCCTAGAAGTTCACTCCCACCCACAAGAGCTAAATTCTCCCATAATTATAGACTGAGTTGAATGACTTACTCAAAGGGTCAGAATTAGCAAGCATCAGAAGCAAAACTTAAACCCAGAGCTTTTTAACTCCCAGCCCAACCATCTGTTTATTATGCCTTCTCAGAATATTGTAGGGTTGACCTATGGAAAGTGATTCAAAGAAAGTTCAGAAGAGAAAGAGCAGGATTACAATCATGGTTTTTTTTTTAATTTTTCAAAAATATTCTATTGTCCCAATTACATGTAATAACAATTTTCAACATATGTTTCTGACATAAAACCCAAATTGTCCTCCTCCCTCCTTTCTTTTCCCACCTCTCTGAGATGGCAAGTAATTTGATCTGGGTTATACATGCATTGTCATGCAAAACACACTTCTCTATTGGTCATTACCTTAAGAGAATGCTCATATAAAACCAAAGCCTCAAAAGATAAACTAATGTGAATACAACTGTTTTTTTTTAAGACTTAAACCTCTATAAGAATACACATTGAAAGATTCAGAAAGGACTTAAAAAACAATTGTGAGTTGGTTGATATTTTATTAAAATGAATATAATTTTAGTATTTTAAAATCAAAGTATTTCATTGGGAGATTTACTTATTAAATCTGACCATTTGTTTATTGATATTTACTGTGAATATTAGCTTTGCAATGGAAAAGAATATACTTTTATGTGATAACATTAAAGATTAATGCACAAATGTTTCTGAAAATATAATGCAATTAGATTACCAATAATAATTTCACAGTATCTAGCAACTCCAAATCAAATGTTCCAAGAAAAAGACAAAAAAGAAGTGAGGACAAAGGAAAAAGAGAAAAAAATCTCCAATGTGGACTGACACCAATGGGACAGGCAGAGGAAACCAAGAAGAAATGATATGGTCACATCAGAGAGAAATCAATATATGAATGATCTTATGATGTGAGAGAGAGGATGGGTAAGAAAAAAAAAAGATCAAGATAATCCAGATGTGGCCACTACCCTTGCAGAGTCAAATTTACAGATAACCAACTTTCAGAGTAAGACTGCTCTTCTGAATTCAAAGGAAAGTCACTCAAGAGACAGCCAGAATAAGAGAGGGCAAAGACCTGTGTGTGCACCTTGCCTTTTCATTTCTTTTTATGATGATGATAATGAATAATAAAAATAAAGCCCTTTGTGCTGTTATCTCTTTTGATTCTAAAATCAAGCCTGTGAAGTAGAGCTGTTATGATCCAATTTTGAAGTTTAGTAGTGTTTAAGTGGTCTGCCAAGGGTCACGCTATTTATTAAGTGAGGAGGAATTGAACAATAGCTCTTCCTGACTATCCATCCAGTATTCTGCCCACTGTGGCATTGCATATGATCTACTCTTATAGGACAATTCAGTGTCCTTTTTTCTAGGGTCATGGATCCCATCCGGTGTTAATAGCAAAAACAGCAACAATAACAGAGCTGTAGGTCTGGTTTATTAAAAAAGGGAAAAGGCCAATTTTGAATCAAAGTCAGAGCTCATATATAACAAAAAGCTGCTTCATTAAGCCAATACATGACCCATCTCTGACTGTTTTCCAAAACTTATTGCATTAGTGGAAGTTGCAAGCAGATTGAATGAAAAAGTTCGAAATTTCAAAATAGTTGGAAATGAGGTGCCATTATATAATTATAATATTAGGATGCTCATAAAATTTCTAATTCAAAAATTCTTGGATTCTACTGCAATTCTAAATAGTTAAAATATGAGATAAACTCTTCAGTTTAAAAAAAAAGAAGTTTGGTTCACATAAAATTGGAAATATATATATATATAGGTCTTAGAATGAAATAAAATGTCCTTAGTTATTGTGCTTTAAATTGGCTACTAAAGGCCTAACCCAGATGAAAGTGTTGCGCTATATCATGCCACTCCCAATAAGCTTCACAGCACCCTCAGCTTTCTCCTTCAGCATACTTTCAGTAGCAACTGTGATGTTAAGTGTACTAGTGACCTCCTAAGTGGCCTTGGATTTAATTCTATTTGCTTGCCTGCTCCTTTGCTCCCTTGATCTATAGAGCTGCTTTCAGAATTGAAATGTCTTCTCTCTGCCAGAGTGCATCTTCCTTTTCAGGCATAGAAGTGTTTCACTTATCCTTCAACAGCTGCAGCAACAGGGTCCAATATTGCCCCAGCCATCTCAACATCACAGCAGAGTCCCTGGGAGGAGGAGGCTTTTCTCCACTAGAAATCATTTTATTTCAGGTCAGTAAAGGATAAGATGAAATTTTCAAAATATTTGACTGGAGACTTTGTTATAAAGTGTTCCCCAACTAGGCACTTTTCTTGGTAATATCATAGCTAATAATGATATCTGAATTACTCCCACCTTCCACTTCCTTTTTCCTACCACCTGATGGTGAATGGTGTTCTAGATAGTTATACAACTATGCTGACTGAATCTACTACTATACATTTATGTTCCAGAATTCCAGTTTTCACTAAAGCAAAGCATTCCTTTTTAATCCCATCCAAAGAAGGCTTACATTCAATTGTTGTCCTAAACCTGTTCTTTATTCCTAGTTTCTTCCCCTTTCCTTCCTCCGATACCCACTCACCAGAGGACTTCAACTCATACTCTACTAAGAAAGTAGAGGACATGCCATGAATTCCCTTTTCTACCTTTCTCTATCTCTCAAAACCCCTTGACATCATCTCCCCTTATTATTCTCTTTCTTTTCTTTCACACTATGTTAAAGAAGTGGTTCCAATCTTTACCAAAGCAAGATTTCTATTTATATTCTTGATTCTATCATTTTTCATTTTTTCCTAGCAGATTATTCCCACAATCACTCCCATTTCTTAATATATACTTCAATACAATTTAAATTCTGTTTTCTTACTGGCTATTTCTGAGTATGTACAGATCTCCTCAGGGATAAAAAAGAAATGAACACTGCCATCACCTCAAGGTATCATCCTCTATTTCTATCCTTTCCATAGATGGATCACTAAAAATGTCTCCCCTTGTTGCCTTTGTTTCTTCTCTTGGTTCTCAGACATGATTCTTCTCTTGATTCTCAGTTTGACTTCAGGACCTTATAACTGAACTGAAAGTATTTTCTGCAAAATTCCTAATGATCTCCTATTTGCCCAATACAATGCCAATCTCTAAGTCTTCATCCTTCTAAATGACTCAGCAGCATATGACTTTGTTGACCACTTTCTCTTCTTGAATATTCTCCTCTCTAGATTTATAATATTTCTTCTGTCTTGGTGCTCTCCTTATTCATACTCATATAACATTATTTTTAGTCTTCTTTGCCAGATAAGCTTTCATATCCTGCCCCCTCTAACTATGGCTTGACTGTAGGAATCTAAACCCATTTGCCTTTTCAGCCCATTGTTCCCCTTGGTAATCTCATCAGCTCCCAAGTTGTCAATTATCATCCCTAAACAGATGAGCTCCAGATCTATCTTATCCAACCTTGAATACATGAAGTCAAGTCAACAAGGATTTATTAAGCTCTTGTGATGTGCCAGGCATTGTGCTAAGTGGACAATACAAATACCAGAAAAACCTTTCCCACCCTCATGGACATTGCATTCTCATACAGGAAAATTAGACATTAAGATAAAAGCTGCGGTATAGGAGTAGTGGCCACTGTGGTGAATCCAGAGAAGGAAATGTAGTTAGTCTAATCCTTTCCTCTAAGTGAAAATTCCAGGAGAACCTCACTGATAGGGAGAAGGTGGATGAGTCATAGTGGTAAATTAGCATCATCATCATCATGTAACTATGGAACACTTTGAACTGGATATCCCATAGGCATCTCAAAAACGGTATTCCTCAAATATGTTGAAAACATTTATTAGCTTCCCTACAAAATCTGTCTCTCTTCCTTATTATTGCTGAGGGCACCACCATCATCACACTTTCCTACTGGGTTTGTGTCAACTTAGACTCTTATATGTCTTCACCCTATAAATCTAATTAATTACCATGACTTTATTTTTTAATATTCAGAACATCTCACATTTATTTATTGAGAAGGAATTGAAGGTAATAAGAAAGGCAATGCCCTTTGCTCATTACCTGAACAAGAAAACTGAAGAAATATTTTCTACCTGTTTTATATTTTTCTCTCCCAAAATTCATTTTCTGTAAACAAATTTTTTTCTACTCTTAACTTTGAAATCAAATTAATCCTGATTTGTATCTATATAATATACAAAAGAAGAATATTACTTAAGACTTCTAGTTCTTTAATTTGAATTTTAAAAAAGGGTCAGAGGAAATGAACCATTCTTAGAGACACAATCTTGGGTAACAATCTGTTTGATTCTTTGAGACAAAAATACTTCATAAAATTTTCTTCCAGTTGAGAAAAAAATTCCATTTTTGGGAATAGGTGTATAAAACTTTCACAACTCATTTTTCCAATTGCAAATGTCAAAATGATGGGGAGGGAAGGAGATAAAAATAATAGGGAAATTGCCACTTATAGATTTTAAAATCCATAAAACATATTAAAAAGACAAAAAACATATGCTAAAACAAAAAAGACAAACTAAAGGAGATTATTTTTTATGTAAACTGCCTAGTGGTTGGTATTGTGTAGTTGGGTTTTTTTCTACTATAGTTACATCCTATATCTCTCTAGGAAATAATAATACTCTTTTCTGCAAAACTGCAATTGTCTCTTTGTAATCAATATAAATAAGAAAAAAATATAATTTTTAAAAGGTCATTTCTCTTCTCTCTCAGAAGTTCTGGTGCAACCATTGTTACAGTCTTAGAAGGATAGCTGCCTTTATTTGGCATAATCTTGGTATTCCTTTTTAACATTTTCCTCTTCCTCTTGGCATTTCTCATAGTGTGAGAAGTCTTCAAAAATGGAGGTGATGTGCTTGTCGCTGGCAATGATTTTCAACATTTACTTAGCCTTTTCAGGAGCACTTCCTGAGTGTTGCTAGAGTTGATCATTGGTTTATTTTCATTACTATGTAGGCTGATATGCCACAACAGGCTATTGGGAATGTTCTTCACAAAGATCCATTAAAATATCTTTTCCATTTGCCCTGATATCACATATGTATTTTAGTTCATAGTACATTTTATTTCTGCTCTGCTTCAGAAGTGTCCAGTACTGTTGATCCTGAAAAGTAAGTAGACAGTGCCATTGTCATTCATGGAGTGATAAGCAGTATCTATCCTCTTATTGCCACTTTTGGTGCAGTACCAAATATATTTAATTTAATTGTAAATGTTATCGTCGGTGTAACTCTCAATGATGAAAACTCAACCATGTTTCATATTCCAGTAAAAATCTCTAGGATTATAATTGTTGATAGACCTTGACTTCTCCTACATTAGGGATTTTCTGAAGGAGAAGACCCAGTTTTATTCAAACTACCCCACCTTGTTACCATCTATTCCATTATGCCTAAACACATTGCCAAGGTTTTGGGGTGACTCCTTGTTTTTGCAAAGATAGCTGGATAGGTGGTGGTAAAGTAAAGGCTAAAGTTGTTGCCCTCTTATGACCTCCACACTGGAGGTTATTATTTATCTGCTGACCTATAGATTGAGGTGGCACTTCCATTGAATGCTGATCAATATTCTAGACAAAAACCTGGAAAGGTCTTTTGCTATAGGACCCTTGCTATTTCAACTTATCCAACACCCATGTTATTTTATTAGAGGAGGCATCTTCTATACGTGTACTAACTATTGATCCATATAAAAGACTTAATCTCCTTTTTGTTGCATTTATCCCCTTCTATTTGAAATAATCCAGCTATGATAACTCATCATGATTTTGAAGTGACATGGCTTTTTGATGATTATAAAATGAAACCTCCCATTGCACACTGGTTGATCCTCAACTTCAGGGACTGTGGCTCCATTACTCACAATCATACTATATCACTGAAGGCTGTTTAAATTATTAGGACAGGTCTTTGTTGCTAAGAAAAGGTTCAGGTTCCATTAAAATAAACATGTAATATAAGGGGTAGCTCAATGATTCGGTATATAGATTGCTGGACTCAGAGTTAGGAGGGTCTGGGTTCAAATATGACTTCACATACTTCTTAGCTGTGTGATTCAGGGCAAGTCAGTTAACCTCAATTGCCTAACCTTTACTACTCATGTCTTAGAACCAATACTTAGTATCAATTCTAAGACAGAAGGTAAGAGTTAGAAAAAAAAAAGATATATGCACCCCCCCCCCCAATGACATTGTTAGACTTCATCTTACATTCTTGTTTTTCAGGCTTACTAGCAGTATCAGCTGAATATGTTCATTTGGAAGGAGTAATGATGATTGGTGGTAAACTACTGTATGCCACCATATTACTAGTAATGGAATCATTACCAATACAGAATGACAACTTTTGAATCATTGCTTGTTACATCTCTGCTGCTCAGATTCAGGACTTTCAACTCTTGATCTATAGTAGTCATACTATTGAGGATTTCGCTGGCAAAAGTTGACTGTTCATCAATCATGGATACACCTAAGAATGTAGAGCACAAGTGTGATTGATATTGCATCAAGAGCTTTGAGTGATCACCAAATGATCGGTGAGAACTGTTATTCCCCTAATCTGAGAAGTCTTTCCCAATGGGAAAGAAATTAAAACCATGCTGGCCCAAAATGGAGTTATCTAGAAGATATGATTTCCTGAATGTAACATCTGATAGAAAGTGACACTTTCAGTTGCTGAGATATTCATAAGATGTTAAGTAAGTCATACATACATGGGTGGGGTACCACCAATGGAATAGATAGCCTAGCTCAATGAATAAGAGAAATGTATTGAAGGACTATGGTAGCTTGTTAGGTAAGAGTCTGACATGATTATATATGCATTATTGGGTCTCACCTATGGACTCAAAGTCATCATTGTTTAATCTTTCCTTCTAATACAAAGGTTCATTTTTTTTTCATTATTGCCTTGACCTTTTTGTCACTTTTGGCTAACATGGCTCATGGATCCTGACTGTCTTTCCTCAGTGTGGCAGCAGTGGCAGATGGACCCCAGTAGAAGGGTGAATAGAGAGTTGCAGCATTATATCCATGATATTTTCCACTGCTATGCCTTTTTTCTTTTTTTAAACCCTTATATTTAATCTTTGAATCAAGAACAAGTATCATTTCCAAGGTAGAAGAGTGGTAAGGGCTAGGCAAATAGGGTTAAAATGACTTGCTCAGGGTCACACAGCTAGGAAATATCTGAATCCATATTTGAACCCATTACCTCCAATCTCCATGCCCGGCTATCTGTCCAATGAGCTGCGGAGCTGCCCCTGCTATGTCTATATCTGTCTTTTATCTCCATTTTCAGAGGCACTCCCCTTTTACAAGTCCTCATCACTACTTGCTTAGACTATTGGAAGAGTTTCCTTATTAATCTCTGTACCTTAAATCTCTCATTTATTCTCTAAAGAATAGCTTAAATGAGATTTGTAAGCACAATTTGGACGAGGTCATTTTCTTGCTTAGTAACTTCTAGTGACTCCCCACTTTCTTTAGGATGAAATGGTATTTAAAACCTTCACAATGTGGTTCTCATCTTCCTTTCTAGGCTCATTAAAGATTACTCTACTTTATGTATCCCAGCCAATTTAGCCCTTCCTGTTTCTCATTCATGACATCCCATCTTGCAATTCTATCTTTCTGTCCAGGTTATCCCAAAATGCATTTATTGTTCTTTCTCACCTTTGAAAACCTCATTTTCCTTAAGTCAGTTACTACCCAAGTAAGGCCTTCCTTCATTGCCCCACCTGCTATTACCTCCCTTCCTATTCATCCATTCAATAAGCATTTATTAAATTCCTAAGATGTGCCAGGGACTATGTTAAACACGGAATACAAAAAGAGCTAAAAGATATTTCCAAAAATGGCATTTATTTATTTTGCATAGATTTTATATACTTTTATATATGTGTACAGATATATTGTCTCCCCAAATAAAATGTAAGTTCATTGATAGCAGGGATCATTTCATTTTCTGCCTTTGTGATCTTGGGGCATAGGAAAATGCTTTGCATATAGTTAATACTAAATAAATGTTTTTTAATTGTTGGGAGCTTAGTTCTTATCTCCTCCTATTTTGTTAACGTCCCATTTGGCAGTTGATTCTAGATATCTGAAAGGTGCAAGGATGATATTAGAAAACAAGTAGTTTTATTAGTTTAGGGATAAAAAGTAAAGTGGCTGCTTGAGAAAAAAAAAAACTAGAATTTGAAGCAGAGCTGAGAGAGCATGTTAATTTCAACTGCTGACAGTTATAACAGTTTTCCCACATCAATTACTCTCTCTGGCAGTTGGCAGAGACAAACTGAGACTATCTCTCAGGGCTGGAGGAGGTAACATCTTTGCCTCTCTATCTCTGTCTGAGGGAAAGATCTGAAGGAACTCAGTATTATCCTTTCCCAACTTGGGAAACACTACTGAATATAGATTGTGGTTTTCATAGATTGTTTATATCTGATAAGACCAAAGAAAAACCTGGTCTTTGGTTTGGATTCTGAACCTGTTAAGACTCAGAGTCCTAACTTGATTCTTGTTGAGAATCAACCAGCTAGCCATTGATATTTTATAATTTGAAGGCAAAGTTAAGATTTATAAGGATATTAGTGGTAGTTTTTATTTAGATAGCATAAATTTGGGTTAGTCAGATCAGGGAGGATTATTATAATATATTGTTATATATATTGTATACATATATAATATATATAAAATATATATATTATAGTATATATTATATATACTTCTCCTGTGAAACACAGGAGAAGTGGTTCCTTGTGGAACCTGGGAGTTTATTTGGGTGGATTTAGAATCTCTTCGAATTAGAAATCCTTTATTTATCCTTATATATTTCAACAAATATTTTATGTTTATAATAAGTCTCTTGAGCATCCTTGTACCTGGCCCTAAAGGAAATTTGAGTTTCACTTCATCACTGAGGATACTTTTGATTACCTCTATCAAAAGTATCTGAACTGTTTGAACCTGATTAGCAAGCTTAACTGTTTTTGAACAGTTTTGAACCTATATTTGAAAAGTTTTTTTTTTCCAATCTAAATACTTTATGTTTTAGCTTGCAAATTTATTTTTACAAAGAGATGGTAGTATCTGAATTAGATTCCCTTTTTCTAGCTAGCTCCTGACAATGTTAGAAAGTTTTCCATGGCTTATATAATTGAAGGGGTGATTTCCTAAAGCAGTCACAGAGAAAGACTCTTTTGATTTCATATCATAGAACCCCAAAAGAAAGATGTATCTCTTGGCTAGGGTCATTTTCCCCTTCTATCTATAATGACTACTTCTACTGACAGCTACCCAGATAAATTATTAACAGTGATAGGACATAGTAATGGCAATGAGATCTAATTTAACCAAAATACTATTTAGGGACTTAAGACTTCAGGTCCTTGATCTTGTTTACTAATGCTACGTGCTATTTCTACCTCCTTTTTTTATCCTTCCATCCCCAAAAGTAGCCTTTTGAACTTGTTTCCACTTTATTTTTACCCCTAAATCACAACTTTTCTCCCTACCTACCACTTAATAAGAGAACAACTCGCTGTATTGCTCTCTGGTTCCCTCATTTTGCTTTTCTTTTTTCTTTCCCTCCACTAAGTAGGCTCTGTTGGCCTTAAGACAGGTATTGACTAAAATCCATTATAATCCCCTTTATAGGAATAATTGTGTTTCTTATAGTTCTAGGAATATTGTTAAGGATTCTATTTTTATTATATAATTATTATTGATAGATTTGTATATTGTTGAGCTAAATAATGATTCCCCTGATGGCCCATGTACTTGGTAGTTCAACTGATGTTAGGTTGGAATTTTCATTACAAAACAAAGAATTCCCTGTAATTTATATTCTGACAATTCCCACTAAGTACTTTCTCTTTCTGACTATATGAGTTTCTCTCTCTTTCTGCCTCTCCATCTTTCTTTCCCTGTGTCTCTTTTTTTCTGTCTGTGTCTACCTCGATCAGTCTCTCTGCCTCTCTGTCTCTCTCTCCTTCTTCCTCTCCCCCTCTCCCTCCTCCTTCCTCTCCTTCTCCTCCTCCTCCTCTTCCTCCTCCTTCTTCTTCTTCCTCCTCCTCCTCTTCCTTCTTCTTCTTCCCCTTCCCCTTCCCCTTCCCCTTCCTCTCCTTCTCCTTCTCCTTCTCCTTCTCCTTCTCCTTCTCCTTCTCCTTCTCCTTCCCCTTCCCCTTCCCCTTCCCCTTCTCCTTCTCTCTCTCTCTCTCTCTCTCTCTCTCTCTCTCTCTCTCTCTCTCTCTCTCTCTCTCTCTCTCTCTCTCTCTCTCTCTCTCTCTCCCTCTCCCCCTCTGCCTCCTCCCTCTCTTAATTTGTGGCATTCAGCTTTGTTATTATATGACTAAGAGAATATCTCCTAAATTTTTACATCCAACTAATTCTGAAGTGCATTGGACTCTAGAGCTAGTAGAAGTAAAGAGTTCTTCACATCCCAGCAGCAGCATTTAGAGCTTCCACTGGTTATAACAATTGTCAGATAGCTTGTCAAAACGTGTGCCAATGGATCACAGACTTTAGCAGATTCTATCAATACAAAAAAGTTTTGGCTTCGGGTCTCTTGGTGGCACATAGTTCACATAGAGGTCCATCCTGCCTACATTTTGAGAGCCTCATCAGCATATTGCCCACTATATGATGCAGTTTTTGTCCAGACAAATTCTTAAAAACCATATATTCATGTCACTTTATCTCTCTGGACCTCAGTTTCTCCAGCTATAAAAAGAGGGAGTTGGATCAGAGGAGTTTTAAGAGTACTCCTAAATCTAAAGCTTAAATTCCATGATTTTGCTAGGTCATAGGCTGGTTGGGATCTAGGTTAGTAGAGGAAGTATTAACATCTATGAATCCTATTTCCTTAAATTATTAAACTATTAAACTATGGAAAGCTACTGATAGCTTTTATTGATCTCCCTTTTAAGGGACATTTCTGTAATGTAATGTTCTTTCAAGGGAATAGTTTGCAAATGCCTATCATAATCAGCTGTGATAGGACCAGAATTCCATGTTTCTCCACAACAAAGATGTGTTTTCCCTAAAAAGCAACAAAAATGTCCCCAAGACCAAATAGACCCCTGTTTCCCTTGTCACAACTTCCCAATCACTTGTGGCCATGCAAGATCACAATCATAATGAGATGGAGCATTTCCAAATTGGTAGATGTCTGAAGAACATTTCTTATGAATCAATACACTCTCCTCTCCTTGCTGCATATTTACATATTGGGCTCAGTAAACCTTCTTTTGTTAACAGTTCAGTTCCTCAGAAGTGTCTCATTTTTCCACTAATCAAAACTGAACCTAAAGGGTGCCTGTGTTCAGCCCATTTCTAGCAGCAATGCACTGATAGAGGAGAAGAGGAATATAATATATACAGTCTATGTACATATTATATACATACAGCAAATGAAACAGGTAAGAATATTCAATTCAATCCAATGACTATTTACTATGTTTAAGGTATTGTGCCTGGCAGTGGGAAATCCAAGACACACAAAAATGGGTTTTGTCCTGTCCTCTGAGTGTTCATAACCTCAATTTACATGACCACTACATTCCAAGAACCTATGCGTAAGCTGAAAATTGTGCATAATTACAAACTCCATTATTTAATAATTATTTCTTATGTGGACTTATGTAGCCACTTTATGACCTTTCTTAGTCTTATCAGAACTACTAGCATCTTGTATTTGGGGTCCATTATTAATAACTAAATAGCATCAATGAAATAGAGAAATGCTGTTCTGAGGCAAACATGACTTGTTACTAGTGAAAACTCAAGACACGGACTGATGTAGGAACTAATGTTTGGGATAAAACAATGTAATGACTCACACTAAGTGAAAATGAGTGTTATTGAGCAAAATGCTTTATATGCATTTCTCTACCCATTTTTTATTGCCAATTTTACACAACTGAATTTGTGTTGAATTTGTATAAGGTTCCACTGTAATTTTAGAAGGGACAAGAAATAACCCTTGAACTGAAGGAATAATGACATGACAGTCAGTGAATAGGTCACTAGATAAAGTATCTGATTCAAGAAAAGAATTGGTAGACTAATTTGACCGGAATCCAAAGTATATATAAAAGGAAATTATATGATATAACTTGAAAAATGGGATGCAGATTGTAAAGGTTTTAAATGCCAGGCTGAAACATATATATATATATATATACTTATATATATATATATATATATATATATATAATGCCAAAGGCAATATGGAGCCACTGTGGATTTTTGAGAAAGGGAGTGACATTGCTCAACCTGTATTTTAGGAATATTAATTTGGCAGTTGTATGGAAGATAGAAAGAGTAATTGTGAGGCTATTAGTATATTTCAGTGGCAGGTGATAAAGTAGGAGAGGGAAGCAGAGCAATGAATGTCTGAGTGAGGAGGATAGATGAGAGAAACTAGATATCAAATCATCAAGAACTTGTAAGAGTTCACCAATGTGGGAATAAAGGAAAAAGGAAGAATTACTGATGACTCAGAAACTGTGTATAAACAGTAAATAAATGCAAAATATTTTGAATATTTAAGGGTACCTATGTTGGGCCCATCCCTAACAGAAATGTACTTAGTTCCTGGAGGTGGGTGAGGAGAGGAATTAGAAGTTTACATCCTAGTATAGTGGGTAAGACAGGGACAAACATTCAGTTCAATCCAACTTCATTTTAAGGCATTTTAAGGCACTGTGCTAGCCACTGGGAAATTAAAAAAAAAAAAGCATATGGAAGGACAAAGTTCTATATGGTCAGAAGAGATCAGGATCATTCAGAGTTAGAAGGAATCATTATCAGACCCTTCTAAGGAAAGCTAATGCTAATAGAAAATGGGTAAAAGAAAGATTATGCATGGCATGTATGAACCATATGAACAGAGAGGTTAGACTAGTAAAATAGAAAGAATTCTAGAATGATTAATAGAATGTTAGCTTCTTGAGGGATGAGTACTGTTTTACTTTTTGCATTTGTTTCCATATGCCTAGTACATAGTTAGCATTTAATAATATTTCCCCCATTCATTCAATCAATCAGTTTCCACTTACCACATTTCACCATTAGGGGAATTTCAGTTGATTCTTACTTTTCCATTTGAGCTTTATGCCATATTTCACATTAATCTTATAGTTTTCTTAGGGGGCTAAGGAAATAAGTAATCTCAGGAAACCAAGTTCCTCTTCTCTCATAATGAAATAGATTTCATCCTTCCAATAAGGAATTGAATTGGCATGAATTGTGATCATTGGAACTAACTGTTTTTCTGGATTACCTGCTTAAGTTATTTTTTGCATTATAACATATTTAAGTTCAGGGGCAGCACCAGAATAAGCAACACTCTGGAATAAAGAAATTATTTTTGTGACACTTAAAAAACCTCTTTTTAATTGGGAGTTTAGCACACCATTTGTTTCCTATCACTTTGAGTACTCCGGTTGTATGTTTGGAGTGTCTGTTATAAAGGTAAATCTCTTGACTTCAGAAATTAATTTGTTTCAAAAATACAATTTTTATGAGGGAATTAAAGGTAAAATCACCCTGTTGTACCCATCACAAGCTACTATTCTAAATTTCTGGGCTAAAGGAAATGTATGCATAGATGATTTGTATTTAATTAATATCCATAAAAATTATTGATCATCAGGATATATAAATATATAGATATAGATATATCCTGCATCCAAAAGATACCTCTTCATTTAACATTATCTTATTCAAACACTGGCATCTTTAATGGAACTAATAGGGTTAGTACCTCTAGCTCAGACTTAACTCAACAGACTAGTGAATATAGAAAAGTAAATAAAATTAACCATGCCTTAAACATTCATCCAACAACATTTATGATTAACCACAGATTTTTAATTTAAGAAATCAGAAACATCTACAAATAAACTATTTTATCTCTGATTTAAAATCAATCTTTCCCTGACACAGACTTATCCTTTTTAGGAAGGAAGGATTTTAAGTACTTTCCTGTATCATTTCGTGAAGACAACTAGCATCCATCAAATATCGGAGCCTCAAAAAGCTCTTAGACTGCTTATTACTGAATAAAAACTCATTTTCCTAATTCTCTGCTTTTTGATGATCTTTCTCTGTCAATATATCTGTCTTACTCTCTCTTCCTGTCTCTGTTTCTATCTGGCTTTGTCTCTTCCTGTTGCTCTCTTTCTCTCTCTGTCTTTTGTCTCTCTTTCTCTGTTTTCCTTTGTGTCTCTCTCAGTATCCTTCTGTCTCTGTAGTTATCTCTCCATATCTCTGTGTCAGTATCTCAATGTCTCAATCTGCCTCTCTGTACATCTTTCTTTAATTGTTTGTCTCTGTCTCTGTGTGTCTATCTTAGCTCTTCTCTCTCTCTCTCTCTCTCTCTCTCTCTCTCTCTCTCTCTCTCTCTGTCTCTCTCTCTCTCCCTCTCCCTCTCTCTCTCTCTCTCTCTCTCTCTCTCTCTCTCTCTCTCTCTCTCTCTCTCTCTCTCTCTCTCTCTCTCTTTCTCTCTCTCTCTCTCTCTCTCTCTCTCTCTCTCTCTCTCTCTCTCTCTCTCTCTCTCTCTCTCTCTCTCTCTCTCTCTCTCTCTCTCCCCCCTCCCTACCTCCTCTAATCCTCTTTTTCCCACTATGGAAGGTGGTGACTGTTGTTTTTTAATGAGGTGATAGTAGTTATTTTGTTTCAGCAATCAATTCAACTTTATACTGTATGGAACTGTAATTAGAGACAGTCACTGGTACTTAAAAAAACACACTGAGTATCTTTCAAAATAATTCAAATTACTTTAAAATTAATGGGCACTCCTACCTAAATAATTAATCATTTTCTAAAGTTTCCTCATTGAATTATACAGTGTTGCAGCGAATACCACAAGAAACATTCCTGAACCTTCAAAGGAAAAATGAAGCAGTCGTGGTATTTTCATTATTATCCATAATTTATATAGTGCCATAGGTGTATACAGAATTGTACGATGGACTCAATGGGCTGTGCTCTATACAGCAGACAGCAAAAAGATTTTTGCCTTGAGGGGATTACAATATAAATGCACACAGGGGACACATGAGACAATACACACCGATAAAATACAATATGAGCAATATAGAGTGGTGAGTGGTTATTGTAGCTGAAATGCTTCCCTGAACAGATGGGGTTTTAGGAGGTTTTTGAGGAAAGAGAGTGAGCAGGCTTGCTAAACATTAATAGAGGAACTGCTTCAAGCAATGCAGGGAGGATATAAAATTGGACACTTGGGAGGAATTATAAGTTGGAACCTCATTCCCCCTCCATTGCTAGGGTGTTTCACCTCAGATGTCAGTCTTTTGGCAACTAGAGAGAGATCTCATGCATAAGAAAGGCTGATCATCTCATAGCATAAGCAATTTCATAGGAATATTCAGTTTGGATAAGACCTTGGAAATCATCTAAGGCAGCCCCTCATTATAGAGATGAAGAAACTGAAGAATAGAAGTTACATGATTTGCTTATGATCACACATTTAGGAAGTGGAATAACCAATATCTGAATACAGGCCCTTTGCCTCCAAAACCAGGGCAAAAGTTAACTAGGATCTGGTAGTAGGTAGAATTAATTGTTCAAAGGATGAGTTGATCATGAAGGGAAGGGCATTGGCAGTAGGGAGGTGGATATCTGAACACAAATCCAAGGACAGAAATGGGTCAGTGTGCTACCAAGCTTTATAATGAAGAAAAAGTGAGAAAGTTTCAATATATGCCAAAGAAATTCTCTGGTGAGTATTCTAATACATAAATGAGACAGACAATAGTCCTTGCCCTCAAACAGTTTACATGTTTATATCAATCTGGGGTAAACCAGTATGTTTATACCTAAAAATTAAAGATATAAAAATGAAGTAATTTCACTAGATGATAGTTGGGTGTGGGCACAACTGGGGAGAAGTCTCTTTAAATAAGTGTCATTTAAATTGAGTCTGAAGGGAACAGGGGTTCCCAAAAAGCAGAAGTGAGGAGGGATTCAAGCCATGGGAGAGCCTATGCAAAGGCATGAAGATTGCAAATGGAATTTCATGTGCAGGGAACAACAATAGATAACTACCTGTGGGGTTTTCTTGGTGAGGATCCTGGGATTCACTAGATCCTTTTATCAGTCAATCAAGGTTAAGTGACTTGCCCAAAATCACACCTCTAGGAAGTGTCTGAGGCTAAATTTGAACTCAGATCTTCCTAATTCTAGGCCTAATATTCTTAACAACAGTCCCACAGCTATCTTAAAATTGACTGAAGTTTACTTGATAGGATCTTTAAATGCCAACCAGAGGAATATATGATTTTCTTAAAGGGAACTAGGCGTCACTGAAGCTTCTTAATCAGGAGAGTGTCTTGGTCAGACCTGCAGACTATCAGCTTGTATTTGAAAGAATTTTGGTGCAATGAATTGAAAGATCTCTGAGTTCAAATTCTGACTGTTATTTACTATCTGTTTATCTTGGTGATGTTTTGTTTGTTTTTCTACTCCTCTGGGATTCAGTTCCATTATTTGCAAAATGAGGCAGTTCAAAAATACCAGTTCAAAACTCCCTTCTGATGGTTTGTCATATTTCTGTGACCTTTGGCAAGTGACTTAATTCCTATAGTTTCAATTTTTCCAACTGTAAAATTAGAGAATTGGACTGGATGGACTTCGAGATCCCTTCTAGATCCTTTTCCACATGAAATATGTGATAAAATTTCTAGTAATCCCCAATTAAGGGGGCAGCTAGGTAGCTCAGTGGATTGAAAGATAGTCCTAGCGATGGAAGGTCCTAGGTTTAAAAGTGGTCTCAGACACTTTCTGGCTGTATGGCTCTGGCCAAGTCACTTAACCCCCATCGTTTAGCCCTTAGTACTCTTCTGTCTTGAAAGCAAAATATAGTATTGATTCTAAGATGTAAGGTAAAAGTTTTTCTTTTAAAACCCAATTTAAAAGATGAAAAAACTAAGGTTCAATGAAGTTGTAAGGATTTCCATTGATCATGCAGCTAATAAGTGTCAAAAGTGAGATTCAAATTCAAATCGCCTGCCCACAAATCCTATGCTTTTTCTTCCACGACTCTAGAAAATAAGGACAAAAGTCTATCCTGTGAAACTGGATAGCTCAAATAAAAATAATTACCATTTAATGTTTGGTGACTGAATACAGTTGTATTATCTTTTTGATCGAGAAATTAGTTATAATAGATAGCTTTGGCTGGGATAGTTTTATACCTAGGAAAAATAAAGGGCTGTGAATAGTCTTTCTCCCTGCTACTAAAAAAAGAAAAATAACTTATCTCTCCATCAATATCTGTACTTCCATAATTAAAAATAATTAATTTGAAGCAAATACTATTCTAGTCCTACTAGACTAGATTTTCCAGATTTTTTTTTTGGTAATTTAAGAAAAAAGACCCTGGACCATTGTGACCCCAAAATGGAGAGAAAGGTCTCATAAAGACAAAGCAAGGTAATCTCAGAACAAACCACTCATTTCCCAGTTTTACTTACAACTGGCACTAGCCAAAAGAATTGGATAACTTTGGAAACCAAAGCCCTGATGGATAGAAATTGAGAAAAATTAATATAGACCAATATTTGACTTGATGTTCTGAGTCAAAGACCAAAGACAGAAACAGATGAGTTCTATTAGAGCCTAAGATTGGGAGCTCCATTTACCAACTACTATAGTAATAAGATAGTCCTCTTAATAAATTTTGAACCACTTCTTTCTTTTTTTTTTTAATTTTATAGTATTTTATTTGATCATTTCCATGCATTTTTCATTAAAGACAAAGATCATTTTCTTTTCCTCCCTCCCACCCCTCGTGGCCGACGTGTGATTCCACTGGTATCATATGTGTTCTTGACTTGAACCCATTGCCATGTTGTTAGTATTTGCATCAGAGTGTTCGCTCCGAGTCTTTCCTCTGTCATGTCCCCTCAGCCATTGTAGTCAGGCAGTTGCTTTTCCTTGGTGTTTCTATTCCCTCAGTTTGTCCTCTGCTTTTGGATAGTGTTTTTTTCTCCTTGATCCCTGCAGATTGTGCAGGGACATTACACCACCACTAATGGAGAAGTCCATTACGTTCGATGATACCACAGTGTGTTTGTCTCTGTGTACAATGTTCTCCTGGTTCTGCTCCTCTCGCTCTGCATCACTTCCTGGAGGTTGTTCCAGTTCACATGGAAATCCTCCACTTTATTATTCCTTTGAGCACAATAGTATTCCATCACCAACATATACCACAATTTGTTCAGCCATTCCCCAATTGATGGGCATCCCCTCATTTTCCAATTTTTGGCCACCACAAAGAGCACAGCTATGAATATTTTTGTACAAGTCTTTTTGTCCATTATCTCTTTGGGGTACAAACCCAGCAGTGCTATGACTGGATCAAAGGGCAGACAGTCTTTTAGTGCCCTTTGGGCATAGTTCCAAATTGCCCTCCAGAATGGCTGGATCAGTTCACAACTCCACCAGCAATGAATTAATGTCCCTACTTTGCCACATCCCCTCCAGCATTCATTACTTTCCATAACTGTCATGTTAGCCAATCTGCTAGGTGTGAGGTGATACCTCAGAGTTGTTTTGATTTGCATCTCTCTGATTATAAGAGATGTGGAGCACTTCTTCATGTGCTTATTAATAGTTTTGATTTCTTTATCTGAAAACTGTCTATCCATGTCCCTTGCCCATTTATCAATTGGGGAATGGCTTGATTTTTTGTACAATTGATTTAGCTCTTTATAAATTTGAGTAATTAAACCTTTGTCAGAGGTTTTTATGAAGATTTTTTCCCAACTTGTTGTTTTCCTTCTGATTTTAGTTACATTGATTTTGTTTGTACAAAAGCCTTTTAATTTGATGTAGTCGAAATTATTTATTTTACATTTTGTGATTCTCTCTATGTCTTGCTTGGTTTTAAAGTCTTTCCCTTCCCAAAGGTCTGACATGTATACTATTCTGTGTTTACCCAATTTACTTATGGTTTCCTTCTTTATGTTTAAGTCTTTCACCCATTTTGAATTTATCTTGGTGTAGGGTGTGAGGTGTTGATCAATTCCTAATCTCTCCCACACTGTCTTCCAATTTTCCCAGCAGTTCTTATCAAATAGTGAATTTTTGTCCCAAGACCTGGGATCTTTGGGTTTATCGTATACTATCTGGCTGAGGTCGCTTTCCCCCAGTCTATTCCACTGATCCTCCTTTCTGTCTCTTAGCCAGTACCAAATTGTTTTGATGACTGCTGCTTTGTAATATAGTTTGAGGTCTGGGACTGCAAGGCCCCCATCATATGTGTTTTTTTTTCATTATTTCCCTGGATATCCTTGATCTTTTGTTATTCCAAATGAACTTTGTTATGCTTTTTTCCAAATCAGTAAAGAAATTTTTTGGGAGTTCCATGGGTGTGGCACTAAATAGATAAATAAGTTTGGGCAGGATAGTCATTTTTATTATGTTGGCTCGTCCTACCCATGAGCAGTTAATGTTTTTCCAATTGCTCAAGTCTAGTTTTAGTTGTGTGGCGAGTGTTTTGTAGTTGTGTTCATATAGTTCCTGTGTTTGTCTTGGGAGGTAGATTCCTAGGTATTTTATTTTGTCTAAGGTGATTTTGAATGGGATTTCTCTTTCTAGTTCCTGCTGCTGAGCTGTGTTGGAGATATATAGCAAAGCTGATGACTTATGTGGGTTTATTTTGTATCCTGCAACTTTGCTAAAGTTGTTGATTATTTCAATTAGCTTTTTGGTTGAATCTCTAGGATTCTTTAAGTAGACCATCATGTCATCTGCAAAAAGTGATAACTTGGTCTCCTCCTTGCCTATTTTGATGCCTTCAATTCCTTTATCTTCTCTAATTGCTACTGCTAGTGTTTCTAGTACAATGTCAAATAGTAGAGGTGATAATGGGCATCCTTGTTTCACTCCTGATCTTATTGGGAATGCATCTAGTTTATCCCCATTGCAAATGATATTAGCTGATGGTTTTAGATATATACTGTTTATTATTTTTAGGAATGACCCTTCTATTCCTATGCTTTCTAGTGTTTTTAATAGGAATGGGTGTTGTATTTTATCAAAGGCTTTTTCTGCATCTATTGAGATAATCATGTGGTTCTTGTTGGTTTGCTTGTTAATGTGGTCAATTATGTGGATGGTTTTCCTAATATTGAACCAGCCCTGCATCCCTGGTATAAATCCTACTTGATCATGGTGGATGACCCTTCTGATCACTTGCTGAAGTCTTTTTGCTAGTATCCTATTTAAGATTTTTGCATCTATATTCATTAGGGAGATTGGTCTATAGTTTTCTTTCTCTGTTTTTGACCTGCCTGGTTTTGGAATCAGTACCATGAACCACTTCTTTCTTAGAAGTAAAGTGAATTAGTTTTCTTATAATTCAAAATTCTATGTTTTTAAGTTCATGCTATTCTCAAAACTCCAGCTGAAGTGATGATATTTTGTGAAATTGAGCAGTATCCAAAATAACTGACCTCCCATAGATAAAAGACTTCTCACAGAATATTAGGCTTTCTTAATAACTCAGACATCATCTGATAAAGGACTTCTTAACCTGCAATGTGTGAACTTCAAAAATATTTTAACTGTATTTTAATGTAATTGGTTTTCTTTATATTTTCTACAGACTTAATTTTATTCATTGAAAAACATCCTCAGGTGTTTGTAGATTTCACCAGACTGCCAAAGGAGTTCATGATATATAGAAGAAGGTTTAGAATCTCTGATCTAGTTAATCCTTGTTGCAGAGAAAGAAGGCCAAGGCTCAAAGAGGTAAATATGAATTGTCTATGGTCATCCTGGCAGCTTGAAAAAGAGCCTGGACAAAATTCCGGGTTTCAGACTCCCTCTTTGGAATCCTTTGCACCATACTCCATTTACAAAGATCAGCCCTTTGGGGGATTTTGCTTGTACTCAGTTATACTTCACATATTATTTCACATCAAAGATGTCACCTGATTTTCATTTAGAAATGGTAAAGTATTTGCACATATTAACTTGTTCTTTCCTCCAGGGCACAAGCATGGTTTTGATTTGCTTAGTCTGATCATTATTAAAAAAAAAAAAGCTAGGTTGTCACACATCTAGGTAATCAATCAATCAAACAAATATTTATTGAATGTCTATACTTTGTTCAGAGCATTCAGCTTGGTACTTTGGGGAATTTTAAACAAAACTATAAAATATGGTCCCTGTCCATGAAGAGTTGGTAATCTTGTTGTGGAAATGAAACAAAAATAAAAATGGCAAACAATAAAAGATATTATAAAATAAGTATCAAGTGAGTGGTACAAATTATATAGACTAGGATTTCAGGGGAAGAAAAGATAATTTTTCAACGGGAATGGTTAGGGAAGATTTCATGAAAAGGGGCAACATCTGAACTGGCCTTTGAAAAAGAGTTTTTATTTAGATTAGCAAATAGGAAAGAGAAAGTCATAGCATGAGGGAAGATTAGCAAAAAGAAGGGTACTAAAGCAAGAAAGCACAAAGTACATTTAGGAATCTGGGACCATAATTGTATGTCAAGCAGAAGCTTTATGTAGGTATTTATAAGTGAGACTGGGAAACTAGATTGGGGCCAGGTTATTTGGAACTTGCCTAAAACAGTTTGGACTTCATTCTCTACACCATAATAGGGTACTGAAGAAAGGAGCCCTGGCATCATGAAAGTGGCATTTGTTTGAAAACAAGAAATGAAAACAACAATAATATGAGAACAAGTGAAATGGATGGATGAGTGAGTATTAAGCTCTCTGCAAATATGAAATGAAGTACTCTAAATATATGAGCAAGAATTGTAACATCAACAGAATATATTAATAGAGCACGACTATTGTCTTTTACTGTGCAATTTGTACAGAGGGCTAGTCTTTTTAATATTCACTACATATGAATAAAAGCATCAAAATTGAGCTGGACAGGACTTTAGAGGTCATCTAGTCCAAACTCTCCCCACCCTAACCCCTTTCTAGATGATCAAAGTGAGGCCCAGAGAGTGGACCAGTATCACACAGATACAACTGATACCTGAGTTTGGTTCCTCTTGCTCTAAATTCAACAATGTACAGGGATAAGTATTATACTGAATATTAGCAATGACACTTTGAAGTAAGACAAGAAGAGAGAGGAAGATTATATTCATTCTGCTTATAACTGGCCAGACTGATTTGTTTGATTAACTTTGTGGACCACAGGATTTAAGCTTCCAAGAAACCTTAGAAATCATCTCTTCTAACATCCTATTTTGAAAGATGAAGAAAAGGAAGGGAATTGGCTACTCCAAGGTTATAGAAATAGTGTGTCGCAGAGCTGGGATTTCATCCTGGATCATCTTGATTGCAAATAGCTGCTTTTTTTCCCCTCCACTGTATCACCAAAATGTTTCATATGTTTGGACTATATCTTGTATCTCTTTTAATTATTGAAAAACTCACTTTTTTTCAAAATAAAGTTTAATATCTACTAGGCTGCAAGTTCAACCAAGTACTTAAAAGGTACACAGCTGCATGTAATAAATATTTGAAAATAAATAACCTACAAGGTGTGTGGCAACATTTTTTTCTAATGCTTTTTAATTTAGCAATAAAATAGTTCCTGCTCCTAAGGGTAGTACAATGAGGTAATTCTTAGTTATGCATTCAGAACTAAAGGCAAAGTACAGAATGTTGTTAAGGTTAATTATCTCAATGTATGGCCCCCAATGAAGGGGATTATAGTTATTAAAACAGTACACCTCAGGGTTTGGGGCTATAGTAAAAGATTTTATATTCATTACCAAGGGTTGCTAAAATCCATTATAATCTTTAACAATGACAATAATAACAATAATAATAGCTATTATTATTCTAAGTGGTACTTGTATAGTACCACTTTGCTACTTCATCAGGATTTGTAAGACTTAATCTACATACTCCTTTTATCAGGTATGCCACAGCCCATATATGGAAATGTGCTTATTTTCAGATAGAGGGAACTTTCTATGAATGTTCCCTTTGGACTTAACCAAATTTAAAGGCAAATTCATGGCCATTCAAAGACAATTGGAGGAACAATATGTTCTGGGAGTGCATTTTCAAGGCAAATACCAAATACTGCCCATGATTTGTGATAATCCAGTTAAATTGTATCCATCAGGCAAGGGCAGCTAGTGGCTCAGCAGATAGAGAGCCAGGTCTGGAAATGGGAGGTCCTGGGTTCAAAGATGACTTCAGACACTTTCTAGCTATGTGACTCTAGGCAAGATCCTTAACCCCAAATGTGTGGCCTTTACCACTGTTCTGCCTTGGAACCAATATACAGGATTGCTTCTAAGACAGAAGGTAAGGGTTAGGAAAAAAAGTTGTATTGGTGAGGGTTATTTAAAAATAATGTTGGTCAGGGATTGATCAAAAGCTTTGATTCCATGAGTTTCCCCAAGGAAACAATGTAAAGACTATGAGATTTGGAGTCTGATTTGATTTCAGTATTTTATAATGTATGGGAATAGGAAAGTCATTTGACCTGTCTGGGAATTATTTTGAGAGGCAGTCTATTTTTCTGGTGTTCAAATCCTGCCTCTGACATGTACTAGCTGTTTGACTCTGAGATACTTCCAATTCTCCCCAAGAGCTCTCTAAACCAATGAAATCATGGGTCCTTTACTCTCAGGAAAGCTCTCTTCGCCACACTGTGACTATGTCCAATAGACTTTTCAAATACCATATTCATAACAGAATTTACCATCATTCTCCCTCAACCCAACCTTCTTCTAAAACTACCTGTTACCATTGAGGGCAACATTATCCTTCCAGTCTCCTATGTTTATAACCATCATGTTATCCTAAACTGCTCACTTTCACTCGCAGCACATCAGTTGCCAGATCTCCTTGTGGATCCTTTGCACTGACTGTCTTCTGTGCCTGTTACCTCCTCCTCTTGACCTCTTAGAAACCCCTTGCTTCCTTCAAGACTCGCTCACAGGCCACATTCTAAAGATCATCTGGTTCCTCTCAGTGGTTAGCAGCAGCCCTCTAGGGTTACTTTGTATATATAAAATATATCTACCTCTATTTGTAGATAAACTAGACAGAACTTTTTATCTAGGAGATATAGAGAAGATACAAAGATATAAGTAGAAATACCTACACCTAAATCTATGTCATACAGGATAACTTTACATATATATGTATATATCATAAATACAAAGTATAGATAGAAATCGCATGTATACTTATGTGGGTAAAAGTAATCTCTCCACCAGAATTTAAACTCCTAAAGAGAAGAAACGAATTGTGTGGTTTCTTTGTTTTTCAGTGCTCACCACAATGCCTGGCTCAAATATACTTAGTGATTGGTTGACATGTTGAATGGAAAGGTTTTAAGAATTCTCTATCAATTGACGAGTCCAAAGAGCTCAACCAATAAGCTTGGCTCCTTTTCTGTACCTGCTCAGATGTTAACTACTTAATCCAAGAGCACCCCACAAATTCCTCCTGTTGGAAAATAAGGGAGAATTAGACTCAGGTTGGCATCAATTAGCATGTGGTAGCCCTTTGAAAGGATTGGACTTTTAGGAAATTCACTCTGACCTTTTGCTTCCTCCTCCGAATCTAGGTCAAAAAATGCTACCACCACCTGCAAGCAGCAGATTAGATTCAGGCCCTTCAACCTGCAGAAGTCTGCTCTTGACTCTGAGGCTTTCTTCTTCCTGAGGTGGAATGGGGGTTCGTGGTACACTAAGGTCAGTTTCCTGCTCTGGCATTGGAAGACCTTTGAATTTTAAAAGAATTATATTCCTTTTTCTTGCATAGCAGCCTTCCATGGCAAAGGAATTTTGAGATCATAGTTTTCATTTTAAAGTGTTTCAGAGGTGTGTTTAGAATGGTAGACACATGCTTCAGATCTAGGGGTGAGGGAAGGTATGTGGCCTATCTGTGGGAGAGACTAGCCACCTCACATCTCACTCCTTAAACCTAGGGGAAGAGATGGGAAGTGTATGAAGACCAAAGCAACAATCCAACTTAGCCTGTGCCTATGCGGCTCCCCATCCTCAGAAGGAAGGTGGGAGGTCCAGTCTCCAGAACTGAAATCATTAAATCCCTTCTAATAAATGGAATGTACTCACAAGAAGATGTTTAACCTGCGTGGGAGACGCCCTATTGTTTTGACCTTCACAACAATTGGGTGTAAAGCATTGAGTAAACACCTTGCTGACACCTATTACACACACTCTGTGGGAGACACGCCATTAATCAGACAAGCTGCAGGAGGCAGCTGCTGCTGATCGAGCCATGGAAAGATGGCTTGGTCCCCTGCAGTTCTTTCCCTCTTTCTTCAAATTAAAACCCAAGAAGATAGAGAGAGAAAGCAACTTCATTTGGATACTGCCTGCTTCCCAGAAGAAGACATTTTCGACATGCTTCTGGAAAGAGACAAGGATGCAGCTATGAGAGGCCTGGTGGCCCAATGCATGTGCACATGTGGAAGAGAAACTTCCTTTCCCAGCTTGTGGAAGGAAGCAGGCAGCTTGGCTTAATGGCGTGACAGTAGCAATGGAAGACAAGAAGGCTGTCATCTAGATTTAGTTCTATCTTGATGTCTGAGTGCAGTGCCTAATTTCTGGATTTCCACTGTGCCATCTGTTAAAGAGGAGCTAATAATACTTACCCCTGTACTTTTCTGGGCCAGAGAGAATGAAGCAGTGCCTGGGAACGGCTTTTGTGCCTTAGGTTACGAGTAGCAGAAAGTGTAATTAAAAGTCGTTACCTGGGGAATAGAATTGCCTCCCCTTCCTCTCCCCCTCTCCCCGCCTCCCCCAGAGTAGTCCTGAAAATCATCACATCTATTGCCTTAGTAGGGAATGAACACAGTGCTGTCTAAAGCAAGTAGGAAAGCAAGATAATAGTAAAGAAGAAAGCAAAGTGAATGAGGTAGCTTATGATGTCATTGAGGCACAAGTCAAAGGAATGGGGCATCTAGCATTTAGCAGCTGAAAGTAAATATCTGGACGGCAATGTTCTTGCACAACGGCATTATCAAAAGCTAGTAAAAAGCTGAGACATTCATGGCTTTCTGTGAACTTGATGAACCTAGAGGAGAAAGGCAATTCTGACCTTAGCCCCCAACTCATCTTGTTTTCAAGGGGTCTAATACTGTACCTGGTTGAATAATTTAGAGATGTCAAGTTATTCTCAGTACATGTGGCATATGCATATATGGCATAGTGGCTTGAAATTGGAATCATGACAACCTGGGTTCATCCTCCTCTCTGCATTGGTCACCGTGGGTAAGTCACAACCTTGGAGTCCCCTGGCAAACTACAATTTTGAGCTGAGGAGTAGATGTCATCTGTGCTGCAGGAGAGGAAGCCTTCTTGTGAAGGGCTTGCTATATCATTGAAATGAGGTCAGGGTTTTAAAAAGTTATTTATCAATGGAAGCTGTCTAAACTCTCACAAACTAAAAGATAACATTGGACTGAGTCAAAAAGCATCTAAACCCTATGAAACTGATGTTCAGCTACTCTAATAGTGCTCTTCTACTGAGCCATTCAGTCTGATAATTAAAAGTTACCTTCCATCATTCCCCCAAACTTCATAAAATACAGCTATACTCTTCAACTTCTACAAGCTTCATTTCACACTAATATTTACTAATATTTACTAAATTTAACATTATAACCTCATTGGATTACTGATTATCCTCTAAATATTTTCCATGGGTTTTTTCCCCATTTCTCTATCTATGCTAATTACATTCTGTGTATTTGGAATACTCTTCCTCAAATCCTAAAACTCCCTCTCAAAACTCCATCTATCTATTATACTAAACATTCACTTCAAATGCCACCTCATTCCTTGCCTTTCCAGACAAAATGACTGTCTCTGAATGCCCATAGTACTTACTGTATCCCTTAAGACCTTACCTTAGTTATTCATAACCATTTAAGTCATAAGACTCTTGAGGGTCTTGAGGTTATCTCCTCAGAGTCTAGCATATCTTTTTTCTTTTTCTTTTTTCCCTTATTTTTCCAAATTACATGTAGGTACAATTGAATATAATATCTTATTTCAAGAGTGAATATCAACAGTTACAACTCTTTCTGGAATTTTGAATCATTCTAGCTGCCCCTGACAAAATAAAAACATCAAGATTCCTAAATCATCTACCCAGATGAATTAAGCAGAACCTAAAATGAAATGAAATGAAAGAAAGAACAAATTGGGGTAGAATATAAGACTTATCCCATTATCTTTAAAAAGTATGTCTTTATATTTTGGAGGCTAAAAAATACCTTGGTTTCATCTTTCAGTTTCTGAATGAAATTGTATTCATTAACGTCTACCAAAAAGACTAGAACATTTAAAACTAAGCGGCATGGTATATATTAATAGAATATTCCAAATATTTCAAAAGTGTGAGCCCAACTCAAGAATGTTTAGCTAAAGTACCTGTAGTCACTTAGAGCCTATTTGGGTCAAAGATAAATGTAAGTGATGAACAAATCAGGTTTAAATGTTCCCTGCCACCTTGGGGTGAGAAAAAGGCCTGTTACCTTGACACTGTTAACCCCATTACAAATGTGGTGATATCATTCTATGTACCCCTACATACCCCAGAAATTTATTTCTGCGTAACAGGAAAGTTTATTCCATTTCCTAGCCATTAACTCTATTTTTATATTATCACAGTATTTAGAAGTAGCATGAAAAGATCCCTGTGTGGAGAAACTGGAAACATGTCTAATCTTTCCTCTTTTACATTCTTTATGATCCTGGTGAAGTTATGCTACTAGCTTGACCCTCATTTTCAATATCTCTAAAATGAGTGACTTTGACTAGAAGAAACCTAAAATTCATAAGAATAATAATTCATAACCATATTGGAGTTAATTATTTGCAAAGATATTTATATATATATATCCTTTGTATTATGTCTTTCTAGCTAAAATGATATAAGGGCAAAATGACAAATGTTGGAGAACTTGTAGGAAAATGGAGACATTAATATGCTGGTGCTGAAACTATGAACTGATCCAATCTTTCTGGATAGTGATCTGGAATCATGATTAAAGAGTTATAAATAGATGTATACCTTTTGACCCAACAATATTGCTATTAGGATTATTTCTTAAAATGATCAGGGAAAAGGAAAAGAACCTATCTGTTTAAAATATTTATTGTAGTTCTCTTCCAGATGAGCAAAGAATTGGAAATCCAAGGGATGCCCATCAATTGGGAAAGGGCTAAATATGTTGTAGCATGTGACTGTAATGGAATACTATCATGCCATAAGAAATGATGAGTAGATTATTTTTTTAAATATGGAAAGATGTACATGAAATTATGAAGGGTGAAATAAGCAGAACCAAGAGATCATTGTATACAGCAACAGACCCATTGTTTGAAGAATGAGTTGTATATGTTTACTTCCAGGGAAAGACCTGATAAATAGAAATGAGTAAGACACAATTTTTATATGGACATATATCTTTCATGAAATGAAACCTTCTCAAATGAGATCGGTGAGAGGGGGTTAACTGGGTATTTTAATCTAACAAAAACATATTTAATTTTTTTAAATGAATATACATTGTTGAAGCTATCGTTCTATTAATTTCATGTGTTTCCTTGCATGTGGTTCCCTTTATGATGCATTTCTTTACTTTATCATTCAGGCTTTATTTTTTTTTTAATTTGAGCATTGAGCACCTAAGATAAACAATGCTATTGAGAGATGTTTTACTCTGAACATCCAAAGACGGTTGTCTGGCTCTGATCATCATCAAAAATATTTATTAAGCACTTACTTGCATCTGATGCAAGTTAAATGAGCACTTTCCCTAACACAAATCCTTTGTCTGTATATTCAAAGAACAACCTCATGACCCCACTCCTTTAACTCCCATCTAGATAGGAGAGCTCATTTCCTCACATAAAGATAGAAAGATATTTTCAATATGGACTTGGCAACCAATAGCCATGGAGAAAGTATAGAAGGCACAAATTATTAGGCTGTCTAGTATAAAGAGGCAGGGTGCAGAAAGATCACAGTATCATGATCTGGAAAAGACCATAGAGGTCATCTCACCCAACCCCTTTTTTTTTAATGAATGAAAAACTGACACCTAGAAATGTTGAATGATTGCCCCCCCATCACATAGCCAGAAAGTGACAGTACAACCTCTAAATGGCCTTTTGTGGCCTCTGAGTCATTTGACTTTTAAGTAAACTTTTCCATATCCCCATTCAATATAAAAGGAAATAAATTTTATAGAGCTCATCATATTTACATATATAAAAATGTCAAATATAAAAAAATTCAAATTTTAATTTTCTACAGAGATTTGCTAATCATTTTATTACTCAATTGACTGGAAATCAATTGGAGTTTCTTAAATATTTCAGCGGAATAAACATGATTTTTTTAAACTAAATAGTTTCCATCTCCTGTGAGTAGCTTCTTTGTCCATAAGTATACCCCAAGAGCTAGACTCCAGTATTACAATACTATGTTTTAGAAGAATGAAGGGGAAATATTTTACTGAGCACCTAAAATAAAATTTCAGAGAGAAAGGGATTTTATAACATAAATAGGTTAGAAAAGGACAAGAATGTTTAACACCTCACATCAAGGATGTGATTAAGCTCTGGAAAAGAGAAATATAAAAATGGCTTCCTATGTGTTATTCTTCACGAGTGAAATAAGCTACTATTGAAATAGTGAGGAGCAAAGTGGAAGCAAATAAAAGCTCGGAAATCAGCTTCCTACCCTGACACATGAGACCTGCCTTTGGGAAATGCTGAGTGAGAAGATAAATAGGTAGGTAGTTCCCAGCTTCTAAGGAAACAGAATTCTAGAGAAAATACTACTTTTACTGAGCTATATGATTAAAAATGTATTTTTCTCTCTCCTGTATATGTATAACCATGCAATTACTCAGCATAGCATTACGCAGAAGAAAAGAGGAAGGTAAGAGAAAAAGGACAAAAGAACAAGGTAATCAGGACCCCCAGAGATGAGGAGTGCATGTTCTCTATTGCTGACAGATCCATTTCTGTTTCTTTCTCAGATGAAAGGTACAAGGAAAGTGGTAGATATTATTATTCTCTGGGAAACTATGAGGATTTGACACTTTGTTTTTCCCCTTTTAACCCTCTCTGAATGACCTGCTGTACCCATACACTTCTCTGTAGCTGTTTTTAATTAGTATCCCAAGGAAATCAATGTAGCCTCCACTGTCCAGTGCCAGGTGTGCTCCTCAGTACAGGCAGCCCACATCTGCTGAATCACAATACCTGATCTGCTTAGAAAGTTAACTGTTTCTCTACTTGGTGCTTTCTCTTTCCTTCTTATCTTAAGTTCTATAGTCCTTTCCTAGAGCTCTCCTTCCTCTCTGAGGCTTTCTTATTTCTAGTCCTTACCTGGCTTTTGTCTACATTTCCTCAAAGAAAGGAACTGTACTTCAGATCAATTTGCTATCTGAGCTGGTGGCAAACCCATTAGACTCTACTGAAAGTGGTATCTGAAGGCCCATATTCAATTCTGTCTTCCTTTTCTTTGAGATTACTCTCATGAGTCATGTGATCACTTGCCATTATCAACCTGATAGTAGTACAATATTGAAAAGTGTGTTTATTCTCTGATGGATTAGCGCCATAGAGTAATAGATAGTGTACTGGTCCTGTATTGCCATCCTAAAACTGATACTTAATAGTTGTATGGACTCTGAACAATTCATAACCTCTCTGAATCTCACTTCCCTCATACAAAAGATAAAGGAAGTAATACAACACTCATTTCTAGGCTTGCTGTATAGATTAAATGAGATTTTATGTAAATAAAGTGCCATATACATATAATTGTCATCATCATCTTTCTTTACCTTCTTCTTCTTCCTCCTCCTCCTCCTCCTCCTTTTCCTCCTCCTCCTCCTCCTCCTCCTCCTTTTCCTCCTCCTCCTCTTTCTTCTTCTTCTTCTTCTTCTTCTTCTTCTTCTTCTTCTTCTTCTTCTTCTTCTTCTTCTTCTTCTTCTTCTTCTTCTTCTTCTTCTTCTTCTTCTTCTTCTTCTTCTTCTTCTTCTTCTTCTTCTTCTTCTTCTTCTTCTTCTTCTTCTTCTTCTTCCTCCTCCTTCTCCTCCTCCTCCTCCTCCTTCTTCATTTGTTTGTTTGGAGGGAGCCAATATTGCCCCTTAACATTCATCCCCAAAAGTGTGACTGTAGGGATTCCTTTTTGCCCAGAAAGGGATTAGAATTTTGTACAGTTTCTATCTTCATTCCACTTCATTGTCTTTTCTGCCCCAACTTATCAACACACACACACACAAGTTTCTTGTTAAAATATGTAAAAACTTGGCATCTCCTGTCAGGATATCTTAGTTATTATTAAAATTATTATACTCATAATACCAAGTATTAGTAATTTAATATCAGTATTGAATAGACTTTCCACATTTACTGGGAACATTATTTACAATAGTGACAAAAATAATAATAATGCCAGTGAATTCTAATGAAATTATAGTCAAAATTATAGTCAAGGGGGCAGCTGGGTAGCTTAATGGATTGAGAGCCAGGCCTAGAAATGGGAGGTCCTAGGTTCAATTATGGCCTCAGACACTTTCCAGCTGTGTGACCCTGGGCAAGTCACTTGACCCCCATTGCCTAGCCCTTACCACTCTTCTGCCTTTGAGCCAATACACAGTATTGACTCCAAGATGGAAGGTAAGGGTTTAAAAAAAATATATAGTCAAATTGTCAGTTCTACTTACCCTGAAACTATCACAGAAATACTTCATCCTATTTTGCAGGTTTAATCTCTAGGTTATTTAAATAAATGTGGATTTTTAGATAGAATTATCCAGATAATTATTTCAAAATCTAAGATGGCCATAGAAACACTGTTGTATTATTTTACATAATTTGCTACTTATATTTACATAGCTATAACTATCTATAGAATTTTTCACAAAATAATCTGCCTCTACCTGAATTATTCAGATAATTAGAAAAAAGTATAGTTTAAATTTTATTTAATTTAAATTATAGACATATAATTTAATTTAAATGTTCCATACTAAATCTATACATGACCATTATTTGCTGAAAAAATGTTTTGGGGGGTAGTTTGAAATGCATAGGTAATAATTGTTTGCCTCTATTTCTAGCTATTATCTTATGATGATACCTCTCCTGATGGAATTACATAGATCTTTCTGAAGCATTAACTAAAAATAGTAATTTAAATGAAGATGTATTAATTAATATGATGTTAAGAAATAATGAACATTGGTTCCCTGGAATAAACATATGCAATAGAGTTTTAGCCCAGTTTATGCAATTAATTATCATTTATTGAAAAAAAATAAGTTGTTAAATAATGAACAAGTATTGATATCTCATTTAGCCACTAATCGATAGAAATACTTGGTAGTTTGAATAATGCTATTAATAGAATTATTATTTGTATAAACCTTATTTATGAGTTGATTAAAGGGGAAAATGGCCTGTGCATTTGGTATACTAACAATGTTCAAGATTCCTTAAGTACTGTAAAAATTGAAGCTTTTTTTCTGGCTTAGTGATTTTTTTAAATAGGTGAGTTTTCTTTTTTTGCTTAATTTCCTAAAGGGCAATGGGTAGAAGGGTATCTTTCATAAATTGAGAGAGAAAGATTTAGATTACTTCTGAAGGTTTTGTCAAGTGTCAGAGCAGGGAAGGTAATTTTATTGTGTGTTCCCAATTTGAAAAAGTAAAGAAATAAGAAATCATAAACCAAAATAAACATATTAAGTAGATATCTATACATTTTCTTTGCTATTACTGTCTCTCTCTCTCTGTGTCTCTTTTTCTCAGTGTGAATGTGAATGCACGCAAAAACATATACACACACATCCCAAACATCACACATACACATTGTCTAAGATTAAAATGTCCTAACAATTTTAATAGGAAAAAAATCACAAATATATTATTTTTAGGAAGGTTTTCTGAAATCCGCCAGAGATAGAGACAGAGATTTAGAAAAATGATCTATATTTTCTATTTAAAATATATTGGAAGAATTTTTTTCAGCTATCTTCTTTAAATAAACTTTCAATCAGCTTTTAAATGTAGAATAAATTTATATTTGAAATAAGCATGAAAGCACTACATACTCTAGTACAATAAGATATTAAACTATTAACACAAAGAATTAATTTTAAGCATAAAAATATAATATAGTGCAATCAGGCACTCTCATTATGATGTTATTAGTAACCCTTAACTTGATAGGACAATGAATGCTTCAAGGAGAATTATATATTGACACATAAAAATGAGGAGGGGAATATATTGAGTTGTGTTTAATACTTTTGTGAATTTATCAACTATGAGAACCAAAGCTGATTAAGATGGTTGTAATACTTGCTTAAAAATGCATTCAAAACATTAAAAATATATTGCAGCATTGATTTTTTAATTGTACAGGTAAATTAATTCCTAATAGATAAGCATTTGTTTTAGAATTGATTCATTCCTACCCTCTGACAACAAACCTCTTAGATTTTATTTCATTTTCCTATTATCTAACTCTTAAAATATTCCTTCCAACCACCTACTAACAAATGCCATCCCCAGATGTTTAGTTATGTTAAGCTATTATTGAAATGTCTTACCAATACACAGTAATGATGATCATTATAAAGCAAAATAAGATATGTCCATTTTGGCCCTCATCCAAAAGAATACAGTTATTGACTTAACAATACAACTTCCTTAAAAAGTAGTAAAAGCTATAAGCTGGTAGATTATATGTCAATGACAGGGATGAATTCAGCCCAAAGAATAATAGTGTTTAAAGAAACAAACAAAGATTACCCTCTAATACATTAATTCAAAGTACTGAGTTAACATAATGACATTTAAACTAAAGTATTGCTTTTTTCTCGCTAATGTAGATTATATTCTCTGGGTATCTTTTCTGCTTTGCCTTATATTCATTTCTTCTTTCTTTTTTTTTAATAATTGAAATTGTTTCTAATGATCTTATGTAAGAATAAAGTACTCTAAAAAGTTTAAAATATCACACAAATATCCATTTTTCTAGTTATTATTAATAATGTTATATTTTCATGATGATATTAGAAACAGTCTGGGAGCAAGTCATTATCCCATTATTATTATTTTTTACTTAATGTTCTATGGACTCATGCACAGGTGCATGAAATAACTGCTTTTTGTAATTAAATTCAAATACTGAAATGTAAAGATCATCTTTGGAAGGCTCACAGACAACATCTTCAGTAACAGAGAAGAGGATAAAGCTGATGTTCACCGTATCCTGTCTCCACTAATTTTCATTTCTCATGCTTTCTACAGAGCTTATCCATTATGAATAGTTGGTTTAATTGCATCTATTTAAAATGGGTTTGTTCTTGTTGTTATTGTCATTGTTATAGAATTAATTAAAAATGTAATTCATGGAGAAATGATCTAAGGACAAGGTTATATGCTACTATTATTTTTATATATTTATATAAAATAAGTACAACATATTTTCTATAGATAACATTCTATAATCCATTGTGCAAGTAGAAGAGAGAGAGGCAGAGAGAGAGAATTAGGTTCTGCTATAGAATGAATCTATGAAACTATTAAAGAGACTACTTTGCCTTTGTAATCAAAGTAATTAGCACAGTGCTAGGCACATAGTTTATGCTGTAATAAATATTTGTTGACTGACATCTTAGAAGACCGTACTCATTTCCTCTTTGAAAGATGAATGTCTTACTTGAAATGGAACAATCTTAGGTGTACATTTTTATAAGATTGAAAATGAAAACAGAACTGCTTTTCAAATTGAGGATATACAAAGTATTTCAGTAAATACTGATTTGGGGAAAATAATACTTTAAGATGTGTGAGCATTACTTATATCTACATAACTGTGTGACATAAATAATAGAATTATTCCTATAGACAGATGATGTGCTTTTTTTCAACAAAGTATAGAGAAAGTATATAGATATATTCATCTGACTTTACTGAAAGCAGTACAGAAATGGCACATGTAGAAGTGGGACCTGAACTGAGAGTTTTTCCTTTGACTTCAGAAGCTCTTTATACCCCAAACCGTCCCAACCTACCTAGCAAGAAGAAATGACCTAATAACAACAATTTTGTGTTTGCCTTTAAACTCTCCAATTTGAATAGGCTACATATTAAGTAAGAACTCATGGCCTTTGTGATCAACATCTTTAAAAAATAAAAAGATATGCCCTCCAATGAATATGTGATTTTTTTAAAGTACCATTCACCAAACAATATGTGGTTATAAAAGAACACAGGTCTCTCCCCTCTATATAGATGTTGAATATTTCCATAGCTGGTTGCAGCAACTAGAAATATAAACAAAAAAACAGCAGTCAAATCATGCCAGAATGTATTCAAGATAGATACTATGGTCTTTGGGCCCAAAATAATTAGAAGTTGAATTTCACAGTTTAATATTTAAGTCTAATTAATTTCATTATGAAGAATTGCTTCCCTTTTTTCTATAGTCAAAGGATGCCATTCCAGCCTTCTTTTAACTAAAAATGATTTGTTTACCTCCAGTGGTTTTACTTTAAGCAATAAGCAGAGGATAAGTGAGTGGACTCTATCCATTGACTAGAGTAGATAGTATGTGATTGTGCAAGTCAACCAAGGAACTCAGAGAGCAAGCAGCTTCAAGTTTCTCTTGAAAAAGAAATTTGTAAGGCAATTTCTGAAAGGTTATACTTTCAATGGCAACGTGTTTATATAAAATACAATGGCAAATTAACTCAAAACACAGATAAAAAAGAACCACATAACATTAATGTCAAGCAATGTTCATTGTCATCCAATGATAACCTCAAAACACCTCCCTTAAAGGATGACAGCTGCTAAAGGCAGCATTCATTTTTATACATTTAAGAGACATTTTATCACAGTTTGAGAAATAATTATTTTTTGAAAGCAAAATTTATTTTGTTTACATAAATCAGATAAATGTTGCAGGTATTTTATTCATCATTTTTCTACTTATGTATATTGACATTTCTCACTGGTTCCTTCCAGTGCTCTAAGTTGGGTCGTCAAAAACTGTGCTTGCAGAAATGAAAGTATCCTCATTATGCTAATTCCGGTTCCACTGATAGGCATGTTCTGCTTTATAAATTACATCCTCTTGTCAGAAGTCAAATTGTATTTGAATAACTTCACAGAAATTGTCACCCAGATTTTAAATTGTGTGCCTTGTATGCCATTGTTGATTTAGTCAGTGAGGGAAAAATGGACATACGTTGATTTGTAAATGGGCACATGATTGTTTTGTCATAAGTGTTTTTTAAATGAAACCTAGATGTCTGTGTAATTTTTTCATGTATATTTTGGTAAAGTTTTGCATCCCATAAATGTATTTTAATTTTAGGGTTAATAAAATATGCTAAGTAGCATTACTTGCTGTATATTTTAGTGCCAACAAGTTTGTTTCCTACATACTCGAAAATGTTCCTGAAGGGTAAAATAAATATACATGCTTTAATAAAATTATTAAAACACAAAAATTAAAATGAAAGGTGAATCTGAATCATGAAAAGCATTGCATATTCACTAAAAAGGAATTTATCCCTGTTTATATGCACATGTCATATGCAGGGAAGCCAAAATGTTGTCTCATTTGGTTTGAGTATATTTATAAATATCTAAACATTCTATAAGTGAAGTCCCTACCATAGGTTAAAACAACATCAGAGCATTTAAATTATAACTTCAACCCATTAAAAGGATTCTGGAAAATGATCCATTTGAAGAAAAGAAAGCCTATAGTGTGACATGCTCATTTTATTGGGGAGAGAAATGTATTACATTTCCTTTTCCACAGTTCCTGATAAAAGATCTGATTCCAGCAAAAACGTGTCCTTTGCAGAGGCTCAGAGCCCAATGCTCATTCAATTTCACTTTTCAGTGTGACCATTATTGCAGTTGGAGTAATCTTTGATGTTACAAAAAGAGAAGAAATCAAAGTGAAGTGCTAAATCTGTTCATTTTTCAAACATATTAATCTTGTCAAGATAATACATAAAATCAATCCTTGAAATTTTTTCCAGAGCCCTCTCCCCCCTCTTTTATCCAAAATATGAAAACACTTAGGAGGGCAACGCAATGTGGATGACTTCAGAAAAATGATCTGAAGACATGTTTTGTCCAAATGCATTAAAAACGGACACCAATGATATGGCCACTGCATGGTCAGAACAGAGCAACTTGTACAACTATTTGTATTCATCATCCTCGCTCAGCCCTTGAGATGATGAATATACAGAAAATTTCTCATACTGCTTTCTGAACAATTTGACTGAGTTTCAAACCCCTGACAGTAACAAATACAAATTGCACCAGCCCAAAAAAATTGTTGGGGCTAATTTTAATATTAATGAATTCTTTACAACCTCAGTTCAGCAGTTTCGATTAAGCTTTAATTAGTAGCCAGAGGGGAATCCAAAACAAAAATAAGGAGTTGAATTGCTAATTAAGTTAGTTTGATGAGGTAGAGTTTTAGTAAAAGACTGGTTGTTGTTGGCTGTGCAGGTTCTGACAAGCTAAAAATACTAAAGATTATCATTATTGTAACTAACATTGTGCATTACCACCAGCTTTCTACGAGGAGCAGACAGTTCATTAGAGTCCAACACTTTTGTCTGTCAGTGGGAGAATTAAAGTCTTGTTAATAAGAGAGCCGCGCAAGGGAGCAAGAACCAAAGACAAGCCAGCAGAGCTTTAACTTTGACTGGTTATAAATTACCTAGTTATTACTCGCAACTGAATATACTCCAGACCAACAGATTTTGTCATTCACTGGGCTTTCTACGTACATTTTTTTACTCTATTAGAAACTAATGTGGCAAAGAAATTCATCTTTGATTTTGGTGATTGTGATTATGTTTTTCTTTATATTAAACTTCTTGAACAACATTTTAAATTCAAAGGTGATATAATAAATATGAAACCTCCAAAACAGAGGGCAGGAAAAGTCAACGATTCCGACATCACGTATGTTCTTTCAGGGTTCTGCATTTCAAACTATCCAGAGATCATACATGCCATTTTTATTGTTTTCATATCATCTTTGAATCGGAAGGTTATATTATTTTTATTGGAAATGAACTATTTCATTCAATTAAACGTTTCTGACACATACAAACGTGCAAGCGGGTCTCTCCAAAGATTACTAATTATAGCAACTAAAGCTCTCCTCCCATGGCAATTTGTCCAAACCACACAGGAGAATCGTGTACAATCTTGGCGAGTATTGCAGGGAACGTAATTTGATTTCTCCGTCCTCGGATGTTTTCTATAATTTGTATTTTATCCTTTTGCTTAAGGTTTCCAAAGCCTACAAACCCAATAACTTAGGGATAAGAGAAGACAGAAAAATAAATGATATTGTTTCGGGGGTATTAAAGGTAAGCCTGGCTATCAGAGCCGCATGGCACTAGCGAATTGTAATCAGGTACTTTGACTTAACACTGTTTTGTTTTATAATAAGAGTGGTTGCCATATGTTGGAAACCCTATCTGTCCGTATCTGAGGGGCTTCATACCTCTGTAACAAATCCAAAAACTCATTTCATAATTCCTTAAATCTACCCATTGTAATGTAGCTCCACTAGTGTAAATCCACATCAAACTTTCCTCATGAATGTGGCTGGAAGATTACGAATATTATCACTGGAAGCAAAAGAGAAGCAGTGAATTAGAATGCAGTGGATCTAGCAAAATAACTTTCACCAAATCTTTTAATGCATAGTTTACAATTTTCTTTTACTCAGCAAGGAACTGATTGAAAGCACATGATCCCTTTCACAAAGAATGCTTCCCTCAAATAGATACATTGTTTAAAATAGTTACCTCCCCCACATCCAAAAATCAGAATTGCAACGTAGTAAAAGTGATAGTTCTTTAATGACAGAAAAGGATTCATAATTTATCTGTTTGTAGACGAAGGAGTATTTTAGAGTTATACATTTTATTTGATGCAGCAGCTAAACACAAATTCGCTAAAGAAGAAAATCCAACTTTCCCTTCTCAGGATACTAGCTTAAAAGAAGTCTGCTGGTTGATGCAATACTCTACCATCCAGTATCTAGACCAGGGATTCTTTAAGGGTGGTGGCTTAAACTGGGACCTACCACAAAGCACTATTTACTTAATCAGCATCTCTATTTTAATTGACAGCATCAGAATCAGTACTGCATTGCTCAGTGGTAACATTCCTCTAGCAACTTTTTTTTGTAGATAAGAGAAAAAAGAGAACTATGCTATTTGCTCTTATGTATTAAAATTTCCAATGTATTCATTTATTTATTAATATCAATCATTGAGCATGGGATTAGAGCTGGGGGCTGGGAAGGTTGTAAAAGAACAGACTGATATTCCTTATCCCTGAAAAAAATAGCAAAATTAAATTAAACTTCTGATTTTAATTTATAACTCATAACTCATAGTGCTGTGTATAAGATGACAAAAGAGCTAGTCAATTCAATCAAGAAATCGATCAATTTATTTTAAAAAGAAACAATCTATTAAAAATCAATTTAAAAACTGATGTTATATAGACAAGAAAAAGAAATTCATTTATTCCTTACCAACTGATTGTTACAGTGTTATGTAGATAGTAAATGTTAATCTCAGCCAACGATGTAGTGCTTTTTAGTAGTTTTAAACTTCCTTAAAAATACTCTAACTTCAGAATGAATGCTAGCTTTTCAGTTAACATACTGAACATTAAAGTATACTTTGATAAACTACTATTCATGTGGGGTTTTGTCTTTGTAATCCTACAAGGATCACGCTGGCCTTCATACATATGAAATAGGCCACTGAATATGTTGAAGAAGGGGTGAAGGGGGAGGAGAGGAGTAATGGAAATGTACATGGACTTTTATATAAAGAAGACTTAAAAATGTAACTATAGTGTAGTTCTTTACTGATGGAAACAACATAAATATTTTTTTTCAAAATTTTCCAGCAGTATAACTGAAAAAAATAGGCAAGTGAATCAATGCACACATATGAAATATCATAATTACATATTTGTAGAAATGTCCAATGAAACACAATTGAAATGACAAATTCATTCACTACCTAATTTCCCTGATTTCTCTTTATCTTTCTTATCTTCCTCCTGCAAATTCATCCAGGTAATTAATTCCTTGACTTTACTGTATATGAATCTGATTAAGGTGGATTTGCTTTTTAAACTAATATATATCTTTTTCCTTAAAATCTATTTTTGTTAAGAGAGACTATTATTTTTAAAGTAGAAATTTTGTTAGAAGGAAATCATTGAAACCCCAAAAGTTGAGATATATTTAAAATGCCTGCATATGAAATACGAAATGTATGAAAATTTTTTCATTGATGTATGGACAGAACAAAAGGAATAATTTCATCTGTAATTCAGTTTTGTTTTGGTTTTTCCAGAAGAAGCTGGGGATAAGGCTCAGGACCTACAATTAGGAAGAACTGAGTTCAGATCTGACGTGAGACACTAACAATGTGATCCTGGGCAAGGCATTGCCTCCATTTCCTTAATTGTAAAATAGGGGAGATAATCACAGTTTGCTGTGAGGATCAAAGATAATATTTATAAAGTAATGTGCACAAGTCTTGACTTATAGTATGTGCATGATATAAACTTCAGTGTTAAGAAGACCTGAGTTCTAGTCTTTCCCCTCAAACCCAATGTCTGTAAGACCTTAGGGAAATCATGTCATTGCTGAATGCTCTAAGTAAACATCTAAAATCAAAGATTACAAAGTAGGTGCAGCAATAGTTGACTAAATTCAACCAGAACTCTGAAATTGATGAGATTATAGGTCAGTTTTGTATTTTAATCTGACAATATCAAGATCAGTAGTGATAGAGATAGATATAAGTGGAGACAGATAGGGATAAGCATATAGACACACATACAGAAACTTTACCTGGATTGTTTAGAATAGAAAGACGCAGATTTTGAATCCGAAGGTCCAGGGTTTAAATACCTGTTCAGGTCTCACTTTTAGGGAGCTATGTGTGCAATAGATAGAGCAGAAGGCATGGAGTCTGGAAGACCTGAGTTTAAATTCAGCCTTATACACTTACTAGTGTTGTAACCTTGGGTATGCCACTTAGCCCTATTGGCAACTTCTTTGTCTGTCAAATGGCAAATCACTCCAGTGTCTTCCCCAAGATAACCCCAAATGGAGTCAGGAAGAATTGGACATGATTAAAATAACTGATCAACTATGTATAAGCTATATATTACTGGAAAATATATAACTGATATATTAATATATGTATCTTAAATTTATATCATATACCTACAGATAATATTTAAATGCATCACAGACATAAAAGTGATAGAGAAACCAAATACAGAATACATATCTATCTATATCTATATCCATCTATCCATCCACCTATCTCTCTCTATATCTATCTATAATATAAAGAGAAAGAGAAGAAGAGGAGAGAGAGAGAGAGAGAGAGAGAGAGAGAGAGAGAGAGAGAGAGAGAGAGAGAGAGAGAGAGAGAGAGAGAGTTATTATACAGGGTTTCAGGACTGATTGATTTTTTTTCATTTTCCTGTTGTTTTGTAGGAAGAGAATATGCTTTTTCCTTATCATTTATATACCTAGTCTCCATTCTATTCCTGCCTCAGGCCTTTACCCAATTAAGAAGCAGCTGGGATGCTCCAAGTCATGGACTAGAAAAAGTTAGGCTGAGCAACTCAGAGTCAAGAATAATATTAAGTTGATTCAATTAAAGAAGGGGACCTCTTTCTCCCCATTAATCTGATTAGAAGAATATATACCACCTCTGTGAAAAGAAGCCATGCCTTTCCCCTCTGTTCCTTCTCTTTTAAGATTTGAGACAAGATTCCAAATAGTTTTTCATTGTTCAGAGTGAAAATTAATGAGAAGGAAGGGGGGAGATTTTTCTACTATTCAAGAACTTCCTCATGGAATTTGATCTCATGCCCAAGTCACATCTGAATTTGTTCCTTATTCTACAATGGATGCTTTTTCCATCTCTGTTCTTTAATTCTCTTTAGTTGAGGCATTTATAGGAGCCAAAGGGACCAATTTATGTATCTTGTCTAGTCTATGTTTAATATATCACTCTGAATTAAATTTATTAATATTTGAGGAAACAGAGGATTCCTGCACTCATGTCTTTATCTTAAGTGAGAGATTTCATTAATGAAATATTAATTGTTTTTGTTAAATAATTTTGAGTCTTCACTAGATCGTTATTCAGGACAACAATCCCACTTCTACCAGTTTAGGAGAAAAGTAATTGATGGAAAAAGAAATATTGTTGAATGAAAGGGAGGTCAAGGTTAGGAAGGGAAGTAGGACAAGCTTTAGCCAGTTTGCTTAGCTTATTTGCTTAGTGATATGGTAGTCTATCTCCTTTCAGGGAGGAGAACAAACAAAATAAACTGGATAGAGCATTCAGAAGTATGCAGGATTGATTAGAGCAGGGAGAAATTTGGGGCAGGGAGACCAATTAAGAGGCCTTTGCTACTAGTAGTCCTGGAGAAGGGTGACAAGAATCTGAACTAGAGTGATCAATTGCGTATAAAAAAGGAGAAAGATAGGAAAAGGTTCAGAAGGTAGAAATAGACAAACACCATAGCTACACTTCATCACACATTATCCTCATAACTATAGATACTGTGAAATAAAAACAAAATCCCACAGAAAATTACTTGAATAATTTAGGTTGATGAATCACCAAGAATTTACTGAGCACCCACAGGAGATATAGTAGTGTGAATCTCTGAGGTAGCTCAAGAAATACTTGAAAATGTTGAAAGCCTATTTTCTGGGATGGTCTATCTAGCTAATTGTGCTGGTATAGGCACCCATTCTGGAGGAAACATACATCAAAATATGACTTTGTAGAGAAGATAAAAGAATACAACCTCAAATGCAAATCAGGCATATCTTTAACAATTAATGTCTGTCCTTATGTCTACAGAAACAGATTGTTTTAGCAGCACACAAACAGCACATATTGTTAAAATGATATTCATTAGAATTTTCTAAGGTGTGGTTTATTATCTTAGAATGAGTGCCATGTTGTTTCAGAACTCAGGTAATGAAGTTGCTTAAGCTACATGGGACAGCTCCTCAGGAATTCTGGGACAAGCTTGGTCTTTGGGAACAGATGATGGCACGCATCTCTACCTGGTAGCTAGGAAAAGCCTATAGGAGATATGCCGGAATGGTAGTTTTTAGTGCCTTACAAAGGAAAGTTAGCAGGAGAGAGGATTTAGAATATAAACCAGAAATTCTGGTACGGTCTTAAAAAGCAACGATACAACTTTTTAGAAAAGTGTTCTTGTGAGACCCTTCCATTGTAGACCAGATAAGAGAGGGAGATATTACAAATAGTACTTTAGGAACATATGCTAAGCTCTGGTGCTCTCTCTGGTCAATATACCCTTTGGTTGGCAGACTACTTCGCTGGTACACACAGTGCAGACTAAGATAATGTGATCATATTTCACCTCATTGTCTCTGTTTAATGAGTTCTGCCACCACTTAGGTGGAGGACAGGACAGATACTGTTGGAGCAATACAAAGCCATTGTTCTTTTGTCTTTCTTTGCCAACTATCAGACTCTATTACTGAAAATTAAGGTTCAATATAATTCTTATTCAGAGATAATTAGTGGACAGCTTTGTAGTGGGGGGATAATGGGACTAATGGGCAGGTTCAATTAAGTGCAAAAAGGTCAGTTTCTGAACTCTGCTCACAGGGCTGGACCCTTCACCCAGAATACAATGCTGCAGGGGAAATGCTGAGTTCTTACCTGCTGTGATTATTTTCATGTCCCAAATCAAATAAATTATTTCAATCCCCATCTCCCAAAATTTTGGACAAAAAATAATAACGGAAAAAACCCTTCTAAATCATTAGAAATAAACTATGACTTCATTAGATTGTTGCACATAACAGGATTACAGAAGAATGTGTCAATAATTGGTAAAAGGTTGATCTTTCATTAATTAACACCTTCGAATGAATACAAACTTGTTATCTTCACATTTTATAGGTGAAAAATTAGCATTAATGCTAAATCTTCCATTTAAAGAAATTGTTGCTTTGCCAATTTGTAAAAATGACACTTTTCCAAATATTATTTGTTTTAAAGGTGAAAATTTTGCAAGTCTATAATTCAAGCAACATTTCATCAGAGCAAGATGAAATTTCAAGTTTTCAATACTAACTACCATGTTATTCACTAAGGAAGTATATGGTTAATGGAAATTACTTTTCTTATATAAAAGTGTGCTAATTGGGGGCAGTTGGGTGACTCAGTGGATTGAGAGCCAGGCCTAGAGATGGGAGGTCCTAGGCTCAAATCTGGCCTCAGACACTTCCCAGCTGTGTGACACTGGGCAAGTCACTTGACCCCCATTGCCTAGCTCTTACCATTCGTCTGCCTTGGAGCCAATACACAGTATTGACTCTATAAAGCAGAAGGTAAAGGTTTAAAAAAAAGTTAATTTTTTTTAGCATTTTAAAAATGCTAATTTTAGATTTGCTTTTCTTTTTATTACCACCACCAGGGAAATACCTCAAAAATGCTAGTTATCTACATATAAGGTTACTTATTTTTACCCAGAAAAAAATCAAATTGCCCAAAATCAAAGAGCTTGTTGCAATAAGAGCCAGAGATAGGAGGGGAAAAAACTAGAAACAAATTTAATTTTCTGAAATATTTTCCCTATTTTCATGGATATTACAAATTTATCATAATACAATAATAGCAAAAGTTTCAAAAATTGAGAGGAATTTTTTCTTTTAAGATCAGTGTGAAAAGGTATAGCTATTACTTCATTTGCTCAAAATTTATAGAATTCTAGAGAAACAACATCTTTATATTTCCTTACTGCCTAAATAATAATACAAATTTCTTTTAAAAGACATTCATTGTCTGTGATATTCTACTCTAGAAATGATTATTCCAGGATTAACTCGACTATAGTAATGCTTTGATGTATTAATGTATGTATAACTGTTTCTGGCCAGGCATGACAAAGTAAAATGTAGAAATGCCAAATAGAACATCAATCCCTTTTCCAAGAGAGGCCAATAAAAATGATTATTGATATAATACTAGACAAAGTAATTTGCTATTTTATTATAGATAACTTCAAATTTTTAGCATCCTTTTTACATATTTCTAATCATGATCCAATCAGTCAAGAGACATTTATTAAGTGCATACTATGCCCCAAAGTCTTCCTGTATGCATGCTTGCTGGGCCCTTTACAGGGCTACTCATCTTCTTCTGACCCAACTGTCACCTGAGGCTCCAAAAGCTATAGCATTCATGGCAGCCAGATCTTGGCAGTTAGGCTAAACCAGTTGGAGAGTAGACCTCAAACCCATTGGTGAGTCTGGGGAATGTCTACCCCCAAACATGAAAAGACTTCCACTGGTAGAATGGGCAGATGATAACAGTTTGATCCAATGGCCATGAAGGTAGTTGAAGAAGGCCAGTTATGTGCAATGTGTTGCACCTTCCAGGTTAATTTTTTGTAAAAATGCATTTTTCATATTACAAATTAATTTAACCAATAATTTTAAACTTTCTAAAAATGTCCTAAGAGATATTGCTTCCAAAATGGAGTTAATTATTAATGTAGATCAAAATTGTAGACTAAAAGGCCTTCCTATCTTAACAGTTCATATCACAAGAGAATGTACTTAAAGGACGCTGCAAACCTTGAAGCACTATATACATGCTAGATATTAGCTATTATTCATAAATATTTCTTTGTTTAATATTACACTTGAAATAACAAGTTATAATTTAAAATAGCCATTTAATTAAACATCAGTTTTATATTTTTGAGGGTTTTTTTAAACTTGTAAATTTCTTCTATCTTTTACTGTTTCTTCTCCCTAATGGTAACAGTTAAAACAGTCTCTTTATATGAAGAATTTAACAACTTTTAAAATAGCTTGGGGAATTTTGTTACTTAAAGAAGTACAAAAGTGAGTCATTTATCTGAAAAAGTAATAAGCTTAGAAACATGATTACTAAAATTTTAATGTATTTTGCATAAATTATAGAATAATTTTGTTCTGAATTATATCATGCATTTTTTTCCTCTAAGATTTCTTGATTATGCACTGAGTAGCATTTGGGTAATTTGTCTAATGTTACAAGAATTGTGTTTTGGAAAGCAAATAAAAGTTGGTGGAATTTTGTCCCCTTAATTTTAAAATTGAATTCCTAAGCGTAGTTCTGGTAAAATAGCCAGTTTGTCCAGCTATTTGAAGTTGTTTGGTGAAGGCATTTGGGACTCAAATTTCATTTCATCCGAAGAATCAAGTGAACAAAAATGATGCTGTCAAATGAAGCAGATTCCTCTCAACTTAGACCTGCATAGGTTAAACTGAAGTGATGCGAGCTAGGCACAATTATCAAATGAGACATTTGTGAAGCACTTAGCTCAGGGTCTAGCTCATAGTAGGTTAAATGCTTTTCCCTTCCCCCCCTTCCCTCAATACATATAAATCCGGGTCAACACATCTCAGAAACTATTTCCTCAGTATTTTCCACAGGAACTAATCATCTATGGAAGTTATAGTAAGAGTATCACTGGAATCACTGCACATGTAGTAAGGAGAAAAGGCGCAGTTCCCAACAACACAATATAAACATAAAAGCAGTCAATACTGATTGTTTTTGAAATTTTGCATGCAGATTCAAGCAATGGGTTCTAAAGTACCTTCTCCCTTAAGCATGCTCATTAATTTGCTCACTGATTATGCTCCAAACCCTCTGAAACTCACAATTAGAAAGCAGCCTAGTACCAAGGAAGGTAAATAAAGCAGTGCAAAAAAGGACTTGGCAAGACCTCAAGCACAGATGACTGTGGCTCCAAGAAGCTGTAACAAGCTCAATGGCTATACCCTAGTAAAACAATCTCAGCAAGCAGGCTAAACCAGGTTGAAGGTGACTGACAGATGTCAACCCTGTCAGTGACTTAAGTGGGTGTCTACTTCAGGCATATGAAGACTTCTCCCAGGGGAATGGGTAGAGGAGAATAATTCATTCCAATGGCCATTAAGGCAGCTGAAGTAGGTGCTATGGATTATTTAGGGCTTGGTCAGACATCAAAGATGCTAAGATCACCCACTGTCTCTTGGGACATTGCCAGTCATCCTGACTTTTGTCTGAAGAAGGGAGTGAGGCTAAAGACTTTATGCAACTGCCTCATTTAATCCAATTTGAGACCAAATTAAGATACCATCTAATGATGTCACCAGTGCTCTTTGAAATGCAGGATAAATAACAACCACAGTACCAAGAAAAAGTTGAGTATTTAGAGTCAGAAGATCTAATGTCAAATCTTATTTCTGTCAAACAGATTATGTGACAAGAAGCAAGTGATTCCTCCTAAAAATAATAAACAGTTTATATCAAAACCATCAGCAAACATCATCTACAATGAGGATAAACTAGAAGCCTTCCCAATAAGATCAGGAGTGAAACAAGGATGCCCATTATTACCCCTATTATTTAATATTGTACTAGAAACACTAGCATGGGCAATTAGAGAATAAAAAGAAATTGAAGGTATTAAAATTGGCAATGAGGAGACAAAGCTATCACTCTTTGCAGATGATATGATGGTTTACTTAAAGAATCCTAGAGAATCAAGCAAAAAGCTAGTTGAAATAATCAACAACTTTAGCAAAGTTGCAGGATACAAGATAAACTTGCATAAGTCATCAGCATTTCTATATATCTCCAACCCATTTCAGCAGCAAGATTTAGAAAGAGAAATTCCATTTAAAATCACCCTGGACAATATAAAATACTTAGGAATCTATCTGCCGAGACAAACACAGGAACTATATGAACACAACTACAAAACATTCTCTACACAATTAAAACTAGATCTAAACAATTGGAAAAACATCAATTGCTCATGGGTAGGAAGAGCTAACATTAAAAAAAATGACAATCCTACCCAAACTAATCTACTTATTTAGTGCCATACTCATTGAACTACCAAAAAACTTTTTTTCCTGAATTAGAAAAAAACCATCACAACGTTCATTTAGAGGAACAAAAGATCAAGGATCTCCAGGGAAATAATGAAAAAAAAATGCAAAGGATGGTGCCCTTGCAGTCTCAGATATCAAACTATACTATAAAGAAGTGGTTATCAAAATAATAATGTACTGGCTAAGAGACAAAAAGGAGCATCAGTGGAATAGACTTGGGGAAGTGACCTCAGCAAAACAGTCTATGATAAGCCCAAAGATCCCAGCTTTTGGGACAAAAATCCTCTATTTGACAAAAACTGCTGAGAAAATTGGAAGACAGTATGGGAGAGATTCAGTTTGGATCAACATCTCACACCCTACATCAAGATATTAATGATTTTAATATAAAGAAGGAAACTATAAATAAATTAGGTGAACACAGAATAGTATACATGTCAGATCTTTGGGAAAGGAAAGATGTTAAAACCAAGCAAGAGTTAGAAAAAAATCACAAAATGTAAAATAGATAATTTTGATTACATCAAATTAAAAAGGGTTTGTACAAACAAAAGCAATGTACCCAAAATTTGACTGGAAGCAACAAACTGGGAAACAATCTTCATAACAAAACCTGTGACAAAGGTCTAATTACTCAAATTTATAAAGAGCTTAACCAATTGTACAAAAAAAATCAAGCCATTCTCCAATTGAAAAATGGGCAAGGGACATGATTAGGCAGTTTTCAGTTAAAGAAATCAAAACTATTAATAAGCACATGAAAAAATGTTCTACATCTCTTTTAATCAGAGAGATACAAATCAAAACAACTCTGAGGTATCACCACACACCTAGCAGATTGGCTAACATGACAGCAAAGGAAAGTAATGAATGCTGGAATGGATGTGGCAAAGTAGGGTTATTAATGCATTGCTGGTAGAATTGTGAATTGATCCAACCATTCTGGAGGGCAATTTGGAACTATGCCCAAAGGGCGATAAAAGACAGTGTCTGCCCTTTGATCCAGCCATAGCACTGCTGGGTTTGTACCCCAAAGAGATAATAAGAAAAAAAACATGTACAAGAATATTCATAGCTGCGCTCTTTGTGGTGGCAAAAAATTGGAAAATGAGGGGATGCCCTTCAATTGGGGAATGGCTGAACAAATTGTGGTATATGTTGGTGATGGAATACTATTGTGCTCAAAGGAATAATAAACTGGAGGAAATCCATGTGAACTGGAACAACCTCCAGGAATTGATGCAGAGTGAGAGGAGCAGTACCAGGAGAACATACTTACACAGAGACTGATACACTGTGGTATAATCGAATGAAATGAACTTCTCTACTAGCAGCAATGCAGTGATCCAGAACAACCCAGAGGGATCTATGAGAAAGAACACTCTCCACATTCAGAGGAAAAATTGTGGGAGTAAAAACACAGAAGAAAAACAACTGCTTGATCACATGGGTCGAGGGGATATGGTTGGGGATGTAGACTCTAAATGAACATCCTAGTGCAAACATCAACAATGTGGAAATAGGTTCTGATAAAGGACACATGTAATATCCAATGGAATTGCAAGTTGGCCATGGGAAGGGGTGTGGGAGGGGAGGGAGGGAAAGAATATGATTCTTGTAACCAAGGAATAATGTTCTAAATTGACTAAATAAAATTAAAATAAAAGAAGCAAGTGATTCCCCACTCTCGATCTTCTTTTTGGCATCCCCGTAATGAAATATTTGGACTAGTTGAACTCTAGTCCTTCCTAAGTCTATGACTACTTAGGCTTATCTTCTGAGGTGTTAGAGTGGCTTTTGTACTAACTGAGATTGTAACTTTTTGCCCTACAGATGATAAATTCTATGATTAGGAAAGGAAAAAAAAAGAACTAGAAATAGAGTCAGTAGTCCCAAATTTAAAGACTAAGTTTACCATTTACTTTTATGTGGGTATAGGAGACTGGAACTAAACCTATCATTTCACTGATATAAGAAATTCTTGGTTGAAGAAGCTCCCACTGTCAAGGAAGGCTGATAATCACTGTAACTTCTTCTTAGACTGGGGATTTAGAGATTAGGCTACTTGCCCTGAATCACACAGCCAGTATGAGCCTGAGGTAGGACTTGAACTCCTCTTTTTGGTTTCAAAGATAAATCTGACATTGTTTTTGTTGTTATTTACTCATTTCAGTCTTGCCTGACTCTTCACGACTCCATTTGGGGTTTTCTTGGTAAAAATACTCAAATGGTTTGCCATTCCCTTCTCCTGTTCATTTTATAGATGAAAAAACTGAGGCAAATAGGATTGAGTGACTAGCCTAGAGTCATATATGCTACTAAGTGTCCAATCTGTACTCAGTCTCTGACTCAAGGCATAGTACTATGTTTACTGTGCCACCTAGCTGCCATTGGTTTTCAAAGTATCTAATAAACATTTGGCTCATTTGAGTTTCATCCCAGGCTTGTGAGATAGTAAAATAATAAAGTCATTCCACAATGCCTCTTATTATTAGATGCTTGAACAAATCATTTTATTTCTGAAGCTGTCCTCAATTATAGCATGGGATTGTTCAATACTACTTCACAGGATCATAAGAGGATGAACTATCTTATATAAATGAAAGAAGAGCCCATGCATATACTCCATGAAGAATTTTTATACTCTGTGAACAAATGAATTTTGAGATTCAATGCATATCTATGTCCTTATCAAACAAAGTTCCTAGGGAAAGGGGTTAGAGAGAGGGAGAGAATTTAAAACTTGAATTTTTTAATGTTAATTTTTAGATATAATTGGAAATTCTTTAATGAAATAAGATTATATAGAGGAAAGAAAATTTCCAAAGCAGTGATAATTTTTAAAAGTCTCAAGGATGAAGAATATCTTAAATTCATATATGAATTTTATTTCCTTAATTTGCCAAATTAATTATTCAAAATTATCAAAGTTTCCCAAATTGGTCATGACTTTTTTAAAAGCCTTACCTTCCATCTTAGAATCAATACTGTCCATTGGTTTCAAGGAAGATTAATTCCAGTTCCATTACCAAGTTCACTAAATATATATACATATATATACTTCCCAAATTCAAATAAATGAAAGCTACATAGAACTGTATTTATAATGGTTAGATGTTGATCTTGTTTATACAAAGTATTTATGAAGTAATAAAATTGTTTAAAATTTTAATGTTGACATATATTCTTACATAACCTATATTTCCAAATATATTTGCTACAATTCCATACCTGGCAAGTCCCTGTAACAAAAAATAATAATAATTATATGGAAGAAATTGTTAATCAGTTCAGACAATGATGAGTCAACAAGCATCATTAAGCGTTAGAAAATACAGGTACAAACAAGGGAGGAGAGTATCAAAATTAGATATACAAAATTACAAGAAACAATATAAAATTAAGTAAAAACATTCGAATTAGATCTTGGATGAACTAACATAGCAAAAGTCTGACTAGGGACCTGGGTTTGATCCTGAGATCTTCTGCTTATTAGCTGCATTATCTTGGGCAAATCATTTTGACTCTTTGTCTCCAATTCTTCATATGTGAAACAAGGGGCTTGGACTAGGTGATCCACAAGGTTTCACCCAACTCTAAAACCTTTTATCTGGTAATGTAACTGTTGAGATTATTGGTTGAATTACCAGAATCTATTAGAAAAGGATAGAATTATTTTGGATTGTTAAAAGAAAGAGAAATTAATTTGATAGGGAACTTATATCAAAATATTTTTCATGTGAATTTTAAAGAATTCTTTTGAATTTCAGGTAACCTCTCCCTACCTCATTAAACTTATAGAAAAAATATAATATTGTGTTCCCTAATTTAATGCTTTTTACATATTTAACTCACTTTCATATCATCAACAAAATTGGCAACATGAAATCAGATGAAAAAAGATTTAGTGGATATTTTTCACTAATAAGGTAATAGATTAAATTAATCAATTGAAAGGCAAGTTTTTCTAAAGCCTCTTGGTTGCTTTTACATAGAGATCTATGAAGTTCAATAGTGACAAAACCAATTAAGCAAATTTCTTTGATCAGTTTTAAGCTAATATTTTTCCAATAATATTTTCTTTTATCTCAATAACATGTAAAAATAGTTTTTTCTAAAATTTTGAGCTCTTAATTCTCTCTCACTCTCCTCCCCAGCTCCTTGGGACAGTAAGCAATTTGAAAGTTACACATATGAAATTATACAAAATGTTTCTGTATTAGTTGTATTGAGAAAGAAAACACACATTTAAAAATGCTAAGAAAATAAAGTGAAAAATAGTGTGTTATTAACTACATCCAGACTCTATCATCTCTTTCTCCTGAGGTGGAAAACATTTTTCAACATGATTCCATTGGATCATTGTATTTCTGAAATTAGTTATCACTCACAGATGATCATCTTACAATATTACTGTTACTGTGTACAAGGTTCTCCTGTTTCTGTTCAATTAACTTTGCATCACAACATATAAGTCTTTCCAGGTTTTCTGAAATCATCCTGCATGTCATTTTTATAGCAAAACAATATTCCAATAAAAGCACAAAACACAACTTGTTCAACCTTCCCCAACTGATGGCCATCCCCTCAATTTCCAATTATTTTCCACCAAAAAAGGTACTATAAATATTTTTATACAAATAGGCCCTTTTCCCTCTTTTTCTTATCTTTTTGGGATACAGTCTTAGCAGAAGTATTGCTAAAACAAAGGTTATGGACAGTTTTAAAATCCTTTGGGCATAGTTCCAAATTTAAGCAGACATTTTCAAACAGAAATAAATGGCATTGAATTGTTGTTACATAAGTAGCACTTATAAGCATTTTTATAGTTTTAAAATGTTTTTAAGGATTATGTATTTTTATTGATTTAAAATACAAATATTTTGAAAAAATATACATAAAAGAAAAATCAATCGCTCTAGAGTAAAAAAAAATAAGAACATGATTCAAATCCCATATATGAATTTTAAAACCTTGTTGATCATAGACAAGTCATCTAACCTTTCTTGGTCTCAGTTTCCTCATCAGTAAAATGAAGAAGTTGAGAGAGATGGCCTCTGGTGGCCTTTTCATGTCAGGAGTTGTGACCTTATGAAAATTTAATTTTACATGGTAAGGAAACGTTATTCACTAGAACTACAATGTTTAGGGATCATTAGGTATCATGCAAGTCAAATCGTGTTTCAAATAAACAAATATCTTACACAGGGGGTGAGGCAAGAGATGACTATCTACCTGTTTCTCCATTTTTGTACAGATCCTATCTCTTCTATGAGGAATTTTTTTAAAAGTCCCTGGGGTTTACCAGATGAGTTTAGGAGGCAAACACTAACTTGTTAGAATCGCTGAATACATTGTTTTTGCTTTTCCCGAGGCCATTGTTGACCATCTTCCACTTCTTCTGTCCAGAGTCTTACCGATATTGTACTCACAGCTCTGAGGAATCCAGAGAACCTGAACGGTACTACCTGACACAGTTCACTTAAATCCAGGAAAGTTAGAAACAGGGGACCCCAAACCTCTCCAAACTTTTGGAAAGTTGCCCAAACCCTGAACGACTAATTGATAGAAATCTTTTTCAGCTTACACTAGCACACTTCAGAAAAGAAATGATGATTTTGCCAGTAGGGTCACCTATGAAACTCTTGATATTAACCAAGTTTCTGGTCAAATGTGGAGTCCAATTTGGGAAAAAAAAATTAAAAATAAAATAAAATGAACCACATAGGAATACATCACAACAATATTTAGGGACTCTTGACGGGCTAACATAAAGGAATTTAGGTTATCGATTCTGTAATCTTTTCTGCTATAAGTAAAAGCATGTGAATTTCTGTAAACTTGAAAGTCTGAAAAATTCATTACTAGAAAAATCTTAACATTACATTGAAGTGAGGAAAGAAAGAATTTAATAATGTATAGCAAGTTTTGGAGAAGAAACGGAAAATTTTAATCTTCAGCTTTTCTACCAGTACTCTAAATAACACCTCATTATCTAGGGGGAGATGAGTCCCTCTTTCTATCAGGAATGACAGACTGGGTTTTATTGGTAATAAAATTACCATTTTGATGCTTAGTTTGACCCTTAAAGCATTCTACCTCTATTGTACTATGTGTCAATATTTTTTTCTTTTGAAAAACAAAACAAAACACTGACCATGTGATGTGCTTCAAATGGCCAAGTATTTACAATTTTCAGATCTGCCAAATAGTGCGAATCAACCTTTATAATTAAGGGTGACAAGCTGACAAGAAAAATGAATGTAAATTTGTATACATATATGAATTTTTATGTCAGATCACCGTCTGTGCACTTGTTTCCTCTTTGTCAATAGCCGAAGGCTCATTTCTCCGTGCCAGAAGCCCATTTTATACCAAGGCCTTCAGACAGCTCGCCTTCGCCCTAGTGAATTTGCTGATTAATTTTGGATGCTCCTCTTAATTAACACCCCAAAGGAGATTTAGATTTTTCTAGCCCAAATTCCATGTAAAACAAGTGAATCTGAAGAACAATGACCTAGGGAGATAGGCATGCTTTGTCCGAATGACATTACAGGAATGTGGAATATCTCACAAGTCAGGACCTGGTCAGGCAATGCCTAGGGAAAATGTAGGCCTTTAATCAGGGCAAAATGAGAATCATATTAGTCTAATTTCATTTCCTTGCTTTAAACAAGCGGTTGGGATAGATGCCACTTGACAGCTGAAACATGGTACCCATGTACAGTTGTGGCCCCCATTGGCCTTGATTAATGATTGCACCTACCATTTTGGCTTACAGGCAAATAAGTTGATGGGTAAGAAGATGTGGAAGTGATTTATTAGGACATCAGGATAAAATCAGTTCCTCCTTCACATCTTCTAAACCTAACTACACAGTTGGTGCCAAGGGAGCACCACATCCACATATGGTTTCCAAAGCTATTTTAAAGAAATACACACTTGACATATATCAGGTTTAAAACCAAGAGATGGACAATATTTCTTCCATGAGGAAAAGAATTCTTGGACTTTTAACTTGTCTCCTTTTCTAACTCCAAGATAAGGAAACACTAGTGCTGTATGTTCAACCAACTGTTGCTACTCTCCCAGCTGCTTAAACCCATATTTCTGTTAAGAATAAATTAAAGGCTGAAAAATGTCAGGATTTAAACTAAAGATTCTCAAGAATTTAAAAACAAATTGTCTTCCAGGGTCTGGATGTAACCTGCCTTCAAAATCCCAAATACTAAAATCTTCATTAATATTTCCTACTTCATTTCTGGTCTCGGTGCCCTTAATTACGAAGTGTGCATTTTGGTTGACAATTTCAACGCTGAATCATCACATTTCTACTATTCCTCAAGTTGTACTCAGCACAACACAACCCCATATTTAGAAAAAGCATATGTTATCCTATCTGTTTTTCTTGTCAGGAAAAAAAACTACATTTGTACCATTAATTCCATTTTTCCTTCAAATTTTGTGCCTTTCATATCAGTTGCATATTTAAAAATTATAATGTGCAGGGAGCTATTGATATACTTTACTCTTCATCCTTTGCCCAAATGAAAGATGAGTGATTTCTTTTCCTAGTACTCTGATTGTCAAATAAAGAAAATTAGCATTACTGCTAATATCAAATCAGGTTGGGGGTGCAGGTAACCCTACAAACCTTTAAGGGAGTTTTTACTCACTTAAGAAAGATGAAAGTTATAAAAAATATGCATCATTCTTCTTAATGAGGAAATTGGTTGACATGTTTCATAGCTGCTTCTATTAGTCAGAACTAGTATCTTGTTTTCTCTTTAGAGGATGCCAATAAGCATAAAGACTAGACCTACAATTCCTCTGGTATAGGGGATTCCCAGATGAAGAACTTCCCTGTACCAGTGTAGGTTGGAACCTTTTCTGTAGCTTACAATATCAGAGAGATAATTTATATATGTATATATACATATAAATAAGAGATATAATATTATTTTATCAGGTATATCAGTTCCAATAAGCAATAACATTTTAAGTATATAATAAACTCGATGTCCCATAGACATTTCAAACTCAAAATATCCAAAATAGGATTCATTTTCTCCTTTTACCCTTTTCTCAATTATCCATAATTGCAATCTCAGTGTGACCTCCTTTTATGTTCTCTGTTACCAAATCTTGCTGTGTCTACCTTCATCTTTCCATCTCTTCTTCCATCCATTTCTATCCATTCATACAGACACTGAACTAGTTCAGTAGCTAATCTCTTCTCAATTGAACTTTTTGCAATATGACTCTTTTTGAAATTTTTATTTTTTCCAGATTGCAAGTCAAAACAATTTTAAAGAATAATTTTCTGAAATTTTGCAATCCATGTACTTTGTCTCCATCCTACCCATCCCCCTTCACCAAGATGTAGGACAATATGATATGAGGGATATAAATGTTATCATACAGTACATGTTTTCATGTTCATCATAATGTGAAAGAAGACATGTATCACTTACCTGAGAGAAAATAATAAAGGAAATAAAGCAAAGAATGGTATGCTTCAAACTACTCCATAAGTTCCATCTGTAGCTATTGCTAGTCTTTATTTTTTTCCAATAGCCCCTTTGAGAAGTCCTAGATCCTACCATTGCTGACAATAATTAAGTTGATCAAAATTGATCATGATACTTTATTGCTATTATTGTGTACAGCATTCTCCTGGTTTTGCTCTCTTCATTTTTGCATTATTTTATGTAAGTCTTTCTGGGTTTTTAAGGAAAAATTTATCATCTGGTTCATTATTTCTTATTGCACAATAGTGTTCCATTATAATCATATGCCATGACTCATTTAGCCATTCCCCAGTTGACCAATAGCCTTCTAATTTTTTTCTTCCTTATATTTATTGACTCCAATCCATTGTCCACATAGCTAACAAAATACTTTTCCTAAAACATAGTTCTAACAATATTATATTCTTTATTAATAAACTCAAGTGAATCTCTATTACCTTTAGCATCAAATGTAAAATTCTCTTTTTGGCATTTGATGCTTTCCACAACAAACTGGCCCATTCCAATCTTTTTACTCTTCTCACATCTTATTCCCTACCACACACCATATTTCTACAGTTTATTGCAGTGTTGGCAAACCTTTTTGAGTACTTGTGCCCAGAGAGCAAATCCAAGCTGTTATAACCTATATCGGAATATTTACCTCTTATATAAGTGAGGTGAAAGAGAGAGGGAGAAAATCTGAATGCAAAATATCAGAAAATAATTGTCAAATAATAGAACATATTTGATAAAGACATATTCAAACCCAACTGCCCATTATTTACCAAACTTGAAAAAGAAATGTAAAAAAGAATCTTCTATACAATAAGAGCAGTTATCAATCAACTTGTCAGAAAATATAGACCAACATCTTATATCATATTCCATGATAAATCTAAAATAAATATTCAAAAATTATTTGTATGTGTTTTTGAAAAAAATACAATTCAATAAAAATATAAAAAAATAAGAGTGCTTCTACTGAGAAGGACTGAGCTGGAAGGTGGGTCATTGATAGTAACAGATGACAGAAAAAGGTTATGTGTTATTATAGAATGTTAAATTTTTCAATGAAGCATTTGAAACACATTTTCTGGCATGTGGCTTTAAGTTAGTACATATTCAATCCATGAATCAATCAACATAAATTTATTAAGCATCTATAATATACCAGTCATTGCTAGGTGTAAGAAATACAAAGACAAAAGTGAAAATAGTCCCAACAGTCAAGGATTTTATAGTTAACCTGGAAAGCAATTTGAAAATATATAAAGTTAAAAAAAGACGAGATACAAAAATATACAAAGGATTCCTAGAAAAGTTCTTATTTTTGATGTAATCTTCATTTTTACAGTAGTATTATTCCTTAGAATAGTGACAGAAAAGTGTTATAAAATCTTTGATCAATAATATGTTCAATTTCTAATACTTGCTAAGACAAAAAAATGAGAAAATCTTTCTTAAATACATTTCTATTGGTAACTTTTGTTTTTATATAATGTAGATCCTATTCCTGTGGCAGAGAGCTATCCCTTAAAATATATTATTTTTGTTTTTAAAGAAAAATAAAATAAATAAAATAAAATCCTGTAAAACAGATCACCATATTTTAAAAAAATCTGATTCTAAATGCCATTCCTTGATACAGGAGTATACAAAGGAGAGGAAGAAGGTATATTTCTGTTGCCTTTTGATTGATCTCATTTCCATTTACATTGTGGTAATCATTGTGTCTATTGTTTTTCTTTCTAAGATTCCTTTATTTTACATTAGTTCATATAATTTTTGCATGTTTCTCTGTATATACGTATATATATATTTATACATTTATAGTCTGTTAATTATCTCTATATCTTACATATTAAACATTTACCAGCAATATTTAATATGAAGATTTTAAAAATGTCTGCTTCCTTTATCATATGAGTTAATTTTGTTTGTGTAGAAGCTTTTCAATTTCATGTAATTAAATTATTATATCTTTTCTAATTACCTCTATTTCTTGTTTGCTTAAAAATTAATCCTTTACCCATAGTTGTTAAAGGAGCAGTTTCTTTTTTTAATGGTATGAATCTTTACTATTGGGGTTGAATATCTATTTACTTTACTTTTCCTATTTAACTAGTATCAAATTTCTGCTTGATAATATAGTTTGCAGTTAGAAAAGCTTTCTGATCATTTCTACCATAATATTAATAGTTTTAATGGAATGCCTAGTTATTACTGTTTTGTAGTATTTCTAAAAATATATATAAATGAGGTATTATATCCTGTTGAAAATCCTTTTTTTAGTAATTAATGTAATTATCTCTATTTTATTTTTCTTATCATTAATATTATCTGTGATATTCAGACTTTTCTTGAAGCAATTCTGATTTCCTGCTATGCTTTCTAATATTTTTGATATGTTCTTATCATTTCTTTGCTAATATTTTATTTTAAAACTGTACTTAAATGTACATTATAAATATTTTTGATAGTTTTCTTTTTCTATTTTGTTTTTTTCTTGGCTTAGGTAGCAAGACCATATTTGTATCCTAGAAGACATTTTGTAAGTTTCCTTATATTATTGTTTTTTCCAACATTTTTTAAATTTTGGAATTAATTTTTTTACATGTGTAATCAAGTGAGACATTTTTCAAATCAGTCATCATGTGCAACAGATCTAAAGCAAAACAAAAAAGAAGAAATTAAAATATATTATGTTTCAGTAAGCATCAGAATGCATTGATTCTTTCTCAGAAGGTAGATAGCTCCTTTCATCACGAGTCTCTGGGATTATCTTGGATCACAGCATTGCTGAGAATTAATTGCATCATTAACAATGCTTATCAAAAAATATTTCTGTCATTGTGTACAGTGTTTCCCTGGTTCTGTTCACTTCACTTTACATCAGTTTATATAAGTTTCTCTAGATCTTTCTTAAATCATCCTTCTCACATTTCTTATAGCACAATAGTATTCCATCACAATCACAAGCCACCATTTAATCTCTTTGGGGAGTCATTGATGGATCATTTATTATTTTTATTCTGAAACTGGATTATTTCAGTCTTCAATCTCTTTTTCTCTTTATCTGGGCATGTTATTTTCTTATAAAATTCCATATCATTTCAATTAAGTTGTAAGTTGTACTGGTAACTGATCAAATTTGTAATAATTTCTATTTAATTATTTTTATTTAATTATTCAGAACATTAGGTGGCACAGTGAATAGAGCACTAGATAGAGCACTGAACTCAGACATTGACTAGCTGTTTAACACTAGGCATGACCCTTCAGCCTATTGGCCTCAGTTTTTTTATCTGTAAAATGAGTTGAAGAAGGAAATGGCAGACCACCGGTATCTTAGCCAAGAAAACCCCTACTGGAGTTATAAAGAGTCAGATATGTCTGAAAATGACTAAACAACAGACACTTAATTGGAAACTGAGTTTTCCTCATTTTAAAATTAAATTTACTAAGGGTTCATGTATTTTATAAATGTATAAGCTAGCTCCTAGTTGGGATTTTTTTCCTTTGTTAGTCTATCAGTTTTTTTAGTTGCTTGCCCATTTTTTTAATCTGTTCTTTACCATTTGTTGATGAAAGAATTTTGGTCTGTAAATTTGTCCCTAAGTAACTTCATATTCATCCTCCAAATTTTCATATATCTTATTGTATTAATTTTTGTGATATCTATTATTTCTAATAATTTTCACAAACTTAATCAATTCTTTAGGATTAAATTATTTGGTCTAATGAATTTTTAATACTTTCTTCAGATTTACTATAATTTCACTCCTATTTTGTTGTTAAATGTTATGTTTGTTACTAACTGCTTTTCTACATTTGTTTGTGAACTTTTTATTTCTAAACACATAAATTTTTTTGTGAAGGTGACATGAACAGCTGAAAAAAATATAGATAGATACATAATTCTTTCTATTTGTATTCAGTAATCACCAGTGGTTTAGTACATCTAAGTTTCTCAAATTCTATTCAAATACTTAAATACTTCCTTCTTTATTCACTAGATTCCACTATATCTAAACAGACACATTGAGTTCCCCAGTTAATATAATTATTGCTGTATATTTCTATTAATAACTTGTAACTTTTCTCCTAAAAATGTAGATACTTGTACATATATATTAAGTAAGGGTTTCAATTCATCGGTTATGATGGTTTAAATATTATGTCATTTATTTATTTATCTATTTTAATCAAATCTATTATTGCTATTTCATTGCTTGAAATCATGTTTGCTGTCTCTGCTTTTATGAATTTAGACAGCTTTTACTTCAGCTACTTATTTTAATTCTGTGTCAATCTTTATAGTTTCGATTCTGTTTCTTTTAAATAATACTGTTTAAAGTCATTTAAATTCTTATTTTTAATGTATTTTATTTTTTTGTCTTTTATAAACAAATTCAACCCATTCACATCACAGTTCTGAACATTGTATATTACTCTCCATCCTATTCTTTTAGATATTCCTGTCTTCTTGCTTCCCATAGACCTTTTTCCAAAGAAGACAGCAATTAGAGGACTGTTCTCAGCATTGGTGTTAAAATTGACTTGCACTCTCCTACACCTTTATTCATCCAATATGCAGGACTTCACTCAAATGTTCTAAAACTTTCTTTCATTCTGAATATCTCTTCACATCCCACTCTTCAAGGTAAACGTTTGTTTTGCTTACCACTAATTCACTCTGACTCTACTACCTCCTCCTTTCTAGATGGCTCAATGGATTAAGTGCTGCACTTGGAGTCAGGAAGATCTGAATTGTCAGGCACTTCTTATCTGTGTGAACTTAGTCACATTACAGATCTTTGTTTCTGTTTCTTCAACTACAAAATGGGGATAGTAAGAGCATCCAGGTCCCAAGGCTGCTGTGAAGATCAAATGAAGTTTTATAAACAGCTTAGCACAGTGGCTACCACACAGTAGGCATTTAACAAACATTTGTTCCCTTGTTCTTACACCTTTTTCCTCTACTTTCTTCCAGCTTCCTCTTATCTTCCTAATGAGTTGCATATATTTCTATATCAAACTTTGTTCTTTTCTTGTGGGATTGAATGTGTGTGTTCACCTTCAAAATGGTTCAAACAAATGAAAGTAAGATTCAAGGGGTACCTTCTAGCAATATCCCTTCCTTATATTTACACAATTTTCTTGCACATCTTGTTTATTTAGATAGTAAATCTTCCCTCTATCCACGTGTCTGTTCCTTTGCCCTTCATTTTGTTTCTTCTCTTAAAGTAATCTAAATATAACAAAATTATTTCCAGGTCTTCAGTTTTACTATCATACTTTAAATTCTTAATGACATTAGAGTGTTAATGGAACACTTCTTTTTCATTCCGAGTTATATTTAAGTATAACATCTTTTTATAGTCTTTCTCAAAAGCAAGAATCTATCTTTTTTTTTTAAATTTCCTTCTCCAGCTTATTTTACAGATGAGGAAACTGGGCCAAATAAGATAAACTCATAACTCCACCAAAAGGAAAAATTAAAGGCTTATAACCAAGAGTGACTTCTCCTGCATGACACAGTAATAATCCTAAAAAAGGGACATTTAATGAAACATAGTTGGCTGAGCATGGCTGATAAAATAAGAGATAAGAGCTGAATAGAAACTGATACAAACAGAAGAATCAAGATAACCTAAAAAAGATAGCCCTCAAGGATCTTTTTTTTTTCTAAGAAAATCCCAAATAGGATCGAAAAGCATCAGAAATGGCTAAAACCACTAAACAACACAATCCTTGGTATTGCCTTTAGAAGCTGTCATTATGACTCATTGATGAGGAATACCTATTCCTGGACTGCTCAGCAAAGAAGTATGACACAGGTATAAACTCCAAACCCCTCAACTTGGACTCCCATGAAACCTTCAGCTTTTAAAAGCTTCTTTATCCTCAACCCATTTCCCCCATGATGTTCTTAGCCTGTATCTTTCTATCATTCAGATACCAGAGAGTCCTTTAAGAGAATGCACTCTCTACTGGGCATTGGATAAGCCTTGAATTTCTTTTACTGTATAACAACAGAGAGCCCTTTACAACTTCAAAAATTTCTTTCCCATTAAAGACAAAAAAAGGAAGGGAACAAAGAAAGAAACCACCATAGCATGTGATATGTATTCTTGGCAGTAGAATTTTAAACCATGTTTTGTGTCAATGTGGTATAAAGAAACAAGAGGCCTCCATGTAATTTGTATTTTTCCAAGTATCTAATTTCAATCTAATGTACTGTTGGAAAACTTAGCCAGGAAATCTATATGGTGATTCCATTTGGAGACTTGCTCAGCTATCTTTAGTCAGTGACAAATTCTGGTTTCTATTCCATGTTCAGTGATGATAACAGTGCGATTTACAGGTATAAGTAACAAATGAGATCAATTAAAATGTCTAAGAGTGGCACCTGTCTAAGTGTAGGGTTGCACTAAATGATTCGTGCATCTTTGTTTCCTATGCACTCCGCCATTTGTAACTTCTCCACATGCAAAGTAACAATGAGCGAGTTGTTTCTTAATGGTCATGAACCAAGAAAGCGGGCCTTATCCTGTGGCCGAGGTAGATGATGATTATCGTGAAGCGAAAACAACAGACGTATTTTTCAACTCCATTTGCACAAATGATCCCTGTGTTCCGTAGCATACTTTAATATAGCATCTTGAATTGCCCAATTTGTTACAAATTTGTGCTGTCAGCTGCCTTTGTGGCTGAATTGAATTTGCAATGAAATACAGGCTCCCCTTCATTTGTGTATATTATTTAATCCCATGATCATGAAGAAATAAATTTGATACATTTAGAACATCTCATGTTACCAGGAAAAAAAAAAGTTGTTTCAGAGGATTAAAAAAAAATAAACCAGTGGCCAAATCTGAAAATTTATGATTAAATAAGACATTTGTGGATTTCCTCCATTTTTTCCTAGGTCAGTTATTGTGTCAAATGATATGACTGATATTTTTACAGAGCATCTGATTGTGGTAATATAGTAAATATTTTAGCATAAGTCATGACTGTTGAAGCACGTGTTTTATTAGATTTAAGTATTCTTGACTTCGAGTTGGGTTTTGTAAATGTATATCTTGATGTGTTTCAATTTCCAGGCAGGATATATTAGACTATTTTAGGACTGATAGAACACTATTACCAGTTATGCATAAATATAAGTTATCATAATCAGAAAATTTAAACCCCAAATGAATTGATACTCTTTAAACTGAAATTTTGTATATGTATATATGGTTAAGGTTATGATCTATGATTTTTGTCAAGCAAAGGTATGGTTCAGATTTCAGGTATTTCTGACTCTTCATGATTCCTTATTGGATTTTACTGATAAGGATAATGGAGGGGTTTGCCATTTCCTTCTTCAGCTCATTTTACAAATGAGGAAACTGAGGCCAACAAGAATAAGTGACTGTCTCAGGGTCTCACAGCTAGTGTTAGAGGCCAGATTTGAACTCAGAAAAAAGTATTCTTTCTGACTCCATGTCCTGTACTCTACCCACTGTATCACCTAGTTGCTCTATGACTATTCTTTAGGGAATTTTTGGTAATAAACTCCCTTCAACAGTACAAGACCATCAACTTCTCTCTCATTTTAGTCAGTGACTTGCCTAGAGGACTAATAGTCTGTGTAGCTTTCCCATTGTCACAGAAAAAGGCTGGGTCAATTTTAGTCTGAAAAATCTATAATTTCATATAACTAAAAAGATGGCTGGGGTCTCTCTACTTAAAGCCCTTTCATCCCAAAGATAGATGATGCTGGTAAACATTAACATCAAGAGATCCAGTCTATACGCATTCCTCACACAGAGATATAACATGTGTGTTTCTGCTACCCAAAGTGTAGATCTCTTAGGAGAAAAAAATAGAATGGCTACAAATAGTTAGTTACATCTTATCTAAGCAACATAATATAGAAGTCATGAAAATGTAATTAAAGGCACGCATCCAATAAACCACAGTTAGATACAGGTAGCCTCTTTTTGCCACTAGATTTTCTAAATAGCTTACAAATAAAATACTCCAAGCAAGCTTCTCTTTCCATTGCACAAACTGTGTCTTGGAGATACACGTTATGATATCTTTCTTGGATGCAAAGTAAAGCTGGTTTAGAACTTTAAAAGCAGTCACACAGACTTGCCATTTAATTATCATAACCCCCTCATATAGTACTCACACTCTATCTTATTCTGCAACAAAGCATGAAATACATCAAGAAGAAATCTAATTATACCTTATCTCTCCTGTACCATTCCTCACCCACAAGTTGTAAACAGGAAGATTTAAAGTGCAATATCAAAGTTATTTTGGTTGTTTTAAATGTGAAAGGTAGCATCTACAAAGTTAACATCACGATGAAAAAAAATGCACATAAAATATTATACAATTGTTAAATTTAGGGGAAGTTCTTAGCTCATCCCTGTTAACCACCATTAAGTCCTGGAGCTGAGTGTGTTGGCAGATATGTAGAAAAGTGGTTCATTTATGGAGAGGTATTTGTGCTTAAAATCTTAATTTATTCCAACTGTATGCCTAAAATTAATTTTGCTTCCATTTCTAAAAGTTCTTTATCACTCTGTAATTCTTAGAATACTAGAACATTAGCTACTCTTTCCTAATATCCATATATTTTTTTAAAACCCTTACCTTCAGTCTTGGAGTCAATACTGTGTATTGGATCCAAGGCAAAAGAGTGGTAAGGGCTAGGCAATGGGGGTCAAGTGACTTGCGCAGGGTCATACAGCTGGGAAGTGGCTGAGGGCAGATTTGAACCTAGGACTTCCCCTCTCTAGGTCTGGCTCTCAATCCACTGAGCTACCCAGCTGCCCCCTAATATCCATATTTTTAAAAGTGAGTAGAGATCCAAAGTGGTTAAGTAACTAACAGCCTCACACTGTGGGCAAAACCAGGAGGATATATCAGGAGGAAAACGATATCAGTTTCAAGATCATCACAGATTATGTATTCTCAGTCTTACAACCACCATCTTCAGACTCCTTGAGGTTAGGGACTCTTTTGTTTGGGTATTTGAATCATCAGGATCTGTCCTATCAAAGAACAGAGGTAGGGGCTGGATTTGTGATTTCATTGGTGCAAAGGTGCCTCCCAGTGAGGAATTTTCAAGACTGGAAGAGGTAAACAGTTTCTTTTCAACTTATAACCTCATAAAGTGCCCTAGAAAACTGAAAAGTTCAATGGTATATCCCCGGTCACAAAGCCAGTGTGTATCAGTAGCAGGACTTGATCCCAGGTCTTCCTGAATCAGAGATCAGCTTATTATCTACTTTACCAAGTCACCTCTCAAAACGAAGCTACTTTTAAATCATATGGTATGGGACAGCTAGAGAGTACAACAGAAAGAGCACAAGATGTGAAGTAGAGAGAACCTGGGTTCAAATAGGACCTCAGATAATTCCTAGCTGTGTTACCATAGATAAGTAACGTTACCCTGCCTAGCCCTATTCTTTTGCCTTAGAATTAATACCAGAAACTAAGGCTAGGGTTTTTTTTTTTTAATTACGAATAAAATATGTGTTGAATTGAATAGAATTAAAAAGTTTAGGACAACTCAGCATGATAAATGGCCTTTTTTCCCCCTTAGAAATGGCTTTCTATTAGAAAGAGCCCCAAAATATCTTTCTCCATCAGAAATCTAGCCCAAGAGTAGACTTCCCTATGCCAGGTATCTTTACAACTGTCTCCCCTTGTCCACTCAGCTGTGGGCTTTGAATTTGTGCAGCTTTAACTTTCATATGTAACAGAGCCACAGAGTAATAGACTTAAATTTTAAAGAACCTTCAGATACAGATAGCCCTGCCTGGGCAAGAATCCTATCTATGAGATTACTGGAAAGTGGTTATCTAAATAAATACTTCCTGAAGTTCTTCAGTGACAGGGAAACCACATCGTCCCAAAGTGGCCCGTTCTAAGTCTGGACATCTCCAGTTATTATATTCCTAGTTCAAACATGCTCCCTCTAATTTAGGTTCACAGACCTTTGAGAGATGATCTAATCTAATTCTCACAATGGAGAAAGGAAAACCAAGACCCACAGCTGCTTTGTGAATTACCCAAGATTACTTGGTTAGTAAATGGAACAACAAGGATTTGAAGTTGGATTATTAAACCCCAAATGGTTCTCTTTCCATTGTACCACACTGTTCTTGATTTCATTTTAAGGTCAAGTAAATTAAGTCCAACTTTTTCTCTTTGGTAGAATCTGCTTTCAAATATTTGAAGACAGATATCACATAATCCCTCGGATCATCTCTTTTCCAAGCTAAATGTCTCCTAAAAGTTGTATTCAATGTCTGATGTCATAGAGATGACCTCACCTTCTTTAAAGCTATGAACAGAAGAATATAAGTTCTGCAAGTTTCTATGCTTCTGGAAAGGCATTGAATACAAACATGGGGCAAGGCTGAATCTAATGACCAAGACCCAATCTAGCTAGATACACAGAAAGACATATCACTAGTATAAAGTCCATTTATTTTTAATAATCATAATATTTCCTTATGAATCCTAATCAAAATTATAGATAGATGTGTTATGTATTTTTGTATATTAGAAATGCTTCATACTATAGATATTTATTGAGAATATGATATTAGTAAAATTACCAAATAATTTTTACATTCACTAATTTCTATACATGACTCTCTTTTCCTGTAACCATATAATTGCTTTATCCAAGGACAGGACTTCATATATGTTTATGTTATACACAAGTTTTTCATTTTGGTTCATTGTTCCAGCCTTCTGAGTTTTTTAGATCCCATTTTTGCTCCTAAATGTATTGTCAATCCTCTTCAGCTCTGGGTTTTCTATGTGTTTGATGAGCATGTTATGTAAACTTTCACTTAAATTACTGCTGAAAAACTTGAACAGAATAATCATGCCATTCTTCTAGAAACCTATCTCCAGTTTGATGTCAATCTATTAATTGTGACATAAATGTTATTTATTTAGCTAGTTCTGACAACATTTCACAGTATGATTGTCCAGGTTATACCTCTAAATCTATCTACCACAATATTATTTAAGAATTTCAAAATACCTTGCCATAATCTAGGCATAGATCTATGTCTACACTTTTCTCCCAGTCTAAAGATATAGGAACCAGATCACAAAAGAGAATTAGATTAGTATATCATGAGTTTTTCTTTGTGTGTTATCAGGTTCTTTCCTAGAATGGAAAGTTGTGAAACTTTCCATTCTAGGTTTCTGTAAACTATTCCTTTGATGATGAATTCTCTAATTTTCCCAGGCATCAATGTCAAGCTTACCAGTCCATATGTTGTAAAATTCAGTTTATATCCATTTGATGAACACTAGGATATATTTCCCATTTTCAGTTCTGTACCACCTCTCCTGTTCTCCATGAGTTTTCAGAGACCATCCAAGGTCAGCAGTGTGTTAGCTAAGATTCAATTCTTATATGAGGCAAGAATTAAATCCTGGAATGACCTTAGAACTCATTTAGTCCAGCACTCTCAACCAATTAAACAATTAAGAAGCTCTTATTAAGTATCTATTATATGGAGGAACCATGCTAAATTCAGGGTATAGATGGCAAACTGAGTTGCACAGAAATGAAGTGTCCAAAATCTTTTAGGTAGAAAGTTTATGAATTATGATTTGAATTTGGGTTGTCTAAATAAAAAATGCAGCAAGATTTCTCTGATTAGGTTCTCATTTCCCAAATCAAGGAATGGAATAAAAATGAGAGCTATTGTCCCAACTGATGAATGCTCAAAGTATATGAACAGGCAGTTTTCATAAGAAGAAATCAAAGCAATCAATATACATATAAGAATGCTCTAAATCTATAATAATTAGAGAAATGAAAATTAAAACAGCTTCAAGGTATTAACTCATGACTATATTTTCTAAGAGAGCAGAAAAGTAAAAGGATAAATGATAAATTCTGAGAGGGAAGGATGTGAAAAAATAGGGATACTACTGAATAATTGTTGGAGTTATGAACTGGTCTAACCATTTTGGATGCCAATTTGGAAATATGCCCAAAGGCTTGTAAAACTATACATCCCCTTTGACACAGCTATACTACTATTAAGTCTGTATTCCAAAGAGATCATAGAAAAGAAAGGAAATTATTTGTGCATAATATTTATAACAGATTTTTAGTGGCAAAGAATTTGAAAGTTGCATCAAACCTATAGAGCTAATAATGATACTGGCCCATTTTCTTCTTCTTTAATTTAGTTTTTAACTTTTTTCCTGTGATTATATAATTCTTTTTGTCTCTCTTCCCTTTTCTCTTCCTCCCTCCCTGAGTTGAGAAGCAATTTCACTGGGTTATACATATGCTATCATTCAAATCCTATTTCCATATTATTTATTTTAATAGGGTAATCTTTTAAAATGAAAACCCCAAATCATATACAATAAACAAGTGATAAATCATATGTTTTCCTCTGGATTTCTTCTACCACAGTTCTATTTTGAAATGTGGGTAGCATTCTTTTTCATAAGTCCCTCAGAGTTTTCCTGGAGCAATGTAATCATTGCTTTTAATGGTAAAGTCAATTATATTTGATCATCCCACAATGTTTCAGTTACTGTGTAAAATGTTCTCCTGGTTCTGTTTATTTCACTCTGCATCAGTTCATGGAGGTCTTTCCAGTTCCCTATAAAAATCAAGAAGTTCATTATTCCTTACAGCACAATAGTATTCCATCATCATCATATACCACAATTTGTTCAGCCATTCTTGAAACGAGAGACATCCCCTCATTTTCCAATTTTGTGACACCACAAAAAGTTCAGCTATAAATATTTTTGTACAAACAGAACTTTTCCCCATTTTTTGTCATCTCTTTGGCATACAAACCCAGTAGTCGTATTGCTGGATCAAAGGACATGCATTTTTAAAGCCCTTTGAATACTAGCCCATTTTAGAGACAAGGAAACCAACTCAGCTTGTCAACATGTGAGTCACAATTAGGATCAAGTTTTCTTGAATCTAAAACCAGTACACTTTCTATTACATCATACCATCACTGATATCTTTTTAGTTTACTGTTATCTATGTTTTATTGTATCTGTATTTATTTTCCTAAATGTTTCCCAATTCTATTTTAATTTGGTTTAGGTCACACTCAGGGGTGCCGGGGGGCCACATTTGGTTGCATATTATGCATCTCTGATGTAGTGAATAAAATTCAAGATTTGAAGACAGAAAACTGAAAAAGGAAAAATTATCCAGGATGCTTGAAACTGGATTTACTTATAAGGGAGAAAGAAGAAGAGAAGAGGGAGAAAAAAAGAGCAACCTTCTTCAGGTACTCATCAGCTTTGTGATAAAAGGTGAGTAATTTAATGTCTCAAAGTCTCAGTTTCTGTATTTACAAACTAGATAAGATTTGTAATGATAGACTAGCTTAGCCACTAGAGCAATCTCAGGATAAACAAGACCTGGGATCAAGTTCTGCCTCCAATTCATTATTGTCTATGTTATTCTGAGCAAGACACTTAACCTATGGCTGCTCTCAGGAAGCCAACTTTTATTATGAGTCTTTTAGATAACAAGTGCTCGTCTAAGCACCAATAATATAAACTAAAATAGTACCTGCTATAAAGGGGTTGATGTTTTATCAAAAATTAAGTTACAATATAGAAAAATTTCTAAATAATTATTCAATAGAGAAATCCACATTAAAACAACTCTGAGAAATCCACATTAAAACAACCTTTCGCCTATCATACTGGCCAATATGACAAAAAAGAAAAATGACAAATTTTGCAAGTTATATGTGAAAATTAGGATATATATTTTCATCTTGGCAAAGCTATGAACTGATACAACCATTGTGGAGAGCAATTTGGAACCATGCCCAGAGGGTCATTAAACTATGCACAACCTTTTATCCAGGAATACCACTGTTAGGTTCTATAGGAAATGACAATCATGATAATCACACACCCAAAAAAATGCCTGAAAAGACTTTGTAAAGTGATGCAAAGTGAAGTGAGCAGAACCAGGAGAAGGTTATGCACACTAACAACAATAGTGTATGATGATCAACTGTAAAAGACATAATTATTATCAGTAATGCAAAGATCCACAACCACTCCACGGGACTATGAGGAAAAAGGAACTGACAAAGAGTCTGAGGACAACTTGAAAGCACCTTCTAAGGTAATTGCTGTGTCTTCTTACTCAACATGATAAACTTGGAAATACATATTGCATGATGATGCATGTGCAAACTATATATTGTATTACCTGCTATGTTGGTGACGCAGGATGGTTGAGAGAGGGAGAGAACATGGATTGCAAAATTTAAGAAAATGATTATTAAACATTAAAAATTAACTCTTTAAAAGACTAAGTTACAGAGTCATTGAAGATCTTCATTGGGAGAGGTAAGTTCTTTACAAGAAAATGCCCATATCCATGATGCCACAGGCAGGAACCAAAAAAAATATATTTTTGTAGCACTACCTCAAAAGGTCATTGTCAAGCTTTGTAAATCTGAAAGATCTCTAGATACATAAATTACTATTAATATTAAAGACAATGAGGGAGACTTGAAGATCTGGAAAACTAGGATCTTTGCTTCTTCTCAGAAGTGCTCATTACCTTTCTCTCCAATTAAACATTTTTATTTTTACTTTGAGGATACCCTTCACTATCCCCAGCCATCAAAAACACAAGACAAATAAAATTCCTATTATTGATTTCATCCCCCTCCACATATTTTAATCCATCCCCTCCCCTGTCCCTGCTCACATACCCACCTATAGGATTGAAATTAAGACTCCACACATGTTAACATTGGTTATGCAGGACTGAGAGCTAGCATTAAAAGAAGGGAACCTGGGGTGGGGCCACTTATGGGGCTGGGAAGGGAGTTAAAGCAATGGGAGCTGACCAGCCACTTTCCTCTTTTGAATCTATTTGAATACAACTGATGAGTGTTGTGTGTGCATTTCCATTCAGGCACAGCATTTAAAAGGATTGTTTACCATAGCCTTGTAATCAATGTGCCTTAGCAGCACCCTATTACCCCTGATAAGAGGCCTGCTGCAATTTGGACCTGAAAGAAATCACCCTCAGATGGGCTCAGGGATGCTTTAGTGCCACTGGGCAGCCCTGATATCTCCATCTGTGATTTGTTTTCAAGAACAGTGATTTGCATTTCACTGGGATTATACCTTTTAATGTATCAGCAAGGTAAAGCAGCTATAGCAAGGGGGAAAAAAACCAACTCACATCTCCCACAGACTCCAAATGATTCATTTGAGCCTTCCATGGAGAGGATTCCAGTTACAATTAAAATCAAAAGCTCCCTAGTTCTTTCAATAGTGCTTCCTAACCCTTTGTGGACACAGAAACATGTGGGCTGCTTAATATGTAGGGGGTTTTGAAGTCATTTGGAGTAGCTCCATGCTTTTTGGGGTTTTTTTTTACATCAATTTAACAAATATTTGAGTGCCCACTGTGTGCCACGCATCGTATTAGGACTTGGAGAAGATACAAAGATAAATAACACGGGGACTTTCTGCCTCAAGGAGCTTATAAAGGAGATTGTGGAGAAAAGAAGATTATACAAGTAGGTATGATATGATAAGTGCCTATGAGAAAGCCTAAGAAAGTACCAAAGACTGGATGGAGGAGACATGGCTCCCAGTGGGGATGAATTACAACAGAAAGCCAGGTGCTGAACAAAAATATGCAAGATCAGCTAGGTAAATGAATTTTTAAAATCAAGCAAAGAGTGTATTACTTCAAGAATGATTGTGTACAGGTCAGCACACTTTTAAAGGAGTATCATTTTTCTTCTCGAAATACCAAATGAAATGAAAGTCACTTCAAATGGAATAATATATTGACAATAACAGTAGAATGATCATGCTCCTGAGTATCAGGAGAAAAGTACTGTGAAATTGAGGCAAGGGCACTGGAATTAGCATCAAAGAATCTCAGTTCTAATACTGGCTTAACTACTTGACAACAGTGTGACCTTGGACAGGTCACTTAACTTCTTTAAGTCTTAGCTTTCATCTCTGTAAAATAAAGGAGTTGAACTAGGTAACCTATAAAGTACTTTCTGCTACCTAGTCTATGAGCTAATCCAGTCCTAGCTCAGATATTTCTACTTGGGGCATATTGGGTAAGTCCTAGCCACTATCTCAGGCACTGGGTTGTACTGTTCCTGGACTAAGGAAGATCAGGATTCAAATCCAACCACAGGCACTTACTAGTTGTATAACCTCTGTTTGCTTCAATTTCCCCAATTGTAAAATGGGAATGAAGATAATAGCATCTGCCTCTTAATGTTACCATGTGGTTCAAATGAAATAACTTTTTAAAATTATTTATTTATTTAAAAAATATGTTTCCGACTTCCGGTCAAGATGGCGGTGTAGAAGCAGCAAAAGTTCAGACCTCCGAAACCCTTCCCTACCGATCGCAAACAAAGTGCTCCTAGGCCACCGAAATTCAAGCTGAACAACAGGATAGACCTGGGGAAATCTCCTCCTGGACCTGGATCAAAAGGTACCACACCCCAAAAGCCCGAACCCTAGATCACTCAGATCTAAGGGGTAGACAGAAAGAAGGTCCCAGGACCCATCCCCCCCAACCCAGAGTGCTGAGCCCAAGGCAGCAGCGGGAACCTCAGGGCTCTGAGGACTCACCTTGAAAGCAACCCGAGCCAGTCTCCAGAGCGCCCAACACAGACGGCAGGGAAACATAGAGAGAAGGGGGAAGCCTGTAGCCCCCTGGCTGGGTTCTTCCCTCCGGGTCTCGGGGGAGGTCCCAGCTTTGGGGCACCAGCTGAGCCCAATCCCATCGGGAGCCCTCAGAGCTACTGAAAGGACAGAAAACTCAGGGCTGGCAAAGGGGTGGCTCCGAAGAGCCTACCTTGAAAGTAACCCAGGCCAGTTTCTGGGCACTCAACACAGACTGAGGAAGAGGAGGTTGCTGCTTTTCTCTTTCTTCTTTTTTTTGGCTCTGGGATCATTCGGCCCACATCACCTGAACCTAATCCCATCAGGAGCCATCAGAGTCCAGGCAAGCCACTACCCCTCCCCCCTTAGAGAGCAGGGTCTTCTGAAAGAACCAGCTGAACCTAATCCCATCAGGAGCCCTCAGAGCTACTGAAAGGACAGAAAACTCAGGGCTGGCAAAGGGGTTGCTCCAAAGAGCTTTCCTTGAAAGTAACTCGGCCAGTTTCTGGGCACTCAACACAGACTGTGGAAGAGGAGGTGGCTGCTTTTTTTTTTTCTTTCCTTCCCTTTTTTGGCTCTGGGATCTTTTGGCCCATACCACCTGAACCTAATCTCATCAGGAGCCCTCAGAGTCCAGGCAAGCCACAACCCCTCCCCCCTTAGAGAGCTGGGTCTTCTGAAAAAACAGAAACCTAGAGGCGAAGTCAAGATGGCAGCCTAGAAGGAGCATAGACCTGGCAGCCTGGCCAAAGCTTTGGAGATCCTCCATATCTGCTCCAGCCATCCAGGAAGTTTAAAACTCAGAGTAAACCCAGCCCAACTAAGATGAACTCAATCCCATCAAAAGTCTCCAGAACACAGGGAAGCCCAGGCTCCCCATCCATCCTCACTGACTGCTAAACTTTAAGCCAATCAAAAGCCTCCAGAGGACAAGAAAGCTCAAACCCCCAACAACCCTCCCTCAGAGATTACACCAAGAGATCCTCTGTTAAAGCTCCAAGAGGGGAGACTGATAGAAGTCCCTAAAAAACAAAAAAAATGAGAGGAACAAGAGCACAGACAAATACAGGGAGGAAAGAAGGGGTGAATTTGAACAAACAACAGAAACAGAAGAAAGAAACTACAATAGACAGCTACTACTCACCAAATGGAACAGAGGGGGAGAGATCAGCAAACGATAAACCAGAAATCCCAGCGAATTGGATACAGGCTGTGGAAGAACTCAAAACACAACTAAGAGAGGCTGAAGACAATTGGGAAAAGAACTTAAAAATTAAAATAAGTCATCTGGAAACAGAGGCACTTGAACTAAAACAAGAAAATAGTGTCCTGAAAGCCAAAATCATCCAGCTGGAAAATGAGGCAAAGGAGATGAAAGATGAGGCAAAGGAGATGAAAGACGAGATAAAGAGGATGAAAGACAATCTTCAAAGAAATTCAGACCAGAAGGAAAAAGACGACCAAAAAGCCAAAGATGAAATCCAATCTTTAAGAACCCCAGTAAAACAACTAGAATCAAGTGACCTCACAAGGCAGCAGGACACTATAAAACAAAACAAAAAGAATGAAAAAATTGAGGAAAATGTGAAGCATCTCATTCACAAAACAGACGATTTAGAAAATCGTTCAAGAAGAGACAATTTAAGAATAATTGGACTACCAGAAGACCACGACAAAAGAAAAAGCCTGGACATAATACTAGAGGAAATTATCCAGGAAAACTGTCCCGAAATCCTAGAACAAGAGGGGAAAGTGGAGATAGAAAGAATCCACAGATCACCCCCTGTTTTTAATCCCCAATGGACAACACCAAGAAATGTTATAGCCAAATTCAAAAAACAATCAGATAAAAGAACAGGTATTACAAGCTGCCAAAAAGAAACCATTCAGATACCATGGAAACATGGTGAGGATAACACAGGATCTGTCTGCATCCACACTGAAGGACCGAAAGGCATGGAATATGATATTCCGGAAAGCAAGGGAACTAGGCCTACAGCCAAGAATAAAATACCCATTAAAACTGACTATATTCTTACAGGGGAAAGTATGGTCATTTAACACAACAGAGGAATTCCAAGCATTCATAAATAAAAGACCAGACCTGAACAGAAAATTCGAAGTCCAACCACAGAATTCAAGAGAATCATCAAAAGGTAATTAAAAAAGAGGGGAACAACAACAACAACAACAAAGGTTTTTTAAAGAGACTCAATAAGTTAAAATGATATGTATCCCTATAAGAAAAGAGGTCATTGGCAACTCTTAAAAACTGTTGCTATCACCTAAGCAGCTAGAAGAACCACACTAAGAGGGAACAGTGACAAACTGTATAGGATGAAAGGACAAGACATAAATAGGTATATAGAGATATGCATGCATAAATACATATACATGTGTATGTATATATATATATATATATATACATGACTAAAGCTAAAAAAGAAAAGAGGTTATGACTAAAAGAAATGGGAAAACAAACAAATGGGGGTAAATTTATATGTCACAAAGAAGCTCATGGCGGGAGGGGGGAGAACATCGATACACTGGAAGGGTAAAGAGGTTGGAGATAGGAAATACTCAACTCTTACGTACTTTGAAACTGACCCAAAGAGGGAAGAACAATCCAATCCATTGGGGAAGAGAATAGATTTGCGCCCTATAGGGGAGTAGAAGGATAAAAAACAGACTGGTGGGGAGGGAAGCAGTACAAGGGAGGGAGAGGGTGGGGGGGGGGTTAAAAAGACTACAGGGGAAAATAAGGGAGGGAATAAGAAGGGAGGGGGGTAGAAAGGGAAATACAAGGGGGACTGATTTAAAGTAAATCACTGGACTAAAAGGTAGAGCTGAAGAAGAAAGGTTATAATTAGGGAAGGATATCAAAATGCCAGGGAGTCCACAAGTGACAGTCATAACATTGAACGTGAATGGGATGAACTCACCCATAAAACGTAAACAAATAGAAGAATGGATTAGAATCCAAAACCCTACCATATGTTGTCTCCAAGAAACACACATGAGGCGGGTAGACACCCACAAGGTCAGAATTAAAGGATGGAGTAAGACCTTCTGGGCCTCAAGTGACAGAAAGAAGGCAGGAGTGGCAATCATGATATCTGATAAAGCCAAAGCAAAAATAGACCTGATCAAAAGGGATAGGGAAGGTTATTATATTTTGTTAAAAGGGACTTTAGATAATGAGGAAATATCACTAATCAACATATATGCACCAAATAATATAGCACCCAAATTTCTAATGGAGAAACTAGGAGAATTGAAGGAAGAAATAGACAGTAAAACCATATTAGTGGGAGACTTGAACCAACCATTATCAAATTTAGATAAATCAAATCAAAAAATAAATAAGAAAGAGGTAAAAGAAGTGAACGAAACCTTAGAAAAATTAGAATTAATAGACATATGGAGAAAAATAAATAGGGATAAAAAGGAATACACCTTCTTCTCAGCACCACATGGCACATTCACAAAGATTGACCATACATTAGGTCACAGAAACATGGCACACAAATGCAGAAAAGCAGAAATAATAAATGCAGCCTTTTCAGACCACAAGGCAATAAAAATAACGATCAGTAATGGTACATGGAAAACCAAATCAAAAACTAATTGGAAACTAAACAATATGATACTCCAAAATCGTTTAGTTAGAGAAGAAATCATAGAAACAATTAATAATTTCATCGAGGAAAATGACAATGGCGAGACATCCTTTCAAACCTTTTGGGATGCAGCCAAAGCAGTAATCAGAGGTAAATTCATATCCCTGAGTGCATATATTAACAAACTAGGGAGAGCAGAGATCAATCAATTGGAAATGCAAATAAAAAAACTCGAAAGTGACCGAATTAAAAACCCCCAGCAGAAAACCAAACTAGAAATCCTAAAAATTAAGGGAGAAATTAATAAAATAGAAAGTGATAGAACTATTGATTTAATAAATAAGACAAGAAGCTGGTACTTTGAAAAAACAAACAAAATAGACAACGTACTGGTCAATCTAATTTAAAAAAGGAAGGAAGAAAAGCAAATTAACAGCATCAAAGATGAAAAGGGGGACATCACCTCTGAGGAAGAGGAAATTAAGACAATCATTAGAAATTACTTTGCCCAATTATATGGCAATAAATATACCAATTTAAGTGATATGGATGAATATATACAAAAACACAAACTGCCTAGACTAACAGAAGAGGAAATAGAATTCTTAAATAATCCCATATCAGAAAATGAAATCCAACATGCCATCAAAGAACTTCCTAAGAAAAAATCCCCAGGGCCTGATGGATTCACCAGTGAATTCTATCAAACATTCAGAGAACAGTTAATCCCAATACTATACAAACTATTTGACATAATAAGCAAAGAGGGAGTTCTACCAAACTCCTTTTATGACACAAACATGGTACTGATCCCAAAACCAGGCAGCTCAAAAACAGAGAAAGAAAACTATAGACCAATCTCCCTAATGAATATAGATGCAAAAATCTTAAATAGGATACTAGCAAAAAGACTTCAGCAAGTGATCAGAAGGGTCATCCACCATGATCAAGTAGGATTTATACCAGGGATGCAGGGCTGGTTCAATATTAGGAAAACCATCCACATAATTGACCACATTAACAAGCAAACCAACAAGAACCACATGATTATCTCAATAGATGCAGAAAAAGCCTTTGATAAAATACAACACCCATTCCTATTAAAAACACTAGAAAGCATAGGAATAGAAGGGTCATTCCTAAAAATAATAAACAGTATATATCTAAAACCATCAGCTAATATCATTTGCAATGGGGATAAACTAGATGCATTCCCAATAAGATCAGGAGTGAAACAAGGATGCCCATTATCACCTCTACTATTTGACATTGTACTAGAAACACTAGCAGTAGCAATTAGAGAAGATAAAGGAATTGAAGGCATCAAAATAGGCAAGGAGGAGACCAAGTTATCACTTTTTGCAGATGACATGATGGTCTACTTAAAGAATCCTAGAGATTCAACCAAAAAGCTAATTGAAATCATCAACAACTTTAGCAAAGTTGCAGGATACAAAATAAACCCACATAAGTCATCAGCTTTTCTATATATCTCCAACACAGCTCAGCAGCAAAAACTAGAAAGAGAAATCCCATTCAAAATCACCTTAGACAAAATAAAATACCTAGGAATCTACCTCCCAAGACAAACACAGGAACTATATGAACACAACTACAAAACACTCGCCACACAACTAAAACTAGACTTGAGCAATTGGAAAAACATTAACTGCTCATGGGTAGGACGAGCCAACATAATAAAAATGACTATCCTGCCCAAACTTATTTATCTATTTAGTGCCATACCCATGGAACTCCCAAAAAATTTCTTTACTGATTTGGAAAAAACCATAACAAAGTTCATTTGGAATAACAAAAGATCAAGGATATCCAGGGAAATAATGAAAAAAAAAACCACTAATGAGGGGGGCCTAGCAGTCCCAGACCTCAAACTATATTACAAAGCAGCAGTCATCAAAACAATTTGGTACTGGCTAAGAGACAGAAAGGAGGATCAGTGGAATAGACTGGGGGAAAGCGACCTCAGCCAGATAGTATACGATAAACCCAAAGATCCCAGGTCTTGGGACAAAAATTCACTATTTGATAAGAACTGCTGGGAAAATTGGAAGACAGTGTGGGAGAGATTAGGAATTGATCAACACCTCACACCCTACACCAAGATAAATTCAAAATGGGTGAATGACTTAAACATAAAGAAGGAAACCATAAGTAAATTGGGTAAACACAGAATAGTATACATGTCAGACCTTTGGGAAGGGAAAGACTTTAAAACTAAGCAAGACATAGAGAGAATCACAAAATGTAAAATAAATAATTTCGACTACATCAAATTAAAAGGCTTTTGTACAAACAAAAGCAATGTAACTAAAATCAGAAGGAAAACAACAAATTGGGAAACAATCTTCATAAAAACCTCTGACAAAGGTTTAATTACTAAAATTTATAAAGAACTAAATCAATTGTACAAAAAATCAAGCCATTCCCCAATTGATAAATGGGTAAGGGACATGGATAGACAGTTTTCAGATAAAGAAATCAAAACTATTAATAAGCACATGAAAAAGTGCTCCACATCTCTTATAATCAGAGAGATGCAAATCAAAACAACTCTGAGGTATCACCTCACACCTAGCAGATTGGCTAACATGATAGCAAAGGAAAGTAATGAATGCTGGAGGGGATGTGGCAAAGTAGGGACATTAATTCATTGCTGGTGGAGTTGTGAACTGATCCAGCCATTCTGGAGGGCAATTTGGAACTATGCCCAAAGGGCGATAAAAAATGTCTACCCTTTGATCCAGCCATAGCACTGCTGGGTTTGTACCCCAAAGAGATAATGGACAAAAAGACTTGTACAAAAATATTCATAGCTGCGCTCTTTGTGGTGGCCAAAAACTGGAAAATAAGGGGATGCCCATCAATTGAGGAATGGCTGAACAAATTGTGGTATCTGTTAGTGATGGAATACTATTGTGCTCAAAGGAACAATAAAGTGGAGGAATTCCATGTGAACTGGAACAACCTCCAGGAAGTGATGCAGAGCGAGAGGAGCAGAACCAGGAGAACATTGTACACAGAGACAAACACACTGTGGTATAATCGAATATAATGGACTTCTCCATTAGTGGCGGTGTAATGTCCCTGCACAATCTGCAGGGATCAAGGAGAAAAAAAACACTATCCAAAAGCAGAGGACAAACTGAGGGAGTAGAAACACCGAGGAAAAGCAACTGCCTGACTACAATGGCTGAGGGGACATGACAGAGGAAAGACTCTGAGCGAACACTCTGATGCAAATACTAACAACATGGCAATGGGTTCAAGTCAAGAACACATATGATACCAGTGGAATAACGCGTCGGCCACGGGGGGTGGGAGGGAGGAAAAGAAAATGATCTTTGTCTTTAATGGAAAATGCGTGGAAATGATCAAATAAAATACTATAAAATTAAAAAAAAAATAAAGACACTTTCTTTTGTGTCAAAAAAAAAAATATGTTTCCAAGATTCATTTTCTTTCCCTCCCCTCTTCCCTTCCCCCTCCCATGCAACAAACAATTCTTTTGGGTTGTACAAATGTGAGATAACATTTTTAAAAGCATGTAGCACAGTACTTGGTATGGAGTGGATGTTGTAAATGATTATTCCCTGCCTTATTTCTGAGTAGCAAATTTCTTACCTGTATAATGGGAATATAATTCTACTCAACTCACAAGGTTGTTGTTGAAATTAAGATAAGATTGTATATGTGCCTGTGATTTTAACTATAATTGCTACATAAATACAAGTAATCTGGTATATCTATTTTTTAAAAGGACAGTTTAAAAAAATTAGAGCAGAGTAATCAAAGAATTTCCTATCATACTAAATGTTTTTTTATTCTTTTATTATAAAGAATTTTACTGTTTTTATCCAGGCAGAAAATTTAATCTTCTACCTACCCGTGTGACCTTAGACAAGTAATTAAATCTCCTTGAATGAAATATTCAAAATAACAACCTTGGACAAAATGGCCTCTGAAGTCCTCATCAGTTCTAAATATGTGAGCCTGGAATCCCAATGAAGATCCTATAGGAGGAAAAAATAAATTAAATTTAAGGCATATAAGAATATTTGGATAGATCTAATAGAATAAAAATGGGAGTTTTAAAGATTTGTTTCAGGAAAAAAAAGGTATAAACTAAAATAAAGTATTAGAACTCTTAATCCATCATCTAAATAAAGTATTAGTCGTTCTTGAATCGGTAGACTCAACAGCCACAGAAGACTAAGTAGGAAAAAAGACTCAGTAAATACTGAAGATAAAACAATATCTATCACTTGTTTTGGGTGAGGAGGGCAGGAAGATATAATGCTACCACAGAAACATATTTGCTTTTATTTTAATGAACAAATATTCTTTTTATATAGACATTTGTTTTACTATGGATAAAGATAAGGTAAATGTTATTTGAAAAAAAAAACTGACAATGAAGAGAGGGGATTCCAACAGATTCTTCATGACAAAGAAAAGAGGAGGGACAATAGATCACAAAGCAAGACAAAAATCAATTAATAATTTCATACAGACCAACAAAAGAACTGAATCTGACCTCAATTCTCTCTTCAATCACCAGGGAAGGACCCAGTTTTTCAGTAATTTTTTCTATCTTCACATCATACTGTCTTCTCTCCAACCATTACCTCTCCCCTCCCCAGAAAAGCCATAGTTTTCCACCTTGGAATGCCTGGATGTGAGAATTGAATTTTGGCTTAATCTTGAGCAGAATTAGACCTCCAAATTACATCTTGGCCATCTCCACACCACAAAGTCCTACATAGTCACGCCATCGTCTTTATCTTCCCCACTGCTAGAATTACTTTGGGCTCTCATTGGTGAGTTATTGCCGTACCATAATAAGAATCTGCCTCCAAACCACTTCCCAGACATCTCCACACTACGCTATGCCATCCTTAACACTTCTCAGAACCCGTTTATGTGTTGTCTTCCCCAGTGAGAATTTAATAAGCTCCTTATAGGCATAAGCTGTCTTGTTTGTTTATTTTGGTACTGATAATGTTTAATACAGTGTCTGGCACATGGTAAATGCTTTCTAAATGCTATCTATCACCAACCTATCTATCTGTCTTCCTATCTACCTATCTTTCCATCTATCTGTCTATCTATCCAATCACTGATTTATCTATATATCTTATCTGTTTATTATGGCATGCCAACTGGCCATTTACCTGGAGTTAAGTCAAACTAGACTTAGGGATTAAGAAATAATACTTGGTAAGTAGGGTTCACCTTTTTTTCTGGCTGTAGAGCTCAGTAGATTCATCAGTAGTTCTGCTACCTCTTTAACAAATAAGAATCAAAGTGAACTGTCATATGGAATGATGATTGAAAATCTTGTATGGAATTAACACCAAGAAAAGTATGACAGAAGTCATTTATCCAACTTTGTTGGCCCCCATAACCCTTGGTTTTCAGCAAAACTTCACAAACCTCTTATTTAATATGCAAGCAAGACATTCTAGAGTTTGTCATGCATATGTACACAACACATTTTAAATGGATGAATTCAGTGGTTTAAAATGGTTCTTCTGGCAAAGCTTGGATTGTTGCATTTCAAGGAAAAAGTCTTAAGTAACTAAAGACCCTGGAAGCTGTGGTTCATCCCAGTTCAGCAAAATAGGAAGCTAACTCCAAAGCCAACCTGGAGGCTGGAAGTTTTCTTTTTAAAGGAGTTGGTCTAAAAGGAGAGGAAAAACACTTGGAAAGAAAGGAAGAAGCTACAGTAGCCTTCAGCAATGTCAACAGTGAGAGTACCCTACCTTGTAACCTCATTTCTATGAAACTAATGCAGTGAAATATAGGAACATGTTTCTATCCTGGAGCTCACTCACATGTCCAGAGCATTGAGAAAACAAAATAAAAAACAGATACAAAGCAATTACAGGCCATTATTCCCTTCCCCTGCCTTATTTAAGTTGGGGTTAATGGCATCCGTTTCTAAGTGTCATCTTTTATTCTGTTAAGGATTGCATCTGACTGATCTGATCTTTTTGTTGTTGTTGTTGTTATGACACCTGTAGTTGGTTTTTTTCCCCCACTTCAAATGAAAATACATGAAATATATGAAAATGAAGCTCATTCATTTGTTTTTAGTCAGAAGGAATTTTCTTCCAATTGTCTTTTTCAAACTTTTCCATTTATAAATTCATTCTCCCTTTTCTACTCTGCCACTGCCTCCTTACTACTGTTCAATCCACAAGTTTCAGCTCCCAACCAAATACTATGACTTTTAGAATATTTCAGTAGGATAATAAATTTGCCAAGAATTTCCTATGCACCTTTGACAAGACTTTCATGCCTCTCAGGGATTCCAAGGTTTTGAAACTCAGGGGTAGAATAAAAATAAAAAAATTATGAATAAACAGTATTATAATGAGATTATGTTGGATAAGGCATTTAAAGCAATTGAAGATCAGCCAGTATCTTTCCTGTTGAATGAATATTCTGTTTTAACCTTTTTTGAATTTAATTGCCTAATATTGCATGTGTCCAAAGAATAGTGCTATAGTAGTTCAGAGAAGGAGATCAGTCTAATGAAGTCTTGAGTAGCCAAGAAAGAAAACACTGGATCAACCATCTATATCAAAGGACTTATTGATGCTACCTTATTTTTAATTGGGTACCTGTTTTCAGTGATGGAATTAGAAAAACCAAAGGATTGTCTATATTACCTGAACCATGACGAGACTGATTAGTCTATGTTCCTGCTACCTAGAAAGCTAAGTGGATCAGTGGGTAGTGTTGGACCCTGAGTCAGGACCTATGTTCAAATCCAGCCTCAGACACTAAATAACTCTAATTCTGAGCAGGATTATTAACCTCTGACTCAGTTTCCTTATCTGAAAAATTATGCTGATAGCACCAATCTCCTGGGGTTATTATAAAATAAAATTAAATAATATTAGCAAAATAATTTGCAGCCTGAAAGCATTATATAAGTGCTAGCTAGTATTATCAATAAAGCTATATGCAGTAATAGATTGATTCAAATTAATTAAACTTTTTGATCATTCCACATCTACCATCACAACCTTTTCTTGATAAACCTAAACATTCATGTTTTAAATCCATGCATTTCACTTCTAAAATCCTATGCACAAAAATATATAGCTAGATAAAGATATATACATATTTCATTTCACTAAGCTAATCTGTAAATATAATTGAAAAGAATTGCAGTATTGTGGGTAGTTGAACTTGATTTGAATTACCTGAGAGACATTCCAAAGTTGAAGTTCCCCAAAGAGATGGAATCAAAAGCCTATAAGAAAAGAGAAAAGCAGAATTTCCAAACAGAATCATAGGATCAATAGGATGCTAAAGGTTAGCTCTATATGAACTCTTAAGGATAACCTAGTTCAATGCCTTATTTTACAAAGAAGGAAACCAATTAGGAAAAAAGTAACTAACTTGAGGCAATTCAATTAACAATACAATTGTGGGTCTCCTTTGACAGATAATGAAACTAAAGGGATTCAGAGGGACCATTTGATTTTTTCCCAAAATTTTCTTGTTTAAAAATCTAGATCATAGATTTGAGTCCAAAAGGGACAATGGAGGGAATCTAGTCCAACCATTTCATTTTAAAGATGAAGAAATTCAAGAGAAGGATTGTTATATAACTTGACCACAGTCACACAGTGTAAAAGTAAATTTTGGCGAGTTGTAAAAATAAAATATTTAGATGGAAAAATTGTTCCATATAGGTTCAAAACTGTTCAGATACTTTAACTTGCCTATCAGGTTCAAACTGTTTGGATACTTTGGATAGAGGTAATCAAAAGTATCTTTAGTGATAAAGTGAAGCTCAAATGTGAACTTCCATTCAGGGCCAGGCGCAAGGATGTCAAAGAGACTCTTATTATAAACATAAAATATTTATTGAAATATATAAGGATAAATAAAAGATTTCTAATTCTAAGGGATTCTAAATCCACCCAAATAAACTCCCAAGTTCCACAAGAAACCACTTCTCCTGTGTTTCACAGGCTACACTAATCCTGCCTGATCTGACTAACCCAAATTTATACTATCTAAATAAAAACTACTGCTAATATCCTTATAAATCTTCACTTTGCCTTCAAATTATAAAATAGCAAATGCTATCTAGTTGAGTCTCAACAAGAATCAACCAAAGACCAGGTTTTTCTTTGGTCTTCTCAGATATAAACCAATTTATAAAAACCACAATAGATATTCAATAATGTTTCCCAAGTTGGGAAAGGAAAACACTGAGCTCCTTCAGATCTTTCCCTCAGACAGAGATATAGGCAAAGCTGTTACCTCCTCCAGCCCTGAGAGAGAGTCTCTGAGAGTGTGTCTGCCAACTGCCAGAGAGAGTAATTGATATAGAAAAATGTTTATAACTCTCAGCAGCTGAAATTAACATGCCCTCTCAGTTCTGCTTCAAACTCCAGTTCTTTTCTCAAGCAGCCACTTTATTATCCCTAAACTAATAAAACAATACTAATTTTCTAATATCATCCTTACAAAAATTAGAGTCAAGATTTGAATTCAGATTCTCTGTCTCTACAATCTGGCCTCTTTTCCATGTACCAAATGGTTAGAGATTAATAGAGCTTGAATCCAGGTGTTCTGACTCTTAATTCAATCCTCTTTCCACTACACATTACAAGTGAGTTGAGGTCTTATGTTTCCCATTCATTATATGTTCTGTTCTAACTATATTGCTGGTATCCTTGGCAGTCTCTGCTTGCCTAGACCTCTTCCCCAAGCAACAATTTCTATTTTTTCTCTACTAGTTAACTCCTTCCCTTACATGTCAACCACATTTCTGCATTCTCAGTCTCCTTTACCTTAAGAAAATTTTACTGAAATGTATCTTTCCTAAAAAAAAGAAAAATCTCCAAGACATTGTTAGAAGAGATCTGTTACCTAGAAAGCATTCTTGTCTACACTCATTTGCCTCAGTTCCTTCACTAAAAATCATGGGTCAGGCTGCCAATCCTGGACCACAGTTTATAAATATTGCAAGATGCCTCTAGTGCCATTTATTTCTTTCTGCCAGCAATTCTGCTTAAGCTTTTTATCTGGAAAGCTTAATTTACAGGGAAAAAGTGTGTATCAACTATAGCCTAAATAGTTTACAGACTGCAAAAGCCAGAATAGGCTAAAAGTCATGATTTATAGTGAAGATAGTGTTGAGGGAGGAAGGCTAGATATGGACGAGGAGATTCAGAGCCATTCTGAAATCCTTTGAACGTGTGAAACTTCCACTTATAAAGTTTCTTTTACTTCAAGGTGACTGCTTTATATATTGTCATGGACTTTGTGTCAATGGAAGTGTAAAAGAGACTGACTATGCCCACTTTTCCTTCCTATTCTTATTGGCATAGCCTTGACTGTACCAAGTTTTAACTCATATCTGGGCCAGTACATCTCTGAGTCAATATCATTCAAAGTGCTGAGATTAAATTATAGTAGTTTAGTTCTCCCTTTTCCCCCTCCTTGAATATAACCTCACTAAAAGGTTCCTTGGGCTGGCATTTGTTACTTTGACTTTTTCCTTCATAGTCAGAGTGAGTGAATGCTTTATATGTATAACATTATCAACTATAAGGGCTTCAATTGATTGAATATTTTGACAAATATACCCTTCTAATTCATGAAGCCATATGGATACACAGGCTGCCATATGGATGCAAAGTATTCTGTCTCACAGAATGGTCCAAGAACATTTTATTAACTTGTTTCCTTTAAGTGAAACTTGATTATTTGCTGAATATCCCATCAATAGGATACAACAAGAAATTGATAGACTTACATACAGACTGTGGTGGAGGAAATGCATTCCTGGAAGTTCTTCATGAGCTGATTTCATTTTTTAAAAATGTACTTTATATTCAGGATTTAGTTGAAATACATCTCCTACTCTCTACATTATAGATTATAATGACTCACATATGCATATATTGCTCCATAGATTTTGAGAGTTGTAAGGGACATTAGAGATCATTCTAATCCCACCTTCTCATTTTAGAGATGAGATAACCACACTCATAAAATTAAAGTAACTTGCCCAAAATCATTCAATGAGTTAGTGACAGAATGAGCTGGGATATTAAATTAGGGCACCTGAATCCTAGTTCAGTGAGTGGTATTTCCAATTTACAGGTTACTTTTCAATAATCTTGCCACCGCTCCCTCTCCCTCTACTTTTTTTTTTAAATAAAAGATCATGTTACTTCTCAGAGCAGGCAGATCAAATTCCCAAAGTTAAAATTAACTAGCAGAGTTCTGACAGCTATATAGGTTATTTCTTCATCCTTACTCTTCCTTTAGAAAACTGCAAAATGTTCAGGTAATCTTGCTAACAAAGGCATCAAGAAAATATGAGATCCTTAGGTTTATTTGGAAATCATGTGATTAGATGGCAGAATAGTCAGTTTCTACAACCTCTCTAATCCCCAAACTTTAAAAATGGAAATATGTAGCAGATATATGCTAAGGAGAGCTAAATCTTCCCCCAAAAAAGACAGAATAAGGTAAGAAGATTGGAAAAGGAAAAATACATATGCCTCATGAAATAACATTGGACCAATGATGTAACTAAAACAATCACTTAGAATCCCCACCCCAACATACAGTGATAGCAGATTTCACAACCTAGTGTCTCAGCCTCAATGCAATGTAAGTCCTATCTAGTCTCTACATGACAGTGATTTGGCTGAACTACATCCCTACTCCACAGTAGACAGAGAACATTGATTATGTTCAGACACACAAACAAATGACAGCATGAAGCCAAATACAAGGGTAAGCAAAGGGGCTTCCATGACAATGAGACAACGGACTAGGGACCCATTAGGGACTTCGTCCTTTTCCAGAGAAATTCACTCTGGAAAGGAAGCCAGTCAGTTCCCAAAACCTCCACTCAGAAGAGGAAGAGCATGCTTAATTTCAAGGACTCAAGGATTCACAGAATACATAAATAAAAAGTTGAAAAAATCTAAGAAAAAAGTATATATATATATATATATATATATATATATATATATATATATAGCCAACAAACTAACAGAGACTCAGACAAGTAGAGAGAAACAGAGTAAAAAAATAAAAATATGTAGTACATTAAATAAATGTCATACTAAGAACTTTTAATTCTAAACTCCTATCTTCAGGGATTTGTAATACTGGTAGATGCAGATATTACTTTGAAAGAATTACAGTGTGACTCAACACACACTCACTCACATATACACACCTTTTAAAAGAATGTATAAGAATGGAAATTAGATCAGAAATTATCATTTTCAATATCAAATTAAAGAATACAAAAATGATATGAAACTTAGAGCACGTGTGAGAAAAATGTCTCCCAAGTAAAAACTCTAAAATGTAGTAAAATAAATTAGAATATCCAAAATACCAAAATGGAAGAAAAATTATCTGAAAAGAATTTAAAAGTAAAAAATTAAAAGATGGCATAAATCTAGATAATTTAAAATGGACTTGAAAACAAGACAACTTAAGAGTCACAGGTCTTCCAGGAGAACAAAATAAGCAAAAATTATATAACTTACTGTAGGAAATTATATTAGAAAATTATCTAGAATATTTAAGCATAAATTTCAGAGTTTTAACTAGATCTAGTGATTACTGACTGACAAAAATCTCTTGTTTAAAGTTCCAAATAATTTTACAATTAAACTTCATAAGTCTAGTACTTTAAAAAAATGTTTTTAAACAGCCAGGAGAAGCATCTCCAGTTATGAAGAAAAAGCAATTCTAATGTCAGAATTATTTTTTATTCATGGAGAATGTTAGTAAATAATGTAACAGGTTATTTTGGAAAGCAAAGTGTTTCAAATTTTAACACAACTTTAAGTTAATAAAAATCAAAATCAAAAAGAGCCTTCAACAAAAGAGAAGTATTTGAAGCATTCCAGAAAGGGGGAGGGGGGGGCATAAGTAAATCAAATTTTTGACTGTTCAAATAGTCAAAAGAACATAAAAACAAAAAAGCTAAATTAGCACAATTGTCAAGAAAAGAATAATTAATGAAACCAATTTTCCCCTGTTTATTGAACAATTTATAAAAAAGTGCTGAATAAAAAAAGAAAGAAAGGGTGATCATTAAAAGGACAAAAAAGGATTTAAGAGGCTAAGAATTTAAGAGAATCTTAAAGAAACAAGAGAAAGAAAATTAAAAGTGATAAGTTCTATGAATTACACCAGTGCTCATTTATAGGTCATTCATTGAGGAGTGGGGAAGAGGGGGTGAAGGAAGAAATAATGCAAAGTAATATAGATTCAGTAAGGAGAGAGAAAGTGGAAAACACAGAGAAGATGGTGATATACTCTCATAGAGCTCAATGGTAAATAGAGAAAAGAAATGGCTTTCTTTAATCCCTTTAATGAGGGGAGGGAATCTCACCCTAGAAGAACAAATGAAAGAGTGTCATTAAGTAACTCTCCCATGATGGGAGGAAGTCTGTGTCTATGGTGAGAAATATCAACCTTCTAATGAAAAGACCACCTTCAGTGATCAAGGGCTGTGCTTACCAAGATATCCCACCCAAGGAGTAGAATTGCATGGGTATCCAGAGATAATTTAGGGTAGTAGGAAGCCTAGAAGCAGAGATAAATCAATTTTAGGAATGGTGAGAAACCATATTGTAAAATTAAGAGGAAGGACTGTGCCACAGTACTTGGAATTTAGAGTGACTACCTCCATGTGACATGACTTCCTTTATCAACTTATTATTTGCAAAAGTGAGGTCTAAAACATCAATAATATGGAAACAGGTTTTGATCAAGGACACATGTAAAACCCAGTGGAATTGTGTATTGGCTACAGGAGGGGGTGGGGGGAGTGAAGAGAAAAAAAACATGATTCTTGTAACCAAGGAAAAATATTCTAAATTGACAAATTTTAAAAAATTTTCCAAAAAAGTGAGGCATAGCACAAAAAAGACCCTACCAAAAACAAAATTCATATAAATTAAAATTGTTTTTTTTAGTGTATAATTAGTGTATAATAGTGTATAATTTAGTGTATAATTAGTATAAATTTGTATAATAGTGTATAATTTAGTGTATAATTCAAAAACATTTAAAGAGGTTTGTGAAGTAGACCTTAAAGTTGGGAGTCTACAGCTTATAAGACAATTTTTCAACTATCAATAGTTGTTTTTTCCAAATGTTTGTTATCTCCAAGGTGCTCTGCTAGGTGATGGCAAGTCTATGAAACAAAATATGATAAAGTTACTGCCCTAAAGAAGTATTTATAATGCCAAACTAGGGAAAGGAGGAGCAGAAATTCTGTCTCATCAGTCACTAATTTTCTGTGAGAGTTGGGACAGATCATCTAACTTTGATTTCTCAAATTTTCTGTTTATAAAATTATGGCACACTTTAAAGGCAATTTCCATAAGGCAATGTGTTCATGAAATGCTTTAATGTTACTGGATGAAAACATACTATTGAATAGGAAATTTTATCAGAGATGCTCAGATCCAGAATTTTCTTTGACCAAATGGTGGAGCAAGGACATAAACTCTCAGTTGGTTTAAGATGAAGATCTTACCTTCATCAGATATTCTCCTTTTAAAAATTCAAAGTGGAATTAAATGATATCAATATCTACATGTATCATGCATATAAATATGATCAAGATAATCATATAGTTAGAGCTGGAAGTGCTTTGGTGGTTACCTACTACATCTCTCATTTCTAGATAAGGAAGATGATGACCGCAGAGCTTTAGTGAGTTGCCCAAGATTGGTAGGAAGTAGGTAGGAAGTAGAAAAGGTAGGAAGTAGAAAGGGTAGGATTTAAACCAGTCTTTCAACATTTTCCCACTGGACCATAATACCTTCTAAGAACAATTCCCAGAGGATCACTCAGCCCAACTCAGCCTTAGTGTCCTGTTTTAATCATTGTTACTCATGTGAATTATTTAAACTGTCCCGAAAGTTGCTACAAACAGTTCCCTAAGATTCTTTCCATTTTCAGAGGCAGCCTCATTCATTAATAGAGCAGTCAGATTAATTTTACATCTAGCTGATTCTAGAACACCGAGGAAAAGAAAATATTTGCAAAAAAGTCCATAAGACATTTTTAAAGCTCAGCTTCTGCAAGTTCTAAGGCATGACTAATCTCCTTTGTTAGTGCCTTGAAGAAATGAGCTGGAGAAGCAAGGGAGTTTGCTTCTTAAACCTACAAACTCTGGTTTAGTTAATTATTTCCACTTCTATTCTGTTGCACTTGGCCTCAGTAGTTTTTCTTTGTTCTGTACCTCTGGAGAGATGAAATTTTTCTTCTGCTATGAATACTTTTTTAAAATAATATATAAATTTATCTGAGAATTGTCCTATCTGGGATAGATCTCTTGTGAGGTACCTAGAGTCACAGTGTGAACTTCTGTAGACAAGTCTTGGGTTTTAAATAGAGTAGGATTTAGATGTGGCAACAGCCAGCTGAGCGCCGAGCCCTTGCTCAGACCTGGAATAAGTGCTGAGAATATTCCAGATTGTTCAGATGAATTACAATGCTAGCAAAGGCCTTTCCCTCAGTCCTACAAAAACCAGACTGTTTTCTCACATATGCTGTAATAGGGGGGGAAAGCCATGATTTGTAGCTTTTGTCAATGTCTGAGGGGTAAATGCACACACTGAAAATTTACAAATAAGATCTTTCAAGTGGGTTTGAGCTGAACTGCAACTTAAACCTGTGAACACTGGTTTATTTTTGTTGGGTTCCAAATGAGGAAAAATAGTTGAACTGTCAAATGATATGGCAATCACTAATCAACAGTTTGCATAGCTTCCCCTTTAAGTGATTGTCTTTGGGAAGAGAAAGGCATCTAAAAGTTTTTCTTCTAAATGTTTGAAATGACAATTTCAGTTATTTTTGATTTGATTGAGATTTGCAGTGGTATAGTAGAGTCAGATCTTAACAGCTACAATAAGCAGTACATTTTCAGCGTACACATTTACAACTCATAAATTGTTTTGTTGATTATCTACGTAGTCTAGAAAAAGGAGAAAATATTAATTATGCAGAATGAAGTTTTAAAATATATTCCCAAGGGGCAGTTGGGTGGTTCAGTGGATAGAAATACAGGCTTGGACGTGGCACATCCTGGGTTCAAATTTGGTCTCGTATACTTCCCAGCTGTGTTGCCCTGGGCAAATCACTTCACTCCAGTTGCTTAGCCTTTATCATCTTTTTCCTTGGAACCCATTCTCAGTATCAATTTTGAGTCAGAAATGGAGATTTCTAGAACATCTTTCTTTTCCAAATTATAAGTAGAAACAATTTTTAGTAATCATTTTATGATTGTTTTGCAATCCATACTCTCTCCCTCCCTGAGATGACAGGCAATATGATATAGGATATATATGTACTATCATGCAATACATATTTCAAATTCATCATGTTGTGAAAGAAGACATATGTCACTTATGTAGGAAAAAATCACATGAAAGAAATATGGTTTAAAATTATATGCTTCAATCTGCATTCAGACTCCATCAGTTCTTTCTATGGTGATGGAGAGCCTTTTTCATCATAAGGCTTGGATTTGTCTTGGATCTTTTCATTACTGATAATAGGCAAGGTATTCATAGTTGATCATTGTACACTATTTTTTAAGAAAAAATTATTGATTCAAATTTATTTCAACATAATAGTATAGATACATTAAACAAATTAAAAATTAAACAAAAAATACTGAATACTAGACCTAAAGACAAGTCTACTCTGATGATATGATGAAAATGTAATTATTGTCATTTAATATATTTTAGGAGTACAGACAGAACTATCTTCCTTTTCTTTAAATTTTCATATATATATGTTTATTGGTTCAGAGAACCTTATTTGCACACACATTCTCATACAATGAATCAAGAGTAGTTTTAGGATCTGGCACATTATCTAAAATCAGTACTGTTTAAAACACAATACTAACAGCTGAGATAAAACAATTTTCAAACCATTTTTCTTTTTTTTTTTTTAATTTTATTTAGTTAATTTAGAAAATTATTCCTTGGTTGCAAGAATTATATTCTTTCCCTCCCTCCTTTCCCCCCCTTTTTTTTTGAAAATTTTATTTAGTTAATTTAGAAAAGTATTCCTTGGTTGCAAGAATTATATTCTTTCCCTCCCTCCTTTCCCCCATCCTTTCCCATAGCTAACATACAATTCCACTGGATTTTACATGTGTCCTTGATCAGAACCTATTTTCATGTTGTTGATGTTTGCATTTGGATGTTCATTTAGAGTCTATATCCCCAGCCATATCCCCTCGACACAAATAATCAAGCAGTTGTTTTTCTTTTGTGTTTCTGCTCCCACAGTTTTTCCTCTGAATGTGGAGAGTGTTCTTTCTCATAGATCCCTCCGGGTTGTTCAGGATCACTGCATTGCCACTAATGGAGAAGTCCATTACATTTGATTGTACCACAGTGTATCAGTCTCTGTGTACAATGTTCTCCTGGTTCTGCTCCTTTCATTCTGCATCAGTTCCTGGAGGTCATTCCAGGATTGTACACTATTAATGTTACAGTGTACAACATTCTCCTCGTTCTGCTCACTTCACTTTGCATGAATTTATATGTCTTTCTGGATTTGTTTGTGAGCATCTTTTTTGTCATTTCTTATACCATGCCATATTCCATTAAAGTCATGTACTACAACTTGTCCAGCTCTTCCTCAAGTGATGGTCAACCCTTTAGTTTCCAATTCTTTATCTTCCCAAAAATTATTGCTATTTATTTCTTTGCACAAGAAGGTTATTTTCTCCTCTCTTTGATCTCTTTAGGAAACTGTTATAGTTAAAGGAATTGTAGGGATGTAAAGAAGTACAGGGGTTAAGGAAGGTTTTGTAACAGGGAATGGAGGAGTTGAAGGGATAGAGGGAATATGGATGCTGGTGAAGTAAAAGGAGAGATACCCCCTGCTGAGAGACTATCTTTGAAAAATGGGGTCCCTGAGAAATGGGCTATCTATGATAGCCTGAGGGGATGTCTTCTCTATTGATTGATGTTGAAGATACCCCAGAGCAGGTAAGCACACACCCCACCCCCCACCCCCAGGGACAAGCCTCCTCTCAGACCAAGGTCACCTGGCAGGGGCTAATAAGGACTGTTTATGGTTAAATGGCTGTCCTTAGGTTCAGCTCCCTCTATGTTCCTCTGAAATAACAATCCTCTCATCTGACTGTGGGTTATTTAACTCAAGATGGATTGGGAAGATATCAGGGAAAAGGAAATCGGATTTTCCCTAGATTGGGTTTGAGTCTCTCTTAGCTTTTGAGCTGAGGCCAGGTCTTGCAGGCTGGTGGAGGGTTTCTTTTATTCCTGTCTATGCTAATCTGTGCTAGTTTTCTTAAGTTCAAAGCCTTAACAGTAGACAGCAAGAGAAAGAAAAGCTTCTGACCTTTAGAGCTGGTTGGGCCTGTCTCTTCAGCCTGACACAACTCAAGACCCTCCTTACAATTCAAACTGCTCCCCTTAAATTCTTTTGTTCAATGACATGATTACAGGAATCCAGGTAGTTGTGAAAATAGTTGTGAAAATCCAGGAATAGAGGTACTTCTATCTAGAGACAGGGAGAGAGCACTCCTTCCAGTCCAAGGCCCAGGAAAGAGAGTCCTCTAGAGCAACTGTCACTCTCCAAGTTCGCTCTCCCTCCCTCCCTCACACCATCTGTCATTCTTGTCAATATCTTCTCTCTAACATTCCAACTGCTGTTTGTTCCACCTGAGTGGGAGAAAGTCCAAAACTTGCTTCAGGTTTCCTTTCCACAATACAGACCTAGTAGTAGTATTGCTGGGGCAAAAGATATGCACAGTTTTATGACTTTTGAGCATGGTTCCAAATTGTGTCCAGAATGGTTGCCTTAGATTGTAGTTTCACCAACAGTATATTTGTGCCCCAATTTTCCCACATCCCCTGTAACATTTTTTAATTTTCCTTTTTTGTCATATTAGCCAATCTGATAGGTATGAGGTTGCTAACACATCTTTCAAGAGGGTGATTGGTCCTTCACATTACTTTTTAGGAGGAAAAGACAATGAAGAACCACTCTCACAAACAATTGTCTTAGAAAGGAGAAACTAAAAATATAATATGTGGAGGGGAAATGTTTTAAAATACTCAGATTTGGGAGCTCTCATAGCTGAGAAACTAAATTAACAAGCCAATTCAGTGGATTATAAAAAGCACATAATTAGTCTTATCACAGAATGGTAGAGTTTAGTAGATGGAAGGAACCTCAGAGACTATCTAGTGGAACTCAGGCACAAAAGGAATTCCTACTATGACATGCCTGACAACTGGTTATCCAGCTTCTGCTTGAAGACCACTCAGAAAGAAGACTGTACCACTTCTCTAAATAGCTCATTATATTTTTTGGATAACTCATATTCTTGGTAGCACTGTTGTTGATAATGATGTTAATGTTGTTTCCACCTGTCATTGAGTCTAAATCTGACTCAGTGCATCATCTTCCTATTGCAATTGGTGCTGCTTTCTGGAGACAAATGAAATAAGACTTTTACATGTCAACCTTTCAAGTATTTGAAGGCAGGTATTATATCTCACTTGAATCTTCTCTAATCATGCCAAAGTCCTGCAACCAATTGTTATATGACACAGACTTAAGACCTTTCACAATACTGGTTTTATTGCTCTGGTCACTTTCCAGCTTATCACTGTCCTTCTTAAATTGTGGTGCATGGAACTTCACACAATGCTATTCCAGTGGAGGCCTTATGAGAGTTAAGAAAGACTATCACCTGACTGGAAGCCAAGCCCTTTTAATGCAAACCTTCATCCAGATGAAAATTATCAGGCAGCTACACTACACTGTTAAGTCATTTTGACCTTGAGGACTACAAAGATCTTATCTAGTGACCTTGACAGACATTGGGGTATTTAGAAACAGTTGTACACTCAGACTTGATAAAAATGTATTTTGACATTATGAGTTTCTTCATGATTATTTATGAAGGGTTAACAGGCTAAAATCTAGCATGAAAGTTGGCAAAAAGTTTAATATAATAAGTCACCTTATTTAGCATTTTTCACTTTATTGGAATTATTGTAATTTACCTCCTAAAATCTAAAGTATAAAAAGGGAGATTTTATGTCAATATATTTCAAAGAAACAGTACCTGTGTGTTTACATCTTATTTACATGTCTTCTGCCTTCAGCTTTTCTTCATTTCTCTTGGATTCAATTCCTTTTATGTATTTAAATTCTTTTGCCCCATTAGCACCCTTTCCCTCAGAAATCTGTAAATGAACATAATTAAGAAGCATCATTTTTGAATGCTAGCTTTTGAAATATTCATTATTAACCTGCTGGCTACTTCTGTCCCTTTTTTAATATTTATATAATTAATAAAATTTCTCTCTTGTAATTCATACATTTCAAATAATTTATTAATATTATTCAAGTCCTGACTTGTCTACTCTTATTTTTTTAACTGGACAAAAAAAGAATATCTTTAATCAGAGTATTGTTGGCCTTCATAGCCTCTGAGAGCATTGAAGGAGTTCAGAACAATGAAACCTGCATCATTTCCCCCCATAATCTAGGAAAGAAAGTGTTGAATGTGAGAAATATTCATGTCTAATTCCTGGATGAAAGTCCCAAATGAAAATATTCCCCATAAGAGTTGGAAATGCATAGCATGTATGTTGTGGATGATCATTGTATAATTTTGTGTGGATATCAGAATCAGACTTAAGTCATTCAGGACTATTATCTTAAGATGGTATTTTAATTTTGATGTACATTTATCAGAATAATCTTTGAATTTATAACGAATGGGGATTAATGCTAAACCCTGTGGACAGTACATACACTCCTAAGGTTCTGACTGCCATTGTTAGCATATGTTGGGGAAAAATGGTGATGAATCTGGGATTGGTCAAAGAACGGAGTCTAGAAACCTTCCCTGAATTGTGAAGGAATTAAAGGATCATGATACAGATCATGATAAAACATTTTGAACTGCTTGAAATAAAGTTACCATGAAAAAGCCAAGATGATATCATCAATTTCTTAGTAGATCATAAATTGGATGTTGATGAAATGTTCACCCAACACAAGAAAAAAAATAGAAGCTATGAATGTGTGTAATAGGACTCTCCAATGTTCTCAGTTCCTGAGTTTTCATTAAATAACTCAACTACTATGGAAAATGCATTTCATGCTTGTTTACTTTGGCAGAAGTCCTTAAGTGAATTGCTAAAGAGAAATGAAAATTGGGACTGGTCATGGAAATGCCAAAACCTGCATTTGATTTTCCTAAACAAGACATTCCATATAAACAGAAGTTGGTGAAATTTCACACTGATTTGCCTTTCCTGAAGACTTATGTAGTTGGAGGGGAGTCTATGAGATGTTGCCAGATAGCAATAAAATGTAACCCATTGCAAGTTGGCTAAGCACACATTGGTGAAAAGTGAAAGTTGAGGAGGCCAGGACAGCCGCCTTGACATTACACTTGATTTTGCTAATTGTTTGTTGGCCTCTGGATGCGCCTGGGTACATGCATCTTTGATGCCAAGTTGATGTCCTTTTTTTTACCCAGTGCCCACCAACCAGGGAGAGAGATTTTCTTAAGAGCTCTTATTTTTTTCTGAGGACATGGCATGCCACCCTTATTAAACCAAGCATTGCTTAATTACAAGTTTGCATTTCAGTGGACAGAGTCCATTACAATACAACCAAACTGTTGATAATCCTAAAAAAGGGCTTCTTTATCTTTAATGTGTCATGAACCCTTTGGGCAGTCTCTTATTGGGTCTCTTATCACAATGATGTTTTTAATACTAGAAGGAATTTTTTAACTCTTATCTTCCATCTTAGAAACATCACTGTGTATTGTTTCCAAGGCAGAAGAGAGGTAAGGGGTAGGCAATGGGGGTTGCCCAGGATCACATAGCTAGGAAGTATCTGAACTCAGATTTGAACCCAAGATTCTGACTCTAGTCCTGGCTCTTAATCCACTGAGCTACCAAGCTGCCCCGCCAAATTATATCTTCAGAATCTATTGTATAGCCATTGCATCAAAATGAAAGCTATAAGAAACCTCAGGAGAAAACCACTCTTCTTTTATTCAGTCATTTCAGATTCTTTGTGATCCCATTTGAGATTTTCTTGGCAGAGATACCAGAGTGGTTTGCCATTTCCTTCTCCAGACCATTTTAAAAATGGGGAGTCTGAAGCAAATAGTTTTAAGTGAGTTGCCCAGGTCCCATAGCTAAGAAGTATATGAAGCCAAATTTGAATACAGGAAGATGAGTCTTTCTGTTTCCAGGTCTGGTATACTATTCACTGTGTCACCTAGTTGCATTCTTCTATACACACTAGTTAATGGTTTGTGCATTTACCAAACACTATTTTGAATCACATTGTTGATGTTGTTTTAAATTTTTAGTTGTTTTTTTTTTATTAATACAAAATATAGGGAAAGTGTACTAATCAAGGAGGTAGTGTGGTTCAGTGGATAGAGTGCTTGTTGTCTCAGGAATCAGAAGAACTGTATGTAATTAAATCCAGCTACCAATGTTTACTACCTTTGTAATCTTGGGCACCTTATTTAACAATTCATAGGCTTCAGCTTACTCATTTGTAAAATGAGAGGAGGGTGACTAGATGATCTTTGAGTCCCCTCCTTGATGTATGATTATATTACTTGCTAAAAACTGGTGTGGTAAGGAAGGTGGCCTTGCAGTCCCAGATCTCAAACTATACTATAAAGCAGTGGTCATCAAAACAATTTGGTACTGGCTAAGAGACAGAAAGGAAGATCCGTGGAACAGATTTGGCATAAGTGACCTCAGTAATAGTCTATGTGTAGATTGCAGCTTTTGGGACAAAAATCCATTATTTGATTAAAATTGCTGGGAAAATTGGAAAACAGTATGGGAGAGATTAGGTTTAGATCAATTTCTAACACCCTACACCAAGAAAAACTCAGAATGGGGGAATTATTTGAATATAAAGAAGGAAACTATAAGTAAATTAGATGAACACAGAATAGTATAATTGTCAGATTTTTGAGAAAGAAAAAATTATAAAATGTAAAATAAATATCTAAAATAAAATGTAAAATAAATAATTTTGATTACATTAAATTAAAAAGGGTTTGTACAAACAAAACCAATGCAACCAAAATTAGAAGTGAAGTAAAAAATTGAGAAAAAATCTTTATAACAAAACCTCTGACAAAGATCTAATTACCCAAATTTATAAGGAGCTAAATCAATTGTGCAAAAAAATCAAGTCATTTCCCAATTGATAAATGGGCAGGGGACATGAATAAGCAATTTTCAGATAAAGAAACCAGAACTATTAATAAGCACGTGAAAAAGTGTTCTAAATCTCTTATAATCAGAAAAATGCAAATCAATACAACTTTGAGGTACCATCTCACACCTAGCAGATTGGCTAACATGACAGCAAAGGAAAGTAATGAATTTTGGAGGGTATGTGGCAAAGTTGGGACAAAGTTGTGAATTGATCCAACCATTCTGGAAGGCAATTGGAACTATATCCAAAGGGTGCTAAAAGACTTCCTGCCCTCTGATCCAGCCAAAGCACTGCTAGGTTTGTACCCCAAAGATATCATATGGAAAAAGACTTGTACCAAAATATTCATAGCTGTGTTCTTTGTGGTAGCAAAAAATTGGAAAATGAGGGGATGCCCTTCAATTGGGGAATGGCTGAACAAATTGTGGTATATGTTGGTGATGGAATACTATTGTGCTCAAAGGAATAATAAAGTGGAGGAATTCCATGTGAACTGGAACAACCTCCAGGAATTGATTCAGAGTGAAAAAAAGCAGAACCAGGAGAACATTGTACACAGAGACTGATGTACTGTGATACAATTAATTGAATCGCCTTCTCTACTAGCAGCAATGCAATGATCCAGGACAATTCTGAGATACCTATGAGAAAGAACACTACCTACATTCAGAGAAAGAACTGTGGGAATAGAAATACAGAAGAAAAACAGCTGCTTGATCACATGGGTTGATGGGGATATGTTTGGGGATATAGACTCTAAATGTTCATCCTAGTGCAAATATAAATAATATGGAAATAAGTCTTGACAAAGACACATGTAAAACCCAGAGGAATTGTGCATCAGCTATTGGAGGGTGTTGGGGTTGGGAAGGGAAAAAACATGAACCTTGTAGCCATGGAAAAATATTCTAAATTAATTAAAATGAAAATTTTCCCAAAAAAATTAAAAATAAAAATTGGTGTGGTTATTGAAATATCAATGCCAGAAGAAACCTAAATCACAGATGTGCTATTTGTTTTGAGGAGTGCATAGTTCAGTCCTTTAAAGGAAATCCATAAAACTAGACATTCTATGAAGGTAAAGATTTGGATAAATATGAAAACATGTAGGTATGGTTTAACAATAGAAATAATTCACACATTAAGTTTGTGTTATTTGTGTGCAAACTCTTAGATTTCTGAGAACACTGAGAAACAGTGTCACTTTAGCACTTACTAAAGATGGCACAATATCTCCTTCACGCTTTTCAGGTGACTTGAAAACCTCTTTAAACAGATACTTTTAATGAATGACAGCTGCCAGCTTCAGTACAAAGTTATGAAATTGGAGAATCATGGTAAGTTCCCTACAAGCATGGGTTATACTTGTAAGCCCTCTGCTACTTCACATACAGATGAGTGGAAGTAGAGTACTTCAAGAAGCCTATTTCATAATCTTTCTATGTTTTTTAAAGTTGTAGAATGGCAGAAAATTAGTGTTAGACAGGAACTTGGTGGTCATCTTTTCTGAGTCCTGAACAATATATTTCTCTATGATATCCATGAGCAAACTTCAGAATGAGAAAATTCCCTACCTCTTGGCTTCCAGCAGGTCAATTCTGGTCTCCAATTTGTTTATTGTTTCATGTGATTTCTGTGCCTCTTTTTCCAAATGGGAGATTCTGTCTTTTAAACAGTTATTTTCCATTTTAATTACTTGCATTTCTTTCTCCCACTTTTCTTCCCATTGCTACTTCATCTTTCTTACTTGGTTCTTGAACTCCAATTTGAGTTCCTCAAGAGCTTGTGACTGATTTCCTTGTTGTTTTGGAAAGTTTGGTTGTGTTTGCTTGTTCGTCATTCTTCTCTGTGGTCTCTGTACTCTGCTCATTTTCTCCCATTTCATCCAATGTCAGATGCTTTTTCTGTTGTATCTTACTTTTTTTCCCCATATATGTGGATTGTAGTTCTTGGGTGTTGGTGGTCATTGCTGTTTTAATCTTATCTTCCCTTCTCAACCAGAAATCTGATTGAGGAGGGTTTTATCCTGAGGTTATTTTTGAGTCTCAGGTACTCTGCTATGGGCAGCCCATCCCTATACTATCTCCACTCCCAGGCTCCTCTGGTCCCAAGTCTCACCAATAAGGCTTTGTATGGTTGTCAGGGGTAAGACTGTGGTGCTCTCTTCCTGCTCCCAAAAATTTAGATTGCCCCATCCTTCACTCTGATTCTGGCATGGTAGGTGGGTGAGTGTGGGAAGGGGAGGGGGGGAGTGATCAGTTTGTACTTTAATAGGTGTAATTTTATTCCCTTATAGTGTGGAAATACCCAAAACATGGGTATTTCCTACTCTCAAGGTAGAGCCCCTTTCCTCATCTGATTTTGATTTTTGTCCTTTTGAAATGCTTTGTTGTGATCCATAGTAAGAAGAGTTGTGAAATTCCTTCTAAACTGCAGCTCTCTTAGCCTGGAAGTCCCACTACCTCTTGACTCAATTAATTTCACTTTTGGACAGCTCTAATTGTTGGGGATTGTTTCGTATGAATTCCTTTGGTTTTTCCAAACTTTTTAAGTTTATGTTTTCTCCTCCAAGACATCTACCCCTTGTTCCTAGGGTTCAAGCAGAATGAGGTTTTCCTAGGCAACAATTTTTCCAATGTTTAAAGATGTGTCCCCTTCCCCTCAGACCTACCTTCTCAATACTTGGCTTCCTCAGTTCATTCTTTTGGTCCTCATATGGCATTCTCTCCAGATCACTTATTCATTCATTCATCCAGGAATCATTGATTAAGTGCCTATTCTATGCAAACCAATACTGGATCTCTAGGTGAGTATTCATCTCCTGAATATTCATTTGAATCTGTAATATCCAGAACTCTAAATTTGATCTGATTATAGCAGAACATAACAGGATTATTGCCTCTCTGATTCTGGACACTATAGTATTACAGGTATTAGGTTTGTTTGCTTGTTTGTTGTTGTTGTTGTTATTTTTACTTTGAAAATTTCTTTTTAAAATTGTCTTATATTTTAAGTGTTTAGATCTAGACATCCTTTGTAACCTCAGATATATCTTTGAAATTATCAGAATATAAATGCTTTGTACCTTTCAGTATGAAGTAATTTAATTTTATAGTGATCTTTTCAGTAAAAAATTGGAAATGCATGTAATGATTTTAATAATTTATCCTCACCATTCACATCTTAGCATGACATATATTATGCTTTTAATGATGACTATTGGGATCCAAAGAATGTTGACATAAGACTTCTGATCTAAAAGAGGTCTTCAATAAAGTTCCTAGGATGAGAAGGACAGAGACATTGTAGAATAGTAGAAAGCACACAGTAATGCCTCTATTAGGCTTGTTTCCTAAGGTGATGAGGGAAAAAGGAAAAGAACTTATGCATACTAAAATATTTATAGCAGCTCTCTTTGTGGTGATCAAGAAGTGGCCCATCAATTGGGAAATGGTTAAGCAAGTTGTGGCATAAGAGAAGATGACCAAATTAATTTTTTAATTGAAAGATCCACATGAAATTATGGAGAGAGAAAAGAGCAAAACCAAGGAAACATCATATATAGAAAAAGAGATATTGTTTGAAGAATAACTTGTGTGTATATGCACCTCTAGAGAAAAAATTGATAAACAGATATAACCAAGACATAGATTTTTATATATGCATTTCTTTTTGTCAAATAATGCCTTTTCTTTTAGGGGTTAGGAGAGAAAAGAGATTTATTTAGTATTTTTATGAAACAAACAAACAATTATTTAAATCATTTAAAAAGAAAGTATTTTGGACTAAAAGTCAAGAAGGATTGAGTTCAAATTAAATTCCAGATAATTCCAAGTTATATGACCATGGACAAATCCCTTAACCTCTGCCTGCCTTAATGTCCTCAGATAAGAAAATATGAAGATAATAAAGGTCCCTAAATTCCAGGGTTGTTGTGAGAATTAAATGATATACTATTTACAAAGTTATTTGTGAACATAAAGCACTGTATAAATTCTAACAGTTATTATGTGAAATTGATTTTCTCATTCCTCAATCCTAACTTTGTTCTTAGAAGCCTTGATTAGGATCACTGAATAATATCCACCTAAAATTCTGACTTGAAAGGAAAAGGAAATAAGTAAGTAACTAGTATGTGAAGACTGGATATCTGAGCCATATTCATTGGCATGAATTTGGAGATATTTTGAGGGATCTAGGATTTCCTTTCTAGGGTGTACTCTGTCAATAGAGGAAGATTGCATCCACTCCATGCATGATTGCCTCTCTTTTAATTATTACCCTAAGAGAATACCATGGTGGTGGAGGTCTTCCCCTGGTTCTCTTTAAAGTAGTAATGTACACCAAATTGTCCATCCATTCAATCTTTTTTTAAACTCTTACCTTCCATCTTGGAATCAATACTAAGTAGTAGCTCCAAGACAGAGGAGTGGTAAGGACTAGGCAATTGGGGTTAAGTGATTTGGCCAGGGTCTCACAGCAAGGAAGTGTCTAAAGTCAAATTTGAACCCAGGACCTCCAGTCTCTAGGCCTGGCTCTCAATCACTGAGCCACTAACATACCCCCACCACCACTACCACTACCACCACCATTCAGTCAATCTTACTATATGGCTATTGCCTCATGTTCTAGGCAAATATGTCCTGGATGATGTGAGACATAGCAGAGCATCATGAAGAGAACCATAGGAATTTGTTAGCTGTATGACTTTGGGCAAATCACTTTACAACTTAATATCTGTTTCCTCATTTATAAAATGAAAAATTGTACTAAACATCCTTTAAAGTCTTTTGTACCTCTAAATATGGGATCATAGGATGTTAGTCCAATCAGAATGAGTAGTTCTTTATGCCTTTCGAGAAGATTCTTGATTTTGAACACTGTTCTTTTGATATAAACCAAGATCATATTAGCTTTGTTTGCCATCACAGTTCACTTCTGAATTATATTAAGCATACAGGTAAGTCAACTGAATAGCCAGAAAGAAGCTTTGCAATATCAGAAAGAAAACAGAATTTGGAGTTTTCAGTTCTAGTTTCCAAACCCAGCTCTTCCAACTACCCAGTGTTTGATGCTGGACAAGACACTTCATTCCATTGAGATATATTTGTAAAATGGAATTAAACTTCCTTCATCTAGGAAATAGGGTGGTTTGAAGAATGGAATGAAAATATGCATGAAATTCCATATAATGAAAAAATGGCTCATTATAAATGTAAGCTTATTATGGGGTAGTTTTTATCTCTTCCCCTAAATACCAGAGTTTTAGAGTCAAAAGGGACCTTGGATATAATCTAGCTTAGTCTTCTAATTAATGCATGAGTTCTCATCCATAATAAACATGCAAAGTAGTCATCCAATCTCTGGATAAATAACTCCAGAGTTAAAAAATTCAAATCAGTCTGCACTAGTTTGTTAGAAACTTTTCTTGTCCTAAAGATCTACCAGGAAACTGAAAAAATATTCTTTGGCAAGTAATATCTTGCCCACTGATGTTGGTAGAAACCAAATGCATGGGGAAAGGGCACTCACTGAAGAGCTAGATAGCCTGGGTCTCTGCCACTTTCTCTATGACTTTAAATACATCACAATTAACCTAGGCTTCAATTTACACATTTGTAAAATGGGAGAATTAGATTAGATGGCTTTTCAGTTCTCTTCCAATTCAAATGCTCTATGATGTGATATATCGAGTAGGAATCTTGGAGTTATGTAAATATTCCCCTATTATCCATTCTTTACTTCTGCATAGTGTGGGCTTTTCCACTAAATATTAGCATTTCCAAGAGATCATTTCTCTTCTTGAACCTTGCTGTCTTGATTCTGGCCAATAGCTCAAGTTAAATATATAAAGCTAATTGAGTTTTCAAGGGGGTCAGATATGAATTCTAGTGTCAAATTTAAGCTTCACAGAAACCTGGGAATAAAGCACTATCACCTCTCTGTAGACCTGTTGTGACACTTGCTACATCAATGATGTTACTTTATCTGCCAACATGATAAAAAAAAAAAAGTAGGATAGCCTTCAGGATTTTGTTCAAGGCAAAGTCAGATTATGTGCTAACTAGGAAGTGAAATTTAAAATCATCTTCCACAGTCAAGAAGCATTAATGTTTTGGAGGAATCAAAAAAGCTTCCATGTAGGTGTTCATGCTGAAGCTGTGTCCTTAAAGAAGAGAGGGATTCTATGAGGTGGGGAGCACGTTGCAGGTAGATAGATAGTGACGACAAAGGCACAAATGGAGATGAAATGTAGTATGTAAGAAACAGATATTGGGCCAATTTGGATGATATAGTCTGAGAAGGGGAATAATGTATAATGAGGCTGGAAAGATGTTTAGAGTCTGAATTAGGAAGAACTAGACAAAAATATTTTGTTCTTGAGACAATAACCACTGGAGTTTATTAAATAGGAGGATGAAATGGCATTGATAATGCAATACAGAGACTCCACGTCATAGGTTGGAATATATGAAATTATTTCGACGTATGAAGTTGGAAACCAGGAAACAAACATGTTTTCCAAGCTAAGAAATATTATTGGCATTAGGATGTTAACCACAGCTGAAGTCCATTCAAAAGGACAGAGGGAGTCAGGGAATTGTTGTTTCTAATTCTTCATGACCCCATATGGGATTTCCTTGGCAAAGAAACAAGAGTGGTTTGCCATTTCCTTTCCCATATTACTCTATGGATGAGAAACTGAGGCAAATAGAGTTAAATGTCTTTCCCACATTACACAGCTATTCAGTGTCTAAAGCCAAATTTGAATTCAAGGCTTCCTAACACTAAGCCTGGCAGGAGTCAGGAAGAGAAGTTCATATCTGGCCTCAGACACTAACTGTATGACCAGGCTAATCACTGACTCTTTGTGTGCCTCAGTTTCCTCATCTGTAAAATAGAGATAATGATACTAGCACCTATAAATATTATTAAAAACAAAAACTTTTCCTTCTACATCTTCATAATAATTTTACAGTGTTATCATAAAATGTCATTTTTTTATTCTCATCTTTATCTACCTTCATTCATTCATTATAGAGTAGTTACAAAAGCTATAACCAGCTTCTGCCTCCAAAACCACTCCATAATGAAGAGGATTCTAGTTTTTTAAAGGCTGTGCCAGTTGAGCATAAGCTCTGAAAAGTCCTACCAAGTTATCAAGATTTTGAATATGTATTTCATAATGGACTGTCTGAGGACAACCCCAGGTCTGAAATAGAAATCTGTCCACCAGGTTCTGAAATATTTTAGCTACAGAGATTCATGAAACTCTCCAGTAGGTGTGTTGAGTAGCAGGAAGAAACTGTAACTGTTAAATCTTGGAATATAAAAGTAAAATTTTCATTTTGTTTTGTTTTTGTGTTTGAGGATTATAGAATTTGTTTGTTTGGAAGAGGCTTTAGTAGCCCTTTAATCTTACCCTCCAGGAAACTGAAGCATAGAGAGGTGAACAAAGATCACAGGGATATAAGCCAAGGGAGGCTTTGAACTCACAGCTCCAGATGTCCAATGCAGGACCCTTTCCACTGTGCTAGAAATATATCTTATTAGACCGGCTATTTAAAAGTTCAGATTCCTAACTAGACTAGTTCCCAAATCATAGTCACTTAAACTGCAAACTGTATTCTTTCCTGCAATATTGAGAAATTGTCTTAAATGATTTTAAGTTTCCATTCTCCTTTCCTCTTTCATATGCTTCATAGTGAATTACAGTTTTCCCAATAATCTGTCCTTACACCGCTTCAAAAATCGATGGAGATTCATACAACTAGCTTCTGTCTGTACATATTATATATTTATGTATATCCATACACGTAAGGGAATCATCCATACACACATTACAGCGTTCTAACTATAACGTGAATTTCCCTCGTCTGGTATACAGAAAATCTTAGGATAGGGCATGAGAATTAATTTTCAATGACTATATTTAAGCCAATATAATGCTTCTTCGTTTTTACCTCTATGTTCATAGATATTTATACACATCTAACTGTTTTCTTACGTACTTATTTATGCCTTTGTAAACACACAGGGAAAGCCTGGATTTCCATATTGGCCATAATGTCTTGGAGATCCATAGAATCTGAAGGGTTTGCCATACAACTGGGCATTATCAAAGGCGGTGTGTCAGGGCTGTTCAGTTCTGTGGGATTATCTCCCCCTCTAGTGGTTGGCCCATGAAGAATAATTCTGCTTAACTCAAGGTCAGCTTTTGGAAAGCTCAGCCAGCAGCCCTGGCTCCATACACACAGACACACAGACAGACACCCAAATGCACCCATTCATAGCCGCTTTATTGCTCCATCTCTGATCAAGTTGTCTCCCTACCTAAGGTCCAGGGGTGCCAGTCACAGGCCTGACCCACTCTGACATACATTGGCTCGGGAGCCCAGAGGTCAAAAACGGTAGCAGCTGAGCTATTTAACTGAAAATGAAGCTGATGAAGGTATTATTCCTGACTACCTCTCACATGACAAATCTCTTCACCTTACTAGGGGGAAAAGTTTTAACTTTGTGTCTTAGAACCAAAAGAGCAAGACCTAGATTGCATTTAACAATCCAGGATGATTTGTTCATCTAGGAGGTTTATGAATGTTTTTCCTTTGTTTTACAATGAGGCAGTTATTACTTTTGTGACCATATGACCTAAATTTAGGCTGAATTAGGCAAAAAAGAAAGAATCCTTCCTATCTTTTATGAAATTTGAATATTTGAAATATAGCCATTTAAATCTTGCAGCAAGGTGGAAAGAACCAATTCCTTTGAGGACATTCTGATTTGCTGATTACTTTTTTCTCCCTTTCCTGCTTAATCTGTTTTTCTTTTCTCAGGAAGAACTTAATTGACGCTAAATATTTGTCTCTGACTGTATTTCTGTCTCTCCTCTCCCTCCTTTCTCCCTCTCTCTTGCCATCTCTCTCTTTCTCTCTTTTCTTTCCTCTCTCTCCTCTCCCACTCTCTCCTCTGTCTCCTTCTCCCATTCTTTTCTCTCTCTCTCTTCTCTTTCTTGTCTCCCTCCCCACGCACAGATACCCGGAGCTAAAAGGGTTTATATACTGCATACATCTTCAAAGGTATCTATGGCTAGTTAGAATGGCAGTACTATTTCTATTCCATGTTTAGAACAATCCAATTGTTTTGTTGTGTTTTGTTTAGGAAGGTGCTTGCAAGGTCAGGCCATCAGAGAGAAGAAAGAAAGGAGCAAACTTGAGGGAGGGAGCGGATGATGAGACAGGCTGCTAAATAGGCTACCCTCTAGGCTGCTTGCCTGTGCCTAAGATGCTGGTAATTAGCTGAAAGTTTGCCATTCTGGCACTGCCAAGACAGTCTCTGCCTGTCTTACTTTCTCCTTTACCTCCCCATTCCTAGCATGGTTCACAGTAGCCCCTGGGCTATGCCCTACACATAGTCAGACTCCAATAAATGCTAGGTGAGCGAATAGTAGGTTCTTGGATTGTCTTTTTCTTGCTAAAACCTTTTTCGATTTTACGAGAGAAGTCAGAAAGAACTGAGCTTTGAAATGTCGAATTTCACTTTCCAGGCAAGTTTTCATAAACAAAGCTGTTCCTCACACATCACTTTGGGGTCTCAATATGCCTGCTTCAAGGTAGGAGGAGCTGGCCATCTGATAATTACTCGGAACTCCATCTCTCCTCCATTGTAATAAACCTGATGGGGAAGAGGCGAAGAACGCATAACTCAAGACCTCTGGGCATGGGCAGATTTTTGACCAGTAGATAGCATCAATGGGGACTTTAGACAGGAACATATTCTTCACCCACTGGGTATCTGTCTCATCACAGTGAATTCCTCAAACAATAGCAGTGTTGTGTCACTGTCCGGGGAATGAAAAAAATGGCAGGGATTTTCAAAAGCTCCCCCATTCCTACCTTACACAGGCAGCATCATATCTGGGACATCTTTGCCAAAAATATGTTTCTCTGCATCTGTGTTGAAATATTCTTAGTGGAAGCACATGGGCTACGTAGATTATGAGCCACATGTGGAAACTAGTCAATCTGCAAACAGACCATATGTTCTCACCCAACTAGGTAGACATATTTTGGCCCTTTCAAAACCATTAGGATTGTGGACTTTTGACTTCAGGTGAACAAAATAAAAACTACATTCTCAGAGAACCGAGGTCTTCCTAGAAACTGCCTTTTTTACTGTTACAGGGACTGTCACTCAGCACAATTTCAGACACAAATTAAACCGTTGGCGATTGAATGTTTGATTAATTTGGGCTGAGGGAGAGAGAAAGATTTGAGATTTGTCGACCAAGCCTCCTTTGCCTCAATTCCAACTATTCATTTAAATCATGGTTGGAGTTATTAGGTAAGAAGACATTAGGCAGGATCAATTAGCCTTCTAAGTTCTATATAAAGTTGACAAGTATTCTGAATTTGTAAACAAAATGAAATATTTTAGAGTATCCAATTGAATATTGCTTTATTAATGTAACATGAATAAATTTTAATAAGTGTGTTAATAAGTTTAATAAGTTTTTTATTATATATACATATAGCCTTAAAAAGTAGTGAACTGAAGATTTTCCTGGGAAATGGTGTATTCAATCAACTTTTTTTTAATATGCATGCTGTTAAGGATCTTCTGATAATTCTATTATGTAACATCAAGCAACAATAAGTAACATATTTATAATTTTTCATTAATATTCATAATCTGACAGTGAAAAGAGAACTGGGATTACAGTCAAAAGATCTGTGCTTCAATCCTGACTGCAACTTACTGTGTGTTAACGAACAAGTGGTTTCTACTCTTTGGCCTTTCGTTCTATTTAATATATTTCTATTTAATGTAGAGTGTTGAACTAGATGATCTCTTGAGAGCCTGTCCTAAAGTTCTCAGTCCTGTAAGTAAGATGCAGGAGTAGTTAATAGCATACAAGTGAAGTCACAAGTCATTAGGAGAAAGATACGCAGAAGGGACTCAAGAGTTTGATAAGGTTGTCATATCAGCTTTTCTCAACCTATGCCTGCAGAAGGAGTCATTTAGAATATGAATAGGCAACCTAGAATGACTTCTATGAAGGGAGCAGAACCAGAACATTACACACAATAACAGCAATACCATATATATGATGATAAATTGTGAATGACCTTATTATTAACAATGCAAAGATCCAGGACAACTCTATGGCACTCGTGATGAAAAAAGGCTATCCACCTCCAGAGAAGGAACTGATGGAGTCTGAATATAGATTGAAGCATACCATTCTTCACTTTATTTACTCCACCAAATTTTCTCTAGTGTAAGTGATATGTGTCTTATTTCACGACATGAATGACAAACATGGAAATATGTATTACGTGATGGCACATGTATAACCTATATCATAGTACCAGTCATCTAAGGGAGGGAGGAAGGGAGAAAATATGGGTCGCAAAATGGCAGAAAAAAATTATTAAAATTGTTATCTACATTTAATCTAAAATAAAATTAAAAATTTAATTAAAAATATAAACAAACTCCATTTCTTCCTTTCCCAACCCAGAGCTCAAAACTCTATAAATATGTATAGCAATATATATATTATATATGTATATAATATATATATATATGATTCCATTGTATTTCTGTGATCAATCTACTACTATAGCAATTCCTGGATAGCCTTAACCTTTATGATTTAAATTTCTAATTTTATCATACCATACAACATAGTGGAAAAACAGTGAACAGTTAAAAGACCTAAGTACTTGACTTTTGTATTAACAATGCATATGACTCTAGCCTCATTTTCCTGAATTATAAAATGAACTAGTTTGACTAATATATCTTTAAGCTCTGAAATTAATATGATTTTATGTTTGAATCAGCAAGGTTATGAATACTTTTTTAAATGTAGCCATTCATGAGAAGTCAAAAAATTGACATATTGCTCCTGTAGGTACTAAGTTGCCAAATCAATGAGTACCATATATCTTAGGAGGAAAATATTCATTTGATCTGTATCAAATGATACAAGAATATCAACTATATCCTTTCCTGTAAAATCCTATGTGAACCTAAGGTGTAATTCCATTCTAACAGAAAAATGAAAGAATTTTATAACTTGGGAAATAGCAAGAAGATCTACCATTTAGATTCTTTGAGCAGCGGAACAACACAAAATGTAAATGCTATCCTACCACCTATGATAAAATATGTAAAATCCTTGAAGGCAGAGATGCTTTGGTTTCTGTATTTGTATCATCAGTGCACATACTAGGCACTTAATCTATGTTGGGATATTTTTTCAATGCAACATAGTAAAACTAAAACCAAGAAAAATGAAATTCACTGTTTCAGTTACTCCCGGGCTAATCCTCAAAAGTCAAAGGTTGCTTTTCATTTCTTACAACAATGATGCTATGCTGGCTGCAAAACCCTGCATGGATTTCATTCTTGGATCATTCTGGTGGCTTGAGTTCTTAAGCTTCCAAAACTCACAAGGTGATGGTCACCAATTTCCTTCACCTAAAGTTAAAATATGAACCCCCCCCCCAAAAAAAAAAAACTACCAAGTCAAAGAACTGAGACCCGTATTCACCAAATATGTCTACCTTACCTGGGAAGAGCCCAAGTCCAAGATCTCTCACTTCAATGGTGTCTCTTCATTCATACCTAAAGACAGGAAGAAGTGAGCTGAAGAAAAGAAGGTAAATTTAGAAAGACATCAAACCCAGAACAATTAATCACTTCAAGAGAGTGAAAAGGTCAACGTTTTTTAAATGCAACTTTCACAAACAGGCTCTTCTTTACCACATGCTTAGCAAGCCACTACTAGTTACACATGGTCTAAAAGTTCTTTCAAAGGCACTTCCATTACACATCACCACCACTTTCCTGGCAGCAAGTTCCTGGCTACTTTCACAAGAGAAATTTCTTCAGAGGTCCCCTGTGCATGTCTATCTTCTGTGAGTGCCTACAAGTACTGAGTTCAGGGGCCAGTTCCTCATTACAAAAGCTGTGTGTGTGTGTGGTCATTTTTTAGTTGTGTCTGATTCTTTGTGACCTCCATTTGGGCTTTTCTTGACAAAGGTACAGGAGTGGTTTGCCATTTCCTTCTTCAGCTTATTTTATAGATGAAGCTAACAGGGTTAAGTGACTTGTCCACAGTCACACAACTAGTAAGTGCCTGAGGCCAGATTTGAAGCTCCGGAGACTAATCTTCCTGACTTCAGACTCAGTAGTCTATCCACTGTACCACCTAACATTATTCATTAATTAAAATGGAAGAAAATATTATCATAGACCTGTATCATTGTAATAATTTTAATAATACTTTTCATGCTAGTTCTCATACCCTTCTTAAATCATACCCTTCCTCCTGATAAACTGGGATTGGTGAAAGAATAAAATTTAAATAAGGAAGACTATCCCAAATTTTAAGAACCCAATCGTTTTAAAGTTTGCCTGATAAAAGTTAGTAGGGGAAAATGTCTTCCAAAGGAATGCTTTTATGATGAGATATTTATGTTAATTATTATATCTCATTAGTTATGTCAAGGCATATCACACCTAGCTCTACTGCTGGGCACCATCATTAAAATAATGCAATTCCATCTCTACTTTCTAAAGCTTAGAAATACGGGGCTTAAAAAACATTTGATTTTTCATATTTAGGAGTTTATTCTTTGCATTGAACTTTTCAGTTGTTTAGATAAGTTTTCCTGAATGTATATGCTCAGAGCTCTATAACTTAGCCAGCCAGTCCAAATTCATTAATGATTTTATGAACATCCATGAAAACCAATCCATAAATAGAAAAGAATGAATTCATACACTTATAAAGACCATGAATGTGTAGTGCTACTAAAGTTATATTTTCTCAAAAATGGAAATATTTTTATGCTTTGGATTACTTCATTAAAATTATTTTGAAAGATGCCAAATGCTTCTCATAATGATAATATAGACAGATTATTCTGTACTGTTTGTTTCCTGCTAATGATCAAATATCATTACCATTTTTACAGTGTTATCAGTGTTATATCCTTATTTTAAGAAAATACAAATTATATCAATGTCTTTAAAAATGAGCGCTCATTCTGACATGACAATTTGGAAATCTGCTCCTTTATATAAAATGAAATGTTAAATTCCTAAAAGCCAAATATAATTGAAGTGGGAGGGGAAAAAATTACTGTTAAGATTGAATTTATGTCTTTTATATATATTTGAATGAGACCTAATCTCTTATTTAACGGTTTTAAGATTCGATTAACATGTTATTGCCTAGATTATTAATAATTGTAGCTGCAGCATCCCCCCAATAAACTTTTTTTCCCAAAATGAAGACTCTTTGAATCAGCCGAGCTCAAAATACCATTTACAACTTAATCATTTCACTTCTGTGCCATTAATTATTTATCAGAAGTTGAAGCCTAGGGGGCAGCTCAATATGTGTAATTTATCTTGTGGAATCGTTGCTGATGGTCAGTTAACCTAATATGTCCTAAGTGACTCAGCTTGTTAGAAGATAATTTAGTAACTTGGTAGCAGTTGGATCTTGCAGAAATCCTCTCGGCTGCCATCCTGTGTGTGAAGCCTGGGAGAGGCGAGCTGTATACTAGAGAGATGGAGACTGAGTGTTGTATTGTACTGAGGTTGCACTTACAAAGCGATTCTGTGGTGGTGCCAGATGTTTCCTGATAACAGCAGGCCAAGAATGTACAATTACAGTATTTAATTAGGGTAATATGTTTTTATTCCTAAATTATGCTAAGACATCTCATTCTTTCAAGACCAAGAGCTAGTTTGTTTATATAGCTTGAGAGCCCAGAACGACATAGAGATTTTCATGTGGTATCATTTCAGAGGGCTCCATCAAAAACTCTCTCTTGTAATTTAGAAAGTGTATGCCTATCAGCTCCAGGATTTTCTTCCAGGGGAAACAAAAAAACAAAAAAACACAAAACACGGGTGAGTGTTGTGAAGGGGGATTGGGGTGGGGGGACAGATTTCATCAGTATCCTTCCAGGCATGACAGATTATTGAGATTAGTGAAGCCTAGGCAAAGAAAGTGAAAGAAAGGGGGGAAAAAAGCTGTAAGAGTTTAAGATCCTTAAAGCGATTCATGCCCATTTGTAAGACATTAGCCGACCCATTTTGCTCTCCACTGGTAATGAGCTAACCATTAAGCCCCTCAGTCTCACTGCTGGGGAAACTGGTAAAACTCACAAACATGCTGCTGTTCAGTTGCACAAGGAACTGAGCTATTATCAGAAAGGACACCTTTTCTGACGGAAATAATCGCTGGTCTAATCTACCATCGTAAATCATAGAATATTACTATTTCTCATTCCTTACGAGAGGTCATCCCCAAATGGCTACGGCACTATATCATGGAGTGGACTCTGGCTTTGGTTGGAGTAAATAGGGCCAAGTTTGCACTTATCTCCACTTCCCATCTTGAATTTTGCTTCTGCGAGAATGTTCATTTTCTAAGAGATGCATTCAACAGAGAGACAATGCATCATTCTTACCCGGATCATTCATAGGCTGCAGTATTAGAAGGTATTGTGTACTGTGAATGGCTTGATTGGTTAGTAGCTTAAACTAACTGGGATGCTATTGAATAAGTATCCACTCCCCCCTCCATCATATAATACATTGAACCATTTCATTCACATGCGCATGTTTTTAATTTCAGAAAGCTGTTGTGTTTTGTTATTGCATGAATGGGGGTTACTCAAACTATCAATAGTTATTAACTTATGGAACATGTCACTGCCTTGAATTCCCCAATAACTCGTCTCTCTCGCCCCATTGTGACTTTTAAAGTAAGGCTTTTTGCCAGTTAATTTGGATGGGGTTTAAGCCTGGAGGTGGATTTTTAATCATTTTTTCATGGCTTGTGATTGGAGTATGCTTCGTGGCTCCACATCATAACTTGTTTGCTCTCCTCAAGGGTTAAAAATGCCATTCCTCCCCCAGACCCCCACCTATGGATCTAATGCTGCTTCTAGTTTTGAGAATCACTTGGAGACACTTTATATTAGTTTCAAAGAAAAAATTGACACTAGGAAAATAAAAGAGGTTTTCATTTTCTAATAAGCCCTGAAAAATAGAAGTAATCTAGGAAAATATGAGCATAAGAAAGAAAATTGGAGAGAAGTGTTTTGAAAGATCACAAAGAGAAAGGAACAACACACAAATGAAGCTAGAGAGAAAAGAGATGAGGCACTCTGTGATAGTAAATCACCACACACACACACACACACACACACACACACACACACACACACACCGCCTTCATCCATGGAGAAAAAAAAATTGAAGAGCTTGCCAATGGAAAGTTACAAGTGACACCAGAATAGGAGCAGAAATGTGAATGCCCAGTCTATGAACCAGTCATAAGGGGGAAGATTTTTTTTTTCTGGTGATCTCCAGAAAAAGAAATGACACACTTAACATGCATTGGCCATCTATACAGTGCCAACTCTATTCACAAGCATGTCTCTTGAATCAAAACCATGCTCGGACTCTGTAGCTCAAACAAAGCTGTTAGAAGGTAATTATGCACCAATCCATCTGCAGTCTCAAATGTAGGTATTTGGGGGGAATGAGCATAATAAAAAAATCTCTCTTAATGTTTTGGGTCAGGACGAGTGCTGAGTATCCATGATTGCTAGGCATCAGACAGGAAGAAAGTACTCTTTGCGGGGCTGTGCATTTTTATGACATTTGGAGTTGTGATTGCATTTAAACATTTTTCTTCAAGCCAGGGAAGTGAGAAGCCTATTTTTCTTGCATGAATATAACTGTAGCTGTTTTTGGACATTTTGCAATGAAACAACAAATTGTATTTATAATTAGCAAGGTTATGATTTTCCTCCTCTTGTTTCCTTTTTAATTTTTTTTTTGCCACATTTGGAGACAGAGGATTGGCAACCAGGATCTCCTTTTTAGCATACTTTTTTTTACTCACGGACTTGATTAGCACATTTTTGCCAATAAAGCAGGCTGTAATTAGTTTTCAATAATCAGTATGTTTTTGCTACATCAGCCCGAGATTTAGAAGACCGAGATATTTTAAAAACAGTATTCAAAAGCACAGGATACCACATATTAACTTTGAGGGCAAATATAGCTTTTAGAATAATGTTTTGAAAAGCAGCACCCTGTAAATATAAGGTGGTGGTGGACCATATGGAGACTGGTTTTCTGACATATGGCTTGAATTAACAAGTTTAAAACTGTTAGGATCAGTTTTTCTTTCACTGAAGGCAAAACCACAAGATACATAAGTTAAATAAGCTTCAGTCACTGATACAAAGGCTCCCCAAAAGGAGGGCCTCTTTGGCTGGTTGTTTTGTTGGCAGTCAGCGCAAGTTATCAATAGGAGGACAAGTTGTAACAGGATGATGAATCAAAATCCTGCCAGAGCTCCAAGATCCACTTCAAATAAGGCTTACGTGGACCTGCTCCATGTCTCTGAGCGGAGGACATCACTCCTCTGAAAGGGGCTTTTGTAGGATGATTATTACAGTCTCAAAATAAATTGTTGTCCCCGGTTTTATTTTAAAGATATTTGAAAAGACAAACATGAGTGACAGATGGAAAGGGCTTGTGGCACAGGGTCCTCTGATCTCCCCCTAATTGAACCTTTGTAGAATGAATTGGGCAAGAAAAGTTCAAAGATCTGAGGTCCATATTACATAAACATTGTTTCATTTAATCAAACTGCCTTTGAAGTATTGCTCTTGTAGACCACCTGTAGCTTTGAAATCTAAAGTCATATGAAAGCTTTGGTGATGCTCAAGAGGACAGTCTGCAGCTATGATATGCTGATGGAAAAGACACAGAAATGGCAAGATGTTTATAAAAGCCTGCTTCATATTCATGCTTCCCTTTTGCTGTCTTCTTTTTAATTTTTTTTCCCCAATGAGTAAAGCTTTCTAAAGTGGTGAGCATCACAGGACTACATTCAGGGGTCGACAGCGATTGTTTTCATCATTGAGAAAGTAGCTGCTCAATCGTTACTTAAGCTTCCACCTTAGAATATTCCCCCAAGGTTGTGTTTAGGTCTAACAAAGTTGCTCTCACTTCCTCTCCAACTTCCCTGTGAGAACAATTTTTTTTCTTGGTTGGAAATTGATGAAAAAAAAATCCTATCAGAGCTTGGTCAGAATGAACGGATAAAATGTGTTTATCCTTGGACAGAGAGCACCTATGGAAAGATACTAAGTAATTTCAACAGATCACTAAGAAAAATCATAGGCTGACTTCTCCAATATTTATTGCAGAATTGGGTAAACCCATGGGAGCGTGAGATATTGTGGGAAAATGAATAGAGAGCTTGCATAGAAAGGGTTAGGATTCTACCTAGCTCTGACACAAACTGGCTCTGTGTGACTAGTCAAGTCACTTCATCTCTTCATGTCTTAGCTAATTCTTTAAGACTAGGATGCAAAGCAGGTGCTTTTTTCCTTGTCAGAGGAAATTTTTTCCCCAGGAATTCCTTTAGCCAGTGAAAAAGATCTTTTTTTAATTATACAAGACCTTGCAGAAGTTACAGGGGTCTAATTCTTGAGGAGCTAAAAATCTAATGGTGTTGTGGAGATAGATAACTATGATTCTAGGCAGTGCAAGTTATGTACAAAGAAGAACAATTGGGAATTCAATAAGATATTGAATTAAAGTGTTCAAGAGGATTATTTCTTACATTTTTTAATTTGTTGGGGCAGCATGAAGTAATAAATAAAGAACATGACTGATTCAGAAAGACATGCCTTTGATCTTGCATGGCAGGCATAGTGACTGTGTGACCCTGGGGAAGTCATTTTGCCAAACTTCTCAGTACCTCTTCAGGACTTTAAGCCGCCTAGTGGGTGTAGATATTTGGTCAAGGAGATATCCTCCCTTGGAGTTCTGAATACCAATTAAATCCCAGATCCAGCCCAGATTTGTTCTTTTTAATAAAGACAATATCCCATATAGGCATTCAGGAAAATTATAAAATTTTTAAATGGCAAGTACCCTGGAACCACAAATTTCCTCAGAACTCAAGGAGAGACCCAGTCAGTTCTTCTTGTCACAAACAACAGGGGGTGGGATGAGTGTGAGGGGAGAGAAGAGAGATGGATTGTCTTTTGCCTCTTTTTGTATCCCCTGGTCCTTAGCATAGTGCCTAGCACGTAGTTGGATCTTTTTTAAAAATCCTTTACTGTCCGTCTTAAAATCAATGCTAAGCATTAGTTCTAAGGCAGAAGATAATACCACTAGGCAATGGGGCTTAAGTGACTTGCCCAGGGTCACATAGCTAGGCAGCATCTGAGGACAGATTTGAAGCCAGGACCTCCCCTCTCTAGGTCTGGCTCTCAATCCACTGAACCACCCAGCTGCCCCCACAAAGTGGACTATCCATAAATGTTTATTGATTAATTAATTGATTGATTTTGGCCTCCTGGCAGCTACAATGACCTGGTTGAAGCATTCCATTTATCATCAAGTTGCAGGCTGGTGAGTGGAAGGCAGAGATTCAGCAGGGGCACCTCAGGCAGATAAACAGTTTATACCAGTGCCAGGTCTCTTGTCTGTCATCACTAGTTCATATTTCTTTTCTTTTTCTCTTTTCACAAGTCATTTTTCCACCAGAGAGCAACCTGCTGGGGTTATGCTACTTTGAAGTCTTCTTTTCTCTGGCACAAACTCTGGGTCACATCCTCTAATTTGATGGCCCTAAGTTACCTCCTTGGTTACAGTTGGCTGCAATTATGTCATGTAGGGGATGTAGTAATGGTTTATTTTTTCTCTAAAAAAATTGATTCTATCCCTATAAAATTGCTTTTTTTCTCTTTGTGGTCAAAATTTCACCTAATATTTCAGTGAAACCAGCTACTAACGGTGACATCATGGAATAGAACTTTATCCAGCTGCCACATTTTGCAGATGAGAAAACTAAAGGCTTTTTAAGAGGTTAAAAGGCCTGTCTAAAAGTCAGTTAACTTGTCCGTGGCAGAAGTGGGGCTACGGGCCAGGTCTTCTGTCTCCCAGCCCAGGGCTCTGTCTACCATGCCACACTGCCTCTCTTCTCCTGAAATGGTTCCTTTGTGAGATTACCTCCCTTCTCCCTCATCCCAGCCCCACACTCAATGCCAGCCGTGTTTCTAAGGAAATACCATCCAGCAGGGTTTCTCAATCTTAGGGTCATGGCTGAGTTGTGGGAGGGTTCCTGGAGACTGGCCTCCTGGGGGCTCTTGTCATCCTGCTGCCAAAAGGGCCCCGGGGCATCTTCTCGTCATCCCTGCTGCTCCCCCTGGCCCCCCAAGGCAGGGCTCTGCGTCCTTGCCAGCTTTCCCAGAGAGCTGTGCAGGCCAGCTCCCCTTTTTCCAGTGGTCATGTGAATGGAGGGAATTTAGGGGTTCCCCAAGTGGAAAAAAATGATGAAAAAATCGCCTCCTTATCATAATGAGACTCTAATGTCTAGGAACGTCATTTTGACAATAACGTGAATCTTTTTTCTTTCAGAATTAGGATGACATCATTTGTCTCCCCCCAACCCCCGGCCAACCCTTTTGTGATTTGGGACAATCCCAGGAGCAGACTTTTCCCCACCCCTCCTTCCTCTCCCCCACCCCAACCCTTTTCTCCCTGGAGACCAATAAGCTCTGGCCTGGGCATTAAGCAATTGTCGAATCTGTGTCTTTGTGGCAGGATAATGTAGCCCATTATGGCTTGAGCTGTATCCTTTAATAATGAGAAAAGGAAATCCCTATTCTATTTCAGTAATTAGTGTAATTAGAACTTAAGCCAAGCCCAAGCATGGGAGCTTCGGCATAGCCACGGATTTTTGATATTTTTTATGGGCAGAATGCTTTCCTGCAGACGCTACCACCCTTGACAGTGTTCAAGAAAACTTGAAGTAGGGTTCAGAGTAGCCACAGACTCCATCTAGGAACACAGTGGAAAGCAAAGCAGCACACCCAGACTCTCCAGAAGAAGACGGAAGGGCATCACCTGAACAAGGCTTGCAATTCTCCTGAACAACCAAACAATTTGAAAAGTGCCTGGTGTCCCGTATAGCCATGCAGAGCCTCTACCAGAGTGGAAATGAAAAACTGAATTAAGGGCTGAATACTATTAAGGCGATAAACACAACGTCCTACCAACAATTTGTATTCCAAAATGGAGCTCCCAGCTCACTCATGGTAGCCTCAAGAGTTACAAGACCAGTGATAGGCACATGGAGAGCGCAATTGGCCAGGGAATCCCAACATCAACCAGGTTAATATTTCCTGGGATACATACGTGCCAAAATTCTTAGATGGGGGTATAATTGATGTCTCTGTGACGGGGAGAAGTATGATCCAATATGGATGTGTGTGAATGCCTATGCACGTCCATTCATGAATGTGCATTTTAATATTCTTGAGATCCTGTTAGGATTTTGTATTTTTTCCCATACTAACACTGTGTTGTAGTAATTTTTTATTAAGATTTGCTTGTATTTTTAGCAATACATAAGCTATGGGAGGACTTTCTTTTCTCTGTCTTTTTACTGATTTTTTAATTTTTTTAATTTTTTTAATTATTTTATATTTTATTATTATTATTCTATTACTGCCCTAATAATTGCTGATTTTCATTTTGGGGAATTACAATCACCTGGTATGGTAGAGGCATGGAGAGAGAGAGAGGACTTGATTGACGGGCAGGTTAGGTCCCCAGCTTGTTTCTTGCATCTTGGCTTACAAGTCCTCTCTCTCTCTCTGTGCCTCTACCACACTGGAGAAAGTCTCTAGAAATAAAAGCTATAGGAAAGGAGAATGGGAAGTAAATAAACATTTATTAGTCTCTTACCATGCATCAGGTTTTGTGCTATCTGGCTTATAATGATTATTTCTTGGAAATCATATTATCTATTATTGATTATAATCTTAGCAATAACCGCATGAGGTATTATTTTCCCCTTTTCACAATCAAGGAAATTGAAGCAGATAGAATATAAGTGACTTGCTCAGGGTCATGCAGTTTAGAGGAGATATTTGAACCCAGATCTTCCTGGTTCTAGTCCCAGTACCTCTCTATCCACTGTGTCCTACTCTTGCTTCTGTGGTTGTACATCAAATATTAATTAGAATATGAGCAGATTCATGCCTGGGACCGTGCCCTAGTATGAAGCTTGTCATGATGCCTTGCATATAATAGATGATTCAGTTGATGTATTTAGAAAATAATGATAATAATTATAACCAGCATTTACATCATGCTTTAAGGTTGACAAAGTACAAGAGTCGGGAAATCTGCCCTCCACTCTCTCCTCTGACACTCTCCGTGAGACCACAGGCAAGTCACTTAACTCACTCTGAGCAAGCATGGAATTGTTACAAGGAACATACATAAACAGGGACAATTATAAGGTGATTTGTGCAGATAACCATGGAGGCACTCTTGGCGATTCTGGGTCTCACTACTTTCATGTATTCATTTCATATTTGCCACTAGGGACAATGTTATGGTAACAACCTCTCTGAGTCTCCATTTATTTGATTGTAAAGTTTAAAAAAGGTTAGAGAGAGCCTCTAAAAACTCCTATAGGGAGTGTTATCCCAATGAAACCATTGAAGAAACTAAGACTCAAGTGACATAATTTTCCCTGGATCAGGGTTAATAAATGCCAGAGGTAGGATTTGAACCCCAAAATCTCTTTACAAAAAGGACCTTGTGTTTATTAGGATTACCTTGCTGTGTCATGTGGCTAAATAAAAATTTTCATTTTTGTTTCCTTATTATAAGGATCAGGAACATCTTCAGTTCTCACTAATATTGGTCAGAGGGATGTCTCCAATAATAATAACAATAAAAATCAGAAACCTAGAGACATCTCTGTCTTACCAAATCCCAGTGCAATTGAATTGTCCATATTTTGTCCCAGGTAAAAAATACAATATTCATTTTTTTTGCTATTTTTAATTAATATCTTTAAGCAATCTCTAGGTCATTTGGAAATGTTTCGAGAGGGAAATGAAGGGAATGCTTTCATGGAAGAAGGATTCTTTTCTTCCTATTTACATAAATCTGGCTAATAGCCAACCAGTTTGGTGTTTCACTTTAAACACAGAACCATTTACTGTACATAACATACGTAATCTGCCTTACCTGGGAAGAATTTCCTCTCCTTTTCTTGCTGTTCTTTTATGGAAGACTTCTTACCCAAGTATTTTTTATTTTTCTTCCATAATCAGTATTCACTGCTTTGCCAATAAAGCTTTTTAAGGTATTGCGACCATGGGTCATTGGAAAGGTGAGAAGTCGAATGATTAATTACAAGTTTTTCACACAAAAAGATGAGTAATTCTCACTTAAAAATAAATGGTTGAATTAATTCTTTTAAGATGAAGGGAAAGAGCCAGACAGACAAACAGAAGAAAGAAGAGGAGAAAGAAAAAAAAAACAAAGAACAAGAAAGAGAAGCAGGAACAGATTGAAGTAGAGATTTTTCTACTCAGAAACCAATGTTGGGTTTTAGCTTATTTGTGCAAACACACTGTCACTCACTCAATAGCAGCATCAAGGTTTTGTTCTGATGGTTAAGTATTAGGCTGGTTGGCATATCAAGAAGCCTTGTTATATAGAGTGTCCTTCAAATATCTGAGTGTTTGGAAGAAAAAAGGAGGATTTGAGGGAGTGAGAGAAAAGATGTGTCTATTTATCTTTTGAGTCCTTTATGTGAGACTAGGAGGTAAGGGGGTCACCTCTTTGAGAAGTCATCCCTTCGAGCCCCATTTCTACCAAGACTTTAAAAAAAATCTCATTCATTCCAACTATCGAATGCTATAATTCTAGTAAGTTCCAACTGGAGAGATTTCAAAGTAAAACAATATAGTTTGTTCCAACAAAAGAAGGGTAGAGCCACACTAAAAATGGGCTTCTTCAACCAAGAGAGGCAAGGATTATTTTTCCTCCGAGGCATATAGCTATATTAATAGTCAGTTCATAACCACATCATTTTGCTAACCAATACAGAGCTATATTTAAATACAGGGTGCTGCTGACATGAATACTATAATAACATCATCTTTTTTAATACTAATTTTTCAGTGTCTTTTTTCTCCCTGCTGAATGATCTGAGAACTTATTGAAAATGTGCCTTTTTCATGGTTCCTCCTCATCTTGTTTTTCTTCTTCCTCCTCATCTCCCCAGGTAGAGATGCAGCAGGTATAACGACCCTCAGAGGACAAGCTGACATAAAGCCTAGGAAAAGTACAGGAGACTTGCCCAAGGCCACTAGTCCCCAGTGAAGTTCCTTCCATTCAGATTTGAGAATTTAGTGAAGAGTTCTCCCTTTGTTACTTTATGTTCAAGATCTACAGGTTTTTTGATGAAGGTGGCTCTGACAGAGAAAAGTGATACCCCTTTTCTATCAGTGTCAAAGGATGACCTTGGTCCCCCTTGTCACACATCCATTCACTACATGATTATGCAAATATATACTAACTAGGCTTAGTTCCCTACTTAGACTTCCTTCCCACTCCCTGTATGATAGCATGGGTGCTGACAGTGTTTTGGAAGAGTTACTAAATAGCTGGAAGGCTTTCTGAATATATCTATCCTGGCCTGTCAAAGCTAGAACAGCGCTGGTCCATCTGGGCCTGGAAGACAATTTCTATAGTGTAAAATACTCTTCGATTCTTTCATACTGTAGACAGCCAGCTGGTGCTGGAACAAGACAGCCAGATTCACTTTATGGAGATCTCCATTCCAAGATAAAGGTTTGCCTGGGATGACCCCAAGGCTGGGTCTACACAACGGCAAGCAAATGTTTGGGGAAAGGAATATGCCATTACATATGGTTGTGGAGACAGCCTCTAAGGCCCTTCATGGCTGCCCAAAGAGAAATGGAAGATGCTCGTAATTACTTGAAATATTCAAGCAAAGGAATGAAGTTTGGCTCATGTGTTGAAATATTTAATAAGAAAATAATGATAATCAATAATAATTGTTCATGGATTTTATTTTATTTTATTTTTATTTATTTTATTGTTTACAAAGCACTTTGCATATGTTATTTCATTTAATCCTCATATCAGCTTCATGCTATTCCCATTTTACATATGAGAAAACAATAGGAAAAAGAAAAATAATTTGCGTAGGGTCAGCCATATATCTGTGGTGTTTGAGTGTCTGAGGAAATATTTGAACTCATATTTTTCTTGACTTCAATTCCAACATTCTGATGGGAGAAGGCCCTGAATTTTCCAAACCAAGGTCATCAATTCTCTACTTTTCTCTGATATATATTAATTACAGCCTTAATATGGCATTTCCAATCCTTAACCCATAAAGGAGCCCTACCATATACGTAGGCAAGCAAAGGGAAGGAAATTGACTCTGAAAGAACTCTCAATCCTAAACCCATGTCAAGATTCAGGATTAAGGGATATATTAGCATGTGGATCAAATCTAGAAACCACTTATTTTCACACCAACGGTATAGAATTTTGTCAGCATGGATAGTCCTCGTGCCAATTGCAACATCTTTTTGATAATCGATTGTCCTCAAGAATGACCACGGCCCCAAATTCATCACCCTGTGTCAGTCTGGGAATGAATCCCTCCTTCCTTTGGTACAATAGTCCTGAGACAGGAGACAGACAGTCTACCTGTCTACCATGACTGGAAATCATATGCCAAAGGAAGGGAAACTTAATAGCATTTCATCGAAGGAATCATCAGCAAGCATTTATTAGCACAAGCAAATACTCTTTGTCAAGAAGGCTTAATTGGAATCAGAGTACAATCTTTTGTCAAGAACACCAAGCTGAATTATTTTAAACAAAGGAATTCATCAGTAGTCACAGTTAGCTTATCAAACCAATGATAGAATCACAAAGTTGAGGATCCAAGAAGAGTGAATTTAAATAGAAAGTAAGATCAAAGACAGGAAATTATAGGGGCAGGGCCAATCAAAAGCCCTAACTAACCATAGAGAGCTGATAACGTCTGCTTACCTAAAATGACCAGAAGTCACTTGGGAACACTGAAGTCCACCTTCACAAGAAAGAACTCAAGTAGATTTCCAGCACAGAGGAGAGGTTCAGGAACCCTTGAGAGCCTGGTGGCATGTAATGGTTTCTCTTCCATTACTTGATACTGACTTGTAGGTTAACTCTTGTAGCACCCATCTGCCTATTTTCCTATAATAATCTCACAATTAAAAAAAAAGTACACCCACCTACACAACTCTTCTGCCCTTGTCTATAGTGGCTAAGAAAGGTTTACTGCAATAAAGAGATCCTTCCTTCTCTTGAAAGTAAAGTTCCATAAATCAGAAAGGAAATAGCTTTGCTTCTGTGTTGAGAAGGGAAAGGATTTAGAATACTTCATTAAGTTTTCAGCTCAAATATTCTGCACATCATAGTGAGACCCTGAATTGCATATGAGGCAAAGGATCTGAAAGCAATAGTCATCTGAGATGGTCTTCCCTAGTACTGGGGTAGCAGAAGTTTTACTATAGGCTAGCCTTGATTGACTTAGAGTTCCTGCAGGCCAGCCAGCCTTCCTCACTTTTTCTCTCTTTTGAACCTGATCCTGGCCAGTGAGCTCTGGGAAAAACCAGGTAGAAATACTCAAGCAAATTGTGCAAACTAGAGACTTTTGGAGAAGGAATTTTAAAACCATGGAAGGGCATCCCTTTAGAGACATCAAGGAAAATGAAAGTGTCCATTGAAGAACTAGATTAGCTAACATTTGCATAGCCAATTTAAGATTTGAAAACACTTTACATATATTTGATGCCCACTCTACCCACTTTGAAGGTGATATTAAGATCTCCATTTTATAGATGAAGAAAATGAGTGTTTTAGTCACTTGCTGAAGGTCCCATAATTAGTAAACATCTGAAATAGGATTCAAACTCAGTACTCCAAGGCTTTCCATCCACTATTTTATCTGCTGGGTCAGCTCCCTAAGTTTTAAGGGGTTTGGTAAAATGGGCTGATCTAGGTCAGTCATCAGTTCTCCTCTGACTTGCTGCCTGCCTATAATATTGTACCAAATCTCTTACTCTGCCCCTGTCCTGTCTTCCTATTACATATCTCCAGGCCTCAAGGAAGTAGTTAATTGTCAATCAATGAACAAGCATTTATGGCTTAAGTATCTCCTCACCTGGTCATCATCTTATTTGCCACATGATCAGTATCAGGAATGAGGATGAATTCAAGGCTTGCATTAGATGTTAACTTTTATTTTTAAAAATCGAGAGAAAACTGAGGGTTATTGGGATTAAGTAATTTATCAAATGTCCTACTTGAAAGTCAACAATGGATTAAGGAAGAAAGTTTGGCTGCAATGGCATACCTCATTAAAATGGGCCAAGAGGACTTAGGAACCTAGAATAATCCTTATCCCATAGAGGGAATGGATTTCACTGAAAATAAGAATAAGGGAATGAATATTTCCAGGCTTTGTTCTACTGTCATCTCCTAAAAGTAGCTTTGCAAACCCCATTCCAATTTTCCTAATTTGCCTTGTAACCCTAGAAAACCTCTGCTTTCCGTCTTTAAGTACCTCAACCCCTATAAATGCTCTATTTTGTTTGGCTAGATGAAGTCTTGATCATATGAGCTTAGATAGCAAGACATCAGGATTGATAACACTGAGATCCAATCATGGGAGGAGATTTATGTGTCCAAAGCCAATAGAACCCAAAATACCTGCAGCAAACTGGAACAAGGAGAAAGTCTGTCCCAAACATAAGTCATCAATTTAGGGATGGAAGGGACTTTAGAGGACATTTAATCTAACCTCAATTTTGCAAATGAAGAAACTGAGGCTCCGATTAGTACAAAGTAAAATTGAATGGGGCTTTGGTAAATATGGGGGAGATGAGGGAACTGTACATCTGTAAAAACATCCAGATACTAGTGTGGACAGTGTTTCAGGCCAGCATCCACTGCCTTGAATGCACAAAGTTAATTAAAGCTACCACAAATTTGGATCTTGTCCCATATTGATTTTTGTCTTAGCCCTGTTTTCCTCTTTTACTCAAAGTGCTCCTGTACTATCCTGAATCTTATACAGTGTCTCATAAGATCACAGATATAGAAGGAATGGGGTTGAAACCATGTAGGTAACTCCCTTCATTTTAAAGATGATAAAACTGAAGCCCCAGGAGAATATGTAAATTATACAAGGTTACACAGGTGATACCTGGTATAAACAGAATTTTTATTTGGGACTTGTGACTCTAAGTTTGGTGTTGGTTTTATTGCATCAGGATGAATTGCTCCCTTCCTTTCCCCATCCACAACTACTCCATGGAACTCACCAATACATAAACACAATATCATCATGCAATGTTAAATCTGATATTGACTTTAGAGATTATCCAGTGCAGCCCTCTGATTATACAGAAAAGTTAAAAGATGACCAAGGTCACAAAACAACAGAGAAAAGATTTGAGCTCACATCTGATTCCCAGTTCAGTGTTCATTAAGGGAGATACATTTAGCTCCTGATCTATCCTCTTTCTTACATGTTTCTACAAAAAAAAAAAAAAACTATCCCAGATTGGATAAATTCCATGGGTTAGACTCTCACTCAAAATCATACCTCATAAGACCTAACCAATGTGCTTATATTTCCCATCTAGCCTGAGGGCACATTAATTTTAAGCAAAAGGTATTTTCTCAAAAGGCTTAAGAAGTTAGGTAACAACTTTCCACCCACCCATCCAGCTCTAGAGCATACATGAAACAATCACCCACAGATTACTAAGCAAATATTAGGGGAGGCTATTTACATAGGGAACATATATGATCTGGAAATACATGGATAAGAAAACATAGAAAGAACACATGAGGTCAGGGTGCATGTTTTTAGAGAATATACCCAAAATACCACAAAACCTCATGCTTCCCTGACCAAAGACCTCACTTAAAGTTCTTTTCTGGTCTCTCTTTTTCCTTTATACTCTTTTCTCCTTGTGATTTCATGAACTTCAGTGGAGCAAGGGTTGATCTATATTTAGACGACTCCCAAATCTATATAGACATTTAAAATCTTTCACTTGAGCTCCAGTCACACATCAACTGCCCCCTAAATACTTCTACCTATTTGTTTAGTCAGAACCTCCAAAACATATCCAAAATGAATCACTATCATCTCACCTTACCCCATCCTTCCTCCAAAATTCTCTGTATGTATTGAAGATATCAACATCCCTCTAATCACTAAGATTTACAACCTCACAACCTTGGAGTCATCCTTGAATCTTCTTTCCCTTTAAACCCTATATACAATTATTTATTTCCATCTCCATCCTCCCTTATGTTCTATGAGTTGCCATGGTTAGTTGATTGTTCTTCCACAACATTGTTTACATCCTTCCCATTTTTTCTACACGTGACTACCATCCTAATTCAGAACTTCATTGCTAGTACTTCCTAATTAACTCCCCCCACTTCCACTCTTCCCCTCTCCAATCCATCTTCCCCCCAAAAGTCAATCGTTTTCTTAAAGCATAATTCTCTGTTTTCCCTTCATGTTCAGTAATCTTTAGTGCCTTGCTATGGCTTCTAAGATAAAACAGAAACTCTTCAATTTGGGATTTAAGCTCCTGGATAGTTAGGACATTATTCTAGCCTTTTTCTCTTCCTGCCCTGACGACTCCATTTCTCAATCTCTTTTTTGTGAGATTTTTATCCAGGTCACATCTGCTAAACACAGATGTCTAATAGACCTTGTCTTGGTCTCTATTCTCTTCTTCCTTTATACCATTTCACTGACTGACCTCATCAATTCCTTTGGCTTCAATGATCATCTCCACACTAATGATTCTTAAATCATAATGATAAATCATAATCCTAGTTTCTCTGGTGACCTTCAGTCTTATTTCTCCAACTGCCTATTGTACACCATGAACTAAATGTCCTGTGGGCTTATTACACTCAGAATGAACTCAATATCTCTCCTCCCAAACCTTCCACATTTCCAAAGTTCTTTGCTACTTTGAAGGAATCTCCACCCTCTCAGTCCCCCAGGCTTACAACCTAAGTGTCATCCTTAATTTTTCTTCCCCATCCATCAAGAATTTATATATATATATATATATATATATATATATATATATATATATATATATCCAATCTGTTGCCAAAAGATAATGATTTTTTTCCTCTGTAACATCTTTTACATATGTTTCATTCTTTCTTCTAATGTTACCATCACACTGTTGTGGATCTTTATCAACTTATACCTCAATTATTATAATAGCCTGTGGGTTTCTTGCTTAGTCACAAAAGTCTCCTAACTTCAGTCCATCTACCAGGGAATTGTCAAAATGATGTTCCTAATGCACAGGTCTGAGTATATCACCTCCTGGCTCACTACCTTTCAATCCCTCTCTCATCTCCAGAATCAAATATAAAATCCTTTGGTGTTCAAAGTTTTTCAAAGCCTGTAGATCCCCAACCTATGATTCAAGACTTCTTGGAATTTACCTCTCCCTCAGCTCACTTCATCCCTCCCCTTCCCCCAAATTCTGCCATTTAACAACACTGACCTTCTTTCTGTTTCTCACATAAGATACACCATATTTGGACACGACATTTTCACTCATGCCTGCAGTCTTCCCCCTCATTATCCTTAACTCCTGGTTTTCTTGTTTCCTTTAAGACCCAGCTACAATCCTAATCTCTATAGGAAGCAATTTCCACACTCTTTAAATTCGAGTGCATTCTCTCTGTTGATAATTTCTATTTTATCCTGTATATATTTTGTTTATATATAGTTTTTTTACATATTATCTCTTAGATTGTGAGCTTTTTGAGAGCAGAGAAATTTTTTGTATTTTGCTTGTTGTTGTTTTTTTTTAACCTTTCATTATATCCCTAGCACACAGTAGATACTTAATAAATTTTTATTGACTGACTGACACACCCTATGGCTTTTCATGGATTGTTTATCATGCTTGGACTTTTATCTTATTTGTATATCACAAAATCACTAATTTCCTTAAAGGTTCTTCTCAGTTGCCATCTCCTAAAGAAATAATTTATTGTTCCCCTTGGATATTTGTCAATTTCTCAAATTCTTTCATATATATATATATATATTCTTATGCTATTTTTCTATTACAAACCTTTACTAAAATGAGCTTGACATTGTATCTAGAACACGAGAATTGGAGTAAAGACAATCTAAGTTTGATTCTTGACTCAAATACTAATTTTATGACCTTAAGAAAATTAATTTTCTGAGCCTCAGTTTCCCCATCTACAAAGCAAGGGGGATGGGACCAATGATCTCTATAATTCCTTCTAAATGTATCATATGTAAAGGCAAAAAATTTGCCATTTTTGTCTTCCTCATGCCTAGCACATAGTAGGAGCTTAATAAATACTTGATGAATTGAAATGAATTTGTCAGATACATTTTTTAAAATTCCTCTTTTTTGGAGTCAAAGCCCATTTTGAAACAAATCTACACATATGTGAAGAATGTCATGCTTTAATATCATGTGGTGCCTCTGGGCATTTTGTCAAATTATTTCCTTTTTTCTATTTTGTGTCCTAATCATTGCAGACACTCACTTCACAAGGGGGAAAATATATTCCATTCCACCATTTGCTTTAAATACTCAGTAATATAAATGGAAAGGAGATTCCAAGCCTCACTCTGAAGCTTAAATTCAATTGTCTTTTCTTTGTGTTTGAGATTATGTCCTTACTATTCCTCCCACAGAAACCAGTAAGCATATTTTTCATTGGTAAACCATATTTCCTCCTCTAAAAATATTTTACCTTAGAAATATGCTGCCAGTTCTAGGTCTTCATAATACTTTCCTCTTTATAACATGGGCATATTATTGGCTTCTTATGAAAGGATCATAGATTGTAGAGCTGGAAAGGGTCTTACAGGCATTTTGTCCAGCCTTCTCATTTTGCAAGTGAGGAAAATGAGGCTAAAAAAGGGTAAGGGACTTATGCAAAGTCATACAGCTAGTATGTGGCAGAAGTAAACTAGAACTTTGAGCTTCTTACTCTAGATCTATTACTTTTACCAGTGCAATATGTTACCTCCATTAACTGCAAATATAAATAAATATAATTCATTTTCTTCTATTCTGTAGTAATAATTACCACAACCTAGTCCTGTCCTACCTTTCTAGTCTTCTCACACCTACTACATACTAGTTGATCCAGTAATCCCAGCCTCCTGGCTATTTCACAAACAAAACACATCATTACTTGCACCACATATTTTTTTCTATCTGGCTGCCATTCCTGGAATGCTCTCCCTCCTCTTCTCTGCTTACAAGATACCCTGACTTCCTTTAAGTCACAATCCTATTTTCACTGGTAGCCTTCTCCAATCCCTCTTAATTTTAGTGTTTTCCCTCTGTTATTTCCCAGTGGTCTTATAAGTAACTAAGTTTGTACATATTCAATTGCATGTTGTCTCCCCCGTGAGACAGTAAGAGCCTTGAGGACAAAGATATTTTTTTAATTTTTTATAGCTCTAGCACTTATGATAGTGCCTAGCACATAGTAGGAGCTTAATCCATGTTTATTGCATTGAATTGAATCATCAAATTCATTATAAATAAAGAACCTACATTCAATAAGACATCTAACTTATCACAAAGGAGAAGACACTACCAGGGTCTCTTTAGTCATTGTTTTTTCACTTGAAATCCCAATTTTTGCATCAGCATCAGATTCCTTCATTAACTGGTGATCTCTGAGAAGTGGTAGAGACCAATTTAAGTCCTTACAGTAGCCTGCTTTATGAACAGGAAGCAAGCCAGACCTAATTTTGTAGAACTTTGTTACTAAGGTTGAACTCTGTGCTTCCACGATTGCCAGTCCCATATCTAAGGCTAGCTTTATTGTTTTAAGGGTCTGGATGCCCACTGCAAATTGTGATGTTTCATTTAGGCCTGAAACAAGCGTATGCAAAGCAGTTCCTTACTGGGATCAGGTGCCTAAATTCTGTGAGAATATTTTGTCAAAAGCATTATTTAAGCAAGGCAATAAAAGTGCTGGATTTGGAATCAGAGGACTGACTTCAAACTCAGCTCTACCCTATATTGTTTGTTTGATCTTGTGAAAAGCCTGTCTATGGTTCAGTTTTCTGAAGTATAAAATCAGAGTATTGGCCTAGATGGGCACTGAGATCCCATCCAACTCTTGACCAGTGATCCTGTTATAAGGTTTTGCCTCTTTAAAATGTGAAGGAGTTTGGTTATTAAAAGAAAAGACAAAAGAATATATTTATATAAAAATAAGTTAATCAATTAGGGAAGATTAGAGGGCAATGTCACTTTCAGAGAGGAATTATTTGGTGGCGAAAAGGGGCAGAGAAAGAATTTTTATTTTAAAATATACATATAAAGAATATACAGATTTCAGTCAAAATATAATGAGTTTGGTTACCAAAAGGGAAAGAAAATTAATTTTTTCAAGAAAAAATATTTTAAATCACTGTCTAAAGAATGTAAGATGATGACTCTTTCATTTTGAACAGATACTGGCAGGAACTTTTTTTTTTACTAAAAACTGAAAATAAAATTTGAAGAAACAAATTTTTCAAAGCCTTGGAATATTAAAAGGACTATTTTAGAGACTTAAGAATTTAGACCACAGGGCATTGTAATTAGTTCCTCAACTCATTTGCATCTAACTATTTTTAAGACTTAAGGAGCTAAAGTTCACCAAAATAATAGATCAAATAACTGTTTAAGGGACATGGAGTGATTATACAAGGATTTGGGGTTTTAAAAGCTAAGAAAAAAGGAGATGTATGGGCTTTTAACTCATAAGGGCAAGGAACCTAGAGAAGCTGATTTTGAACCATTCAAAGTAATGGGTGGGGAGGCAGATCCAATTTTGTGGAGCAGCAGGAAGCAGAACAGCAAGCTCCCTTTATAAGCCCCTCCAAAAAAAAAGAAGAAAAAACCTCCTGCAAATGGCTCTAGAAAAAGCAAGAGAACTCCTGATGAGGAAATATAAGAAGTCACAGAGTCATTTTTGCAGCTCATATTAGTACAGAGAGGCAAGGAAGTCTAGGAGCATTGGGAATGGGGGCTGGCTAGGAGTGCTATGTGAACACTGCAGGGCAAAGAAAAGCTGTAGGGCACCAGAGTAGGAGTAGGTCCCAAGCCCATATCAGGACACCCCTTCATACCAAGGCACCTCAGTCAAGCCAGTTGTAAACTGGCAGCTCTGTCACCCAGAATTCAGTTCTAGGTCATACATCTGGAGTAAACCAAGAATAGGATTTACCTAGTCCAATCTGCACTCAGCTGAGGAATAACAAAAATAGCAGTTCCAGAATGAGCTGAACCAGCACATCTTCCCAGCTGGCTAATAGTAGCTGAGTCCGGCAGCCATCTATAATTGTTCAGACCCAAACCCAGGTAGGGAACTTAGAGCTGAAACTAGAGGGACAGCAAGCTGTCTTTATTCTACATCAGAACAGTTTGGGATGAAAGGTCTCCAGCCAAACTGTCCTGGGCATCCTTGAACGTCATAACACTTCATATCCCAAGGAAGCAACAATAGGATCAGCCTCTACCTTCCCTCCAGAAGTTCATGGAGCCTAAATCTGAAGACAGGAGATAGGTTGGAAGAACGAGCAAACCAGAAAGAATCCCAACCGCAAGGCTTCTCTGGTGACAGGAATTTTCAAGACAGAAATGCAGAAAAGAATGTCTCCAAAATATCTACAAAGCAAAGTCTCAAAGAAAAACACAGCTTGGGCATGAATTCAACTAGAATTCTGGTAAGAGATTAAGCAAATTTTTAATAGTTAAAAATGATGGGGGTTTTGCCAATGAAATGAGAGAAGCAAAGGAAAAATGAAAAATAAATGATAATTATGGAAAAACGAATTGAAAAGGGAATTAACTAGGAACAAAAGGTATAAAACTTTGCCCTTGTAATAAACTCAATTATAATAGAACAAATAGAGGCAAAGAGTTACAAAGGGGTCAGAAACCAAGGAAAACGCAAAGGATCCAGTCTATGTAGCTGGACTTTCTTAACTTTTTGCAAACTCAGAGGAGATACTATCTCCTATATGAAAGTCTTCTTTGTCCCCCTCCAAACACACAAACACCTATTGCTGGTGTTCTTTCCTTCATTGTTATCTTTTATTTTTATATCTGTGGATATGTTACATCTCCCAATAGAATATAAGCTCATTATGGCCCCCTTTTTCTTTGTCTTTGTATCCCCAGCACCTAACACAGTGTCTCATACAGAGCAGCACTTAAAGAATGCTGCTTTGTTGAATTTGACAAATTAAATTACCAGGGATGGGTGTATCACACATCCACTCTAAGGGGTCATCTGTTGCTTCAGAGAGGCTGTTCCATCTTCTGTCCATGGATGCAAAACACCATTTTTCTCTTGGGGTAACTTCAGCCGAAGAAAGAATCCAATGTGGATAAAAGCCTCCAATGTGGCGTCATATGGTAGTTCTGATCCTGTATTAGTTGAGAGGAGAACATCAAATCATTTCTTAGGGGATTTGGCTGAAAAGACAGCTTGTAGGATTCTGCATGAAGGGATCTGATTAGGGATGTACAGCACATGACTAATAAAGGATTTTTGTACCTTAGATGTTCAAAGCCTTCTCCTAAACAGGATTCAGATGAGCTCTTTCTTAAGAACTATTTAAATAAATAATTTACTAAACAGGAAAGACAAATAGTCACTGGAAGTAATTGGCTTTTTAAAAGTAACTTATTCAAGAGAAAATCAAAGTCCAATCCAGTTTGTTTCATGCCTGTTTACAAGACCATCAAATGCATTTTCTAAGACCTGGCATTCATATCCTCTACCTCCCACATCCCACCCACAGAAAAGGTAAGCAGAAAAATGACCTCCTCCCTGCACTAGAAGAAGGCAATGCCTAGTGTTCAATAGCTTTTTTAAAAAATCTGTTTTTTGGATTTCCCCCTTTGTTTTCTTAGATTTTTAAGTGTAGATATTATAAAATTATAGATATGTAAATGTAAAATTGTACATAAGGCAAAATGAAACCTTGAGTATAAAAGAGAGTAAAGATTGAGATTATGAAACCCAAGTTCAAATTTTATATTTATTACATGTTTGACATTGAGCAAATCACTTAACCTCCCTGAGGTTATTTTTCAATAACCTCATTTTTTTCAAAATGTTTTAAAAATGAAAGCTTCAAAATGAAGTTTTCAAAAACCTTCATTTTCAACATTTTTAAGATAAAACAGGTTTAAATGGACTAGATGACCTCAGAGTTCCCTCTGAGCTCTAGAACAGGACTCTACCCATCATACACATTACTAATTCACATTTACAAAGTCATGAAATGGGAAACGAGACCAGCCAAAACAGGGCAGAAAGTGAATTTTGGAGAGGAATTGGAAATCATTTTTGGTAAAGAAAGCTCGAATTATGAGAAGGGCATGGTAACCATGAAATTTAGATGTGATTTAGTAGGTAGGCAGTAAAAAGTCATTAAAGTTTTTATAGCAGACTAATATGAAGGGTAAATTACCCATATCTACAAATACACCCACAACCACAGATGGACAATGAGTTAGTTGTATAGGTAAAAAGAACAAGGGAACAATGAGATCAGATTGGATCATATCTGAAAACTAAAAAAAGCTTAAAGTCCTCCCAAATCATTCCTCTTGAGCTCCAATGTTCTCTCATTGAAACTCTAGGGCCAAGAATCATGGAATACCTTGTTCCTCCAAGAATTGTCCAAAGCAATAGTTTCAAACTCAAATAGAAATGGAGACCACTCCACCATATAAAAGCATCTCTGTTAGCTCATATGGTCTTAGAAAACCACAGATTAACATCATCTATGTTTTAGTATATTCGTATTTATTTTTTTTTCCCCAGTTCTATTTTAATATATTTCAAGCAGGATACAGGAGTTCTGGAACAATATATTACTAATAGTGACTTAAATGTGAGAAATTATATGAAGTTTACCTTCAAGACCTTATCTGAACATAAATAAATAAACATGCGCAAGGAAGGAAGTATGCTGTAGGAGACAGAGTACTTGATTTAGAATCAGATAAACAAATGTCCAGCCTCAGTTCTTACACTATCTATCTGTCTGATTGTAGGCAAGTCACTTTCTTCCACCATGAGCCTCCAATTCCCTATCTGTAAGATAAATGCATAGGATAGGGTGACATCTAAGGTCCCGCCTACCTCTAACCTAAGCTCTATAAAATAGATTTTTAAAAAACATATTTTGCTAGTACATGCTAATATAGTTTTATATACTTTAATATTCTTTAGTTTAATAGACTTTATTTCCTTATTAATCATACATATTTTATTTAATGCATTTGAAAACATTAATCTATAAAGTGGTTAATAGACCTTGCCAACAGACTGCAAAAGGAGTCAATTACAAAAAAAAAATTACAAAAAAAATCAAGAACTTTCACCCTAAATTTATGTAGTAAGAATAAGGAAAAATAAGTAGAATACCAGGTGTAAAACTGGCACCTTTGCAAAATAAAAGCAAAAATAAAACAGGAGGGAAGGTTTTTCATGTGCCGGGTAGACCTGTCTGGAGGATGTGCCAAAAGATAAGAATCATTCACTATTGGATAGTGTGGAAGGTCACAATTCTCATTGGTGGAAGAGTGCCCATTGTGATGAGATCAAGTCCATCACTGCTGAAGTAAAGCATGTTGTTTCACTAGATAGAGGGTCAACTGTGCCTACTAAAGATAGAAAATATTCACATATGAAAGCTCCCATGAAGGAAAACTTGGTCATTGACTGATTTAGAAATGCAAGGTAAAAAGTGAAATGAGAGGATGCAATTATGCATTCCGAACATGTGATCTTAGTTCCTCTGGATTTTATGCACCTAACAAAATTGTTAAAATTCTATACTAATATTTTGTCAACATAAGAATGTTTTTAAAAACAATCTCCTTGAGATGTATTAAGAGGGAGCCTTAAATACAGAAGTCAACAGAACATTTTGATTCTTGATTAAAACCTTGAAAAGAGATATATTTTCAAGTGGAAACAATAAGCAATGATATGTATGAAGAAAAAAACAAATGAATTATTCACTGGCAGAATTGCTAATGCCATTATAGAAATAGGAAAGAAGTAAAGATAGTTATCTTCATGGAAATTGGAATGGTTTCTTATAAGCTCATTGTACATCTTACAAAACTGGAGATAACCCTGTTTTGGTCATGACATAGCAAAACTTCTATATACTTACTAAAGGGATAAAAGAGGGCAGCTTAGTGCCAGAATAAGAGAATTAGACTAAGAAGCAAGAAGTCCTGAAGTCAAATCCAACCTCGCTTACTAGCTGTGTGATCTTAAGAAAATCTTTAAATCCTCTGAAACTGAGTTTTCTCATCAATAAAATAGGGAAAATAATAGGACTTACCTCATAGGATTTTTGTGAAGATAAAATGAGATAACATTTATAAAGTGCTCTATAAACTTTAAAGTATTATATAAATGTTCTTTACTATTATTAGAAGCTCTCTCTCCTGACAAATGATAATTAAAATGGATCTGGCCAGAATCTCATTCTCTGTTGCAGTAAATTAATATTAGATTCTTTTGCTCTGAAAAGAAAAAATAAAATTATCATGAGCTAAGGATTTCTTAGCATCTCTAGTGACCTGATATACTCGAGAAGGTCCACAGGGTGCATACACGTGGCCAAGGTTTCAATGGGAAACTAGCACTAGTTAGCCCATGTTGGGTCATAACATTGAATGACCCCAGAAAGTTGCTGGTCATTCTCTCGGATGTTCTCTCAACTATAAAATCTATAGAGCAGGCACAGAGAGAATGGTAGTTAGTAACCAGTTGGCACTGGAAATTCTGTCTACTGACAAGTCAAAATGGAAATTTTCCTTGTTTGCTTTGTAGCAGTTCATCAACTTTGGAAGGAATTTTGTATTTCATCTACTATGCAGACAAGTAAGCTGAGTCAGAGAGAGTGCTGATTTTCTCATCTCTGCCATGCATATGAAGGAAATTTCAAAAGAGGAAATATATCCCTTCTGTCCTCCTCTGTCCCCATCTGAAGACTTATTCTAACCACAGATCTAGGAGCTGTTAATTAAGAACATGAATACCAATCCTGCAATGTAGAATTTCCTAAAAGAAAAAATATCTCAACCTGATATTTATGGTATAGAAATGAAACAATCCACATTGACAAGCTGTGCTAAACTAAGGCCTGAATCATCCTGTGTGAGCCTCTCTGTGGATCTCAGAAAATACTCAAGAAATATGCACTTGACATCTGGTTTGCTGGATCCCTGCTGAGAAATGGAAGCTTTGGTGAGATGCTGTCTGTCCATGTTGGCAGATTGGCTGTGCATATAACTGGGCATGAATCCACACAAAAGGGTCATGTTCAGGCATTAATTGGGCATGTTCCAACAGAATGGCTAGGAATCAAATGAGTGGAGATTGAAAAGTTGTATTCATGTGCAGAAAAGGCAGTGATAGCTTAGGGCTATGGATGTCAGGCGTGCACCTCCACTGAACTCCTTTTGCAGGAGGAAATGCATGTTTCAGAATGTGAATTAACTGTGCGCCCCCCTATAAAACCTGCTTAAGAAAAGGAAGGACCATTCTGTTTTCAGTTATAACCATGGAATATTATTCTGAGTGTCAATCAGCCTATTAAAGGTATAGAATAAGTCACTGCCTTAATGGGTGACCCCAAAGAAACATTAAATTGTTGATTTAAATCTGGAAGGGACCTGGAAAGCATCTGGTCAAACCCTTTCATTTGGCAGATGAGGAAACTAAGGCTTAGAGAGAAGAAATGGCTTGCTCAACGTCACAAGATATTATATAGTATAGCTGTAATTTGAATCCAGGTCCAATGTCTCTAAAGCGAAAACTCTTTCAACTAGCATGCTATGTATTATTCATGCACCCATTCAGCTGAAGACAGAAATTCTTGATCTCCAAAATCAACTTAAACTTTTAGCAGAATAATTAACATATAAACGGAGAAAGACTTAAGGACCTAGTGAAATTTATGTTTTGTTTTCTTTGGTTGGTTTTTTTGCTAACTGTCTCCTAGTGGTTTGAGAAGGTCGCTCTGAAGAACTTTGATATAGACTGGAGACATGGGAGACCCTGGCACTGGACCATTCAGCAGGATGTGCCCACATTAAAGAAGGAACGATGCTCTATGAAGAAAGCAAAGTTGCAATAGATCAAAAGAAGCATGACAAGCAGAGATTTAGAGCCATTCCTATTCTGAGTTTTCATATGGACTGTTTGTGTCTGACCTGTGGTAGAGTCTTCCAAGCACACACTCTACATTGACCCTGACATTGCAATGTCATTTTGGTCCTCTTCAAGCATGAAAGGCACCAATCAAATAATTATGATTGATTGTGGAGCCACAGGTGAGAATTAAGTGACAAGTAAACACAAAAAGTGGATGAATAGCCCTAAAAAGAGCTCAGCAAGCTCTCAAAGCCGAGCTGTTAGTCCTCCCTATTCATCCCATACACCCCAAGTCATATGGTTACTGTAAACAATTCCACAGTTCATTAGAACCCAGATAGCCTGACTACCTCCCCTCTCTTCAGCCAATGCTCTCTTTTCTGCTTCTTCATGAACTGTCCTTTTCTTTATTTCCTATCTAAAACACTGCTACATTATAATTGTGGCTGTGTTTTGCCACTTTTTCCTAGAAATTGTATAAAATAATTATCATGGTTTAAAAAAACTACAAATCTTTCAAAATTGGTGAATAAGTCTGAATTAGTATATTCCTGGATGTAAAGGGGACTAGCATTTTCCAACTTGCTTCACATCCCAGGTTCCTCTAAAGGCATTGTGAGCAGTCCATCGGACTGTATTTAGCAGATAGTCAGCAAATGAGGCACTTGGACAAGAAGGCATTTCAAGTCCTTCCAGCTTGAGAGTGATGATCCTATGAATTCTGTGTGAATGTGGAAAGGTTAATTTACTTGGAAACAGGAGCCCTCGATTGGAATCTTGGCAGACACAATCTGACTGTCTACATGACCAAGGCAGAGTCATCTTTTTGAAGCTTCTTATTCTCTATATGTAAAGTGAGTAATAAAATGTTCAGGACTACTAGGGTGAGGAAAGCACTCTATAAAACTTGAAAGCATTATCAAAATGTAAGTTGGGATCATTAGTGTTATCTGATAGCTTGCCCTGTAGACTCTCAGTCAACTCCATACTATTTTCCTCATCAAATTAGGAAGCCTATAAAATCCAGTCCAGGATATTTTGTGGGAACCCTAAACATACCAGGTACTTAAGGAGTAGAAGGTCAAGTGACTTAGGTCACAGAAGTAAAAGTATCCAAGGCAGGATTTGAACTGAAGTCACCGGACTCCAGAACCGGTACTCTTTCCAGTGTACCCACAATGCCCCCCAGTTCATTTGTCGATCATTTCTCTCTGAATAGCTGCTGACTAGGGGACAGAATGTTAGCCTTTTTTTCCCCTAAAGAGACCACTAAATAGCGGACAGGGGGTAACAGCAAGAGTTTAAAAGTCTTTATCCCATTACCATTCCCCTGAGACTTCACAGTTATTGGCAGCAACTACTTAACTATCTCTTTTTCTGACCTCAGAAACCAAGGTAGTACTTCATAGTCAGGAACAAGAAGTCAAAATGAAAGAGTAAGACTGATTCCATTTGAGATAATAATTTTGAGTCTATGGGGCTTGGGTTAATGGTGTCATGTCCTTTTCTGACTCAGCTGCCCAACTTCAGCATAAAAGAGATCAGTGGGACAAAGAACTATGAGGGTGGTAGTGTCACAGTCAATCAATAAGTGGTGATTGGGATGAGTGCAACCTAAAGCATTATCACAAAGAAATGTCTGACTGGACAAAAAGGAAGAGAAGAGAAGAGAAGAGAAGAGAAAAGGGAAAGGAAGGGAAAGGGAGGGGAGGGGAGGCAAGGCAAGGCAAAAGAAGGGATGGGAAGGGAAGGCAAGGCAAGGGAAGGGATGGAAAGGGAAGGCAAGGGAGGGGCTGGGAAGGAAAGGCAAGGAAAGGCAAGGGAAGGCAAGGGAGAAAAATAGATGAGAGAAAAAAAAGAGGTTAAAAATGAAAGCCTGACACACTCTTGAAGCTATTCCACAGTTTCACCTTTTCATATCACCTTAGAGCTACAAAATGTAATTCACCTGTTGTAAAACACATGCTAGTATAATCAGAAATCAAGAATTAAAATATTCAAAAGACTTGAGGCCAAATGAGAGGAGAAGAAAAAGGAAGCAGGTTGGAGGTAGGAGGAAAGAAGAGAAAAAAGAGAGTAGGGAAGAGAGAAAGAAAGAAGGAAGGTAAATAGAAGAAGGAGGAGAAGGAGGAAGAGGAAGAAATGGAGGCTGGCAGGGAAAGAGGAAAGGAGAGGGAAAAGGAAGAAGCTAAGTCTCTGAGCTTGTTTGTTAGCTACATCTATTCAATATTTCTGAAGCTAAAAGCTCAGTAGCTTCTCATCAGCCTAGCCCTGTTATTGATCCACATAGGAGCTTTGCCCTGATGCATTTCTGACCTGGCCAGTTTGTTTCCCCTTAAGAAGCCCTCCAGTCCTGGAAGTTCACCACACTGAAGCCTGACAGCTGGTTTAGTTTAATCCTACTGAAGCTCTGAAATCCTGATCTAGAGCAATCCACTAGCCTCAGCCTCCTAAATCTCAGAGATTGGAGATATAAAATGTCATGTCAGGCTCTCTTCTTTCTTTTTGATGGCTGGTCAACTATACCAAAAGCCTCCACATTGTACCAGCCTTGAATAGGAGAACTGTTAAGTGTATTTATTTTTTTATCTGTAAAACATCAAATCTCAAGAAATGATGAAGTCTAAAACTAAGTGCAAATAGCTTGTCCCTGCAAAGCTAGAAAAAAGCCAACCAACTCCATGACATAGGAAGGGGAAAAAACTAGCAGAATAAGCCTTTCCAATCTTGTTTTCCTTTTTTATTTCTTTTTTTAAAATACAAAATTAGCTGACATCTCAGCTTTCCTAAAGTAATGCATCGGGCTTTAAAAGAAATACCTTTTAGTTTCCCAGGAAGCTCATCAAGCAGAAAACAAGCTGAGTGAGAAATGTTCTTTGGGAATTAGATGAAAATCTCATCGACAAGGATCATGGTACACAGAGTTTGGTATCCTGGAGAAAGATTGTGTCCTTTAAAAAAAAAAACTAGAATGCAGCATATCATTCTGCATCATTCTGGTAGAACTTCACAAACAGGAGCTAACAAGGAGAAAAGAACTGTCCAGTGGAGGCACATCTGGCTAATGTTCAGCTGTAATTGAAACTCACTTTTATATTTGGTAGAAAGAACCTCAGAGAATAAAAATAAAAGTTTCTTCAACTTAATCTCACTGAAGTGTTCTGCCTCTCCTTCTAGGAGAATTTCAGTATTTTTCAATAATTACACACACACACAGGACACCCACACACATGCACATACACACACATGCACTTCTAGAACACAGAGGCAGAACATATATTTTGAGGAGTTAAAGGGGAGTTGGGAAGGGGGCTCTAACTAAACCTTTAGTCTTATCTCTTTTCTTTCTTGTTGTTGTTTTTTGATATAAAGCTGCAATTGGCCTAGAGATCTGATATGTGTCTTATTATAAACTTGAACATCAACCGATGATAGGAGGAAAAATGATGGAACTTGTAAGTGAAAAAAGTAAAAGGATATAAATGACTGGCAGTTCCCATTTCTTTACAAGTGTTACATTTCAGTCCCTTGCCACTACCACATGTTTCCTGTTCACAGATAATTTGTACAACATATTTTATCATTCAGTTTTAGACACAGTTGAAAGGCTTTTGCCTAAGGCTTGGAACACTTTGAAAATTGTATACCATTTGCAAAGCTTTCTTTTGCTTCACTGTGCAATTAGGTGACTGTCTTTCCACAGACGCTGGTTTTATCATTTATGGGATGGTGATTTTTTTTTTTTAACCAAGGTGAACTAGAAAATCAGTGGGAGGGGTTTTCAATAACCTACAGAAGAGAGATTAGCAAGCAAAACCATTGCCTCATTTTGGTGGAGAACTGATGTGTCCATAAGCAGCAAGTTTGTTTTCTGCACAAAAAGATTTTTGTAGGTGACAAATTCTTTTTAGGTCAAAACTTTTTAAGCATTTCAAGAAATCTATAGTTAAATTCATATTGTTCTGGTTCATATGGAGTCCAACATCTTGTTAATCTCTATTAAAGCCATTGCACACAATTTCATTTTGGATTTTCTGTTTTGCTAGTTTCTTAAGGAGTCTCCTCTGCCCTGTCTCCACTAAACTTCACTGTTTCTGAGAGAGGAGTGGGAAGCACTGATGGGCTAACAGCTTCCCCTGCTGGAGATTCCTGGCAAAAGGTGCCTGAGCTAAGAAGGGACAAATCTGGGACTTGTTCCCAGTCATAGGCTCATTGGCGTGTTCAGCTCCCAAAGAACAGAGAGTACATAATGTGACTTGAGGTTCTGATTGAATTTCCTGTGCATTTCTGTGTTTTACATAACCTGAATTTTAAAGTCAGATTTGATAAAAGATAGCTTATTCCTATCATTATGCCACTTGGTATTTTTCCACTGAATAATGCAAACCAAAAAAAAAAAAAAAAGAAGAAGAAGAAGAAGAAGACGAAGGATGGGGGGCTAGGGAGGGAAGACAAACTCAACCCTCCCCTAACGAGAAGAGCTTGACTTTCCTCTAAGGTTGAAGGCAGTTCCACCGACAATTATATTCTGACATGACTCTGCTTGTGTATTTCCCAACTGAGGCAATGAAAATGTTTGGGGAGAAGTCTAAATATTGTTTCCCCCCTCTTCCCCATGAAGTAAATATGCTTTTCAGTCAGAAGAATACAGACCAAAAGAAACTTTGGGCTTTTATCTTGACAATTCCCCTCCCTTATGCACTGAACATAAATTATTATTGCAATCATTTAATTTATATTATTTTGCAACCTTCATTATCTCCACAGAATGAAAATCTCTAGAAAAAAGGGGGTTATTTTTGTCTATAAGTGGTGTTCCTTGACAGCCATCCGGCTCAAAAAGGCACTTAAAAGGTAAATGGTACAAAGAGACATGAAATCCAATAGAGACTACTGGGAGGTAGAAAGTAAGCAGTAAAACCCAAAAGTTGTTCCTAAATACATCATGTTTTATCTGAATCACAAGGTCACAAATTTAGGGATGGAAGAGGCCAGAGAGACCATCTTGTCCAATCCCCATATTTCACAGATGAGGAAACTGAGACCCAGAGAGGCATTCTGATTAGTCCAAGAGCAAGTAACAAAGATGAGATTTGAACCCAGGTCCTCTGACGTAGAGGTCATTGAGCCCAACATCTTTATTTTACAGTTGAGGAAAATGAGGCTCAGAAGGTCTAAATATTTGAAGTAGAACAGGCCTGAGTAGGGGATGTAGCAAATGCTAGTTAATAAATATATAATCTTTGAAGAAATAAAAAACACAAAATAGATATACTTTTCATTCAGTTATCTATTTCATGAAATGCTCTATTCCAAAGGTCAAGGCCTTCTTGACTTCGTAAAGTCAGTACGATTTTAAATAATTTCTTTGATAACAACCTACCAAATACCAAGCATGCTGAAAACACGAGAAATTTGTTTAGATATTAAGCGACTTAAATAATTGCTCAAATAACAACACTTTCTAGTAGCCCCCATTTGAGAGCTATGGGAATAAACATCATTATAGTCAAGACCAAACCTACCTAGCCATGATGGTCTTGCTAATTCTGAAACAGAAGCAAACAAAGAGTTGAGTCCCTTGAAGCCGGTCCTATCAAAGCCCCTTGGGTCATCATACTTTGCCCCACTTATTTGATATGCTTTGCTTCTTTATGAAAACATTAAGGATAATGTAAAATAGGGAGATTTAAAAACTACATCCTCTATGAGTAATCAGAATGACCGATGAAAGCTGTTGGACATTTTTCAGATTTATACACGTATCCACAGCCAAGATTGAGAGGTTTAGGTCAGCCAGAATGTCATTATAATCATAATTTATTTAAGGCCACTCACAGACGGATGCAGTAAAAGACAAAGAGGGCAAAAGACCTTCCTAAATGAGCACTGTCTTCCTCTTGAAATGCATACAGGAGACTTGGCAAATAGGACAAATGATGCATACTTTTGGACCCAAGCACTTTGGGACAACTGGAATAATTTTTTTTTTATCAAAATCCTGTCTTCTTATTCTTAAGGAGACCTAAGCCAGGGCAACATAAGCAATTCAAAGGATCCGCTTTTCATTTCACTAATGGTTCATTCTAAGTTTCCTGAAGGCACTGACACAATTAGTATGTGCTTGAACACCTTCCACTTCACTAATCAGCTCACCCATTAGGACTTTCACAGGGGGGACCTTTATTTAGAGACAGAAGATTCCACAAAAAGTGGGTCCCCCCCATTCTGGTTTGACCCCCAGTAGAATTCTGCTTGAGACCATTCCCTGACCTGCAGTCTTCATTCATTCCAATCCAGATAGAAGTGAGAATAAACATCTAAGAACTCATCCTCTTATCTATGCATCACACTTCTCATTTTGGGAAAATTCTTAACTGTGTCACTTCTAAAACATCCCCAGTTCATTAGGTAACTCCCCATTGCTTGGCTTTCTCATATACTAAAAGAAAAAAGACCCAGCTCCGAGGGGGAAGCTGCTGCCCACCTTGTGCTGCCCCAAATCATTCTCATACATGGATTTTCCGGAATGTCAGTCTTCTTTGGGCAAGTATGAGCTTTGGGGCCAGCATGATGGTCCAGGACAGGATGTGTTGCAGCAAGAAAGCCCAGGTCTTGAGCCTTCCGTCTATTTATTCCACGGATGCCCTGCATGACCTTGGGTAAATAATTGGACCTTTGGGCACTTCAGAATGTGGAATTCTTATTCTGAGATTCATTTTCCAAAAGGAGGGACCTTCCTCATTGTCTTTTCTTGTTCACTATTTGATCTTGGCATTGAAATGCTGTGTGCTGCTCCCCGTGTGATTTTTGATTGATCTGCCTCGCCATAGAATTAGGGGGGCCTCTTTCCTCAGGCTGGACTGTTTTCCAAAGTGTGCTTTGCTGGCAGGAGGCTCTCACAAGAACATAGACTGACCTCACTGGTCTTTGTAACATGTGTCTGTTTGTGCATTGAATTTCTCTGTCTAGTAAACAATGATGGCTTTCTCATCTGTTATCTAAGTATCCAGTATTCTTCCTGCCTTCGTACTTCAACATCAGATATTTTGTGGGTATCATCCAACAATATTATCCACCAACTTTGATTAACTGCTGTCCTTTCCTATACTTAGTTTATACAAAAGGTCTCCATTTGGGGATTTGTTTGTTTGTTTGTTTGAAGTCTTTACCCTCTGTCTTAGAATTAATATTCTGTATTGGTTCCAAGGCAGAAGAGCAGATTAAGCAATGGGGGTTGATTGACTTGCCCAGGGTCACACAGCTAGGAAGTGTCACAGGATAGATTTGAACCCAGGACCTCCCATCTCCAAACAAGGCTCTCAATCCACTGAGCCACCTAGTTGTCCCCCCCCCCCAATTTGTTTTTTTTTTAATTCTTTCAAAATAGAAAATAAAGAGAAACCCTTTCCTCTCTTGGCTTCAAAGTCACATCTCTCTCTTCTAGTCTGACTAGAATTATTGCAATAGCCTTCTATGTGGTCTCTCTGCCTCAAGCCTTTCTCCAATCCCTCTTCCACACAGCTGCCAAAAGAATATGCCCAAATCACGACTCTGCTCAAACTTCTCCAGCAGTTTATAATAATAAACTTTTATTTTATTTTATTATTTATTATTATTTTATTATCTTCAAGATGCAAACTTCTCTTTGGTATTCTACAATTTTATAGTTTAGCTTCAGTTCACCTTTCCTGGCTCACTGCATGTGACTACTCTTTACACCCACAACCCTCCAGCCAAATGCTCCTAAAAGTGATTTCACATATATGACCCTATCTCTAGGCTTCATGTTATCTGCTCTCTGCAACTGGAATGCTCTCACTCCTTAGAAAATTCCTGGCCCTCTTCAAAGCTCATCTCAATTATTACCTCTTACATCACGCTTTTTTCTGGCCTTCTTGTTTTACTTGCTAAGCCCTACCCTCACCCTAGAAATCTGCTTTACTTTAAGAGATGCATATATAATATTACATATATATGTGTGTGTATACATTTGATAGAGAGATGATTTAATCTCTGATAGATTACTAAATACTGTACTAGTTTCTGTGAATAGAAAGACAATATATTAAAATTAGAAAATCAGTCCTCTTCCTGAAAGTTTATATTCTAGTGGGGGGGGGGAGTATCAATACAAAGAAAAATAAATATGTGTTTTGTGTCATTTTATTTAGATGTTTATATGAGTAAAAAACAAATATAATGAATATATATACACACATATATACAAATATGTATATATACATTCTATACATATATGACATATACATCATTTATATACATATGCATTTTTATTTATATCTATTCTTGTGGAACATAAAATCACTGAGGCCAGGGACTGGGTTTTTTTTTTCTATCTTTAGGTCCCCAGCTTCTAGCACAATGCCTTGCAACCAATTTATCAATAAAGAAGCATTAATTAATCAAGTGTTTTGTGACAGTTGCTGCCTAGATACTAGAGATAAAAACTCAAAAATATAATAATGATTTCAGTCAAGGATTTTACATTCTATGATGACACAAAGTACATACATAAATATATAAAAAATAAAGTCAAGGTAATGGCACATAGCTGGTGTTTAATAAATGCTTGCTGATTAATTAATTTTGTGCTCCTATACTGTTATTGCTTCCTCTTCCTTCTAACTGTAGGTGCTCTCAAATGATCATATCTCTGATGTTCCCAATCTTTCCTAAGTCTTTAAGGATCTCATGCAATCGTTGTATGGTCTTCTCTTATATTCACCTGTTCCTTGCATCTGCTCAGTCTTACTTTTTTTTCCAAACTGTCATTTGAAATTGTACTTTCCACTCCATTTCTACTGATATAAATCAAGTATATATTTTCACCAATTTACATGTTGGTGTCTTTATAAGAAGTCACCCACTTCCAGGCTCCAATACAGCCTGTATACTGTCAAAAACTAATCTGCCTAATATACTATCATCATTCTGCCATTTCTGAATCATCATGGCTTCTCAGTGAGTATATAATAAATTTCTTCTCCTTTTCTTTTCCAATATTTTCTTGCCTGGCAAAACAGGCTCTCCAGTATAATTTCAGCCTCTTCAAAAGTATTTTCTCACTGCTCTCCCACACTAATCCTCCATTCTTATGAGAAATGCTCCTCATATCCCTCCAAAATATCATTAACATTCCTAACTTATTTCTTTTTATCTTTTCTTCAACAAACTAAGCATAGGCATCCTTTGAAGCCATCCTTGAAGTCTTGACATCTCATTGTTTCCATATAGCCCTTTCCCATCAGTCCAGACAGCAGTGATATTTCCCTTCTTAGAATCTGTAGCACACTTATTACCTTTGTCCTTCATTTGGGAACTTCAATTTTAAACCACTTATACTCCTGTTTAAAGGTTTCTTTTCTACTTGGCCTCCTCCACTAGCCTGAAATCTCCATAAAAGCAACCAAAGGAAATGGACTATGGTAGAAAAAAACATAATTATCTGGCAAGGAAGAGGTCTAGATTCTAGTTCCAATGTTTCCACTAGCAGATATATGATCTTTGACAAGTCTTTTGATCTCTACAGACCTGAGTTTCCCAATGTATAACATAGTAGAGATTATATAGCTCTAAGATCTAGGATCTATGGACCAGTGAGCTGTTCTCTGTATGATCTCAGTGAAGTGGACACAACTGAGGCTCTCTCTGCTCCAGCTCTGTTTGTCTGCCTGTGTCGTACTTCTTTTGCATCCTTTGCACCACATACCAAGATCTCTTGGTATGTATTAGGTACTCTACCAATAACTCCTTTCATGACTGACTAAATGAAGTATTGGTGAAACTGTATTAACACAAAAACAGGGCATTTTGTAGAAATCTGTAGAACAATGTTATTGGATAGTTTAGGATTTCATATTCTCATATATCAAAGAGCATCTTGTAAGAAGGCTTCAAAGGGCTTCTGGGTGTCTCTATTATGCTAGAGACAGAAAATGAGGAAAGTCCTCCCCATGCTTTAGAGGGAAGTTATTTCATTGAGTTAGAGGAGTTGAGAAAATCAGGACTCTGCAATCTTGATAAGATTCAATCATAACTCTCTCTAGGAGCAGAGAGGTAGGAATGGAGTTCTCTGAAGTTCCCTAATGAGTGATTTCTACCTGGGATATACCATTCTTCAAGAATAAGGCAGTTACAAGGATTATCCTATTTGCTATATTCAATGGTCCCCAAAGCCACCTAAAACATCCTCCCAATCCTTAAGGATCATAAAATAATTCATTATATTTGCCAAAGCCTCTTGTCTTTACCCTATAGTTTCTATTACTCAGCCTTTCAGGATTCATGAGTTCATGAGCTAGACTCTCCAAGGATTTAAGTGATTCCCTTCTTATAATTCAACCATATGGGGAATCTGCATCAAGTCTTTTAGGCTAATGGGAAACTTTAGAAAGCAACTGTTTCAGGTCTATTAAATGGTATGCTGGTATACACCCAAAGAAACAAACATGCCAGGAGCTTCAGCCTACGAGAAAAACTTAACCTCACATCTTGAAAAGTTTTGGAAGCACTGGAACAAAGAACCGAAGACTTTTCATAGTGCGGCTCTGCTTGAATTTGCAAGCCATTGCAATTCCTTCTGCTTTGTATTCTGTGCCTGTAAAATGGATCCCAGAATGACCATGATCCAACTTCTTCATATGCCTTGTGATTGTGAAGGCCTTGAGATGGAGAGATGCTTGTTATTATCAAATATTACTTTTCTTTAAATTGAAATGTTTCTCAATAATAGTATGGAGACACCAGACTATGATTTCATTGTGATAGGGAACTTCCTATTTGAGGTAATTCCCTCTATCAGTATAAAGAAATACTTTCTTTGCAACTTGTAACTGTTTCTCAGCAGAGGTACCAAACTTGTGGCCATTGGGAAAAACTCTCCAGTATGACCAGAACCAATTAAATGGTAACTGAAAAATATTTAACAAAATATATAAAAATAAAATAAATATTGTTGTTGTAGTTTTCTAAGTCAATATGCATCTATAAGGATTCATTACTATTTGAGTTTGATATCAAGAGGTTAAGAAGAGGGTAAGTGACTTGACTAGGGTCACATACACATTATGTATCATAGGCAGGAATTGAACTCAGGTGTTTTTGACATTGAAATTGACCATGCTATTATATTTCATTTCTAATATAATAATAATAATAATCATGTTTTATAGTTAGTAACTGGGACATGAGATAATATTGTAAAGTGCTTCTTACACTATCTGGCACAAAGTAGGGTCTATAGAAGTTCTAGTTATTATTATTAATAACCACTATTATTACCTTCAGAAAATATTCAGTTCTTTCAACATGAATGTCAGTCAATTCAAATAATATCCTATTTGGAAGTTCTCACTGATTACATGACAAAATAAGTTATTCTTTCCTTTTATAAGTAATGCATTTTTATTAAGTCTCAAGCATCAGAGCTTGGAATTCAGAAATACATTAAATAAAACAATGACTAATATAACAGAGTTACCTTATTCAGTTCTTATGGTAAGGGCAAAAACCCATTTTATATGGCTAGAAACCATCCCATAGAAACTATCTAATGCCATCATAAAGTAAAATATAGCACCCTAGAGTTCATTAAAGTTCATGCCCAATAGATTGAGATTTGTAATGCTATGCTCTCTTTTCTTTTTTGTAAACATGCATTTGAATCATCCAATGCATTTTATACTGAGGGTCTTTTTTAAAGTTGATGTTTCCTCATAGATTTCCTTGCCATAATTGTTAACAATTGGATCATTTAGCTGGATACCATTTACCTCCTCAGTAAGAGCCCAATATAAATTGAATTATTGTAAATAAATATTTCCTGCAAACCATTAAAAAAACTATATAAAGCTTAGAATGAAGGCAATGTGATTCAGAAGCCTTCACAATGGCCTGGCAATCTGTAGCTCATGACAAGTCCCAGAACTTCTATTTGTTGTTGAACATGGAATGAATCTTGGGTTTTCTCAGCTTTTAGGATTCTTCAAAAGACCTAAAGATGAAGGCAAAGAAAAGAATGGAACAGGACTGAATTTTGAATAATAAAGGAAAGAAATAGACTTCATTAACTCTTAGAGAAATAAAAATAATGATGGACAAGAAAGTGGGAGACATGGATACTTGTATTAATTCTGGCACTGCTCTGTAGTTGCCATCTGGGATAAGACGTATTGATTATTTGTTTTCAGTTTCTCCACTTTTTAAAAAGCCAGTACTAGAAAACTGCTAAGTTCCCTCTAATCCCTAACATACTATGATTCTATGATACTAGATCTGACCAGTTTTCCAAGGAGTCCATAAGTGAGATCAAAAATTTAAGATCCCATCTGAAAACAGTAAAGATAACAGCAATGACATCCAGAAGTCCTTTAGGTTACTTTCCCTGACTTTAAAAAAGTTCTTTTTAAATGACAAATTTTGGAAGGCATGTAAAAAAATTGGAACATTAATACATTATTGGTTGAGTTGTGAATGTATCCAATTATTCTGGAAAGCAATTTGAAATGAATATCCAAAGGGCTATAAAAATACATATACACTTTGACCACAAAATATCACTGCTAGTTTTGTATGACTACATGTAAAAATTGCTCTGTCATTATTGCTTTAGAGAAACACGAATCAAAACAACTTGATCATACTCACACCCATCAGCTCACACTCATCAGATTGGCTAAAATGATAAAAGTACAAAATGGCAAATGTTGGAGAGGACACTAATATACTGTTGGTGAAAATGTGGACCGCATCTCAAAGAGATTTTTGAAGAAGGAAAAAGTATCTATGTAAAAAAAGAATAAAGCAGCTCTTTTTGTGTTGGCAAAGAACTGGAAATTGAGGGAATGCCTGTCAGTTGAGGAATGGATGAACAAGTTGGGGGTAAATTATTGTGTTGGACTAGTATTGTGTTATAGAAATGATGAGCAGGAGGGATGACCAGGTGGCTCAGTGGATTGAGAGTCAGCCTACAGACAGGAGGTCATGAATTCAAATGTGGTCTCAGACACTTCCCAGCTATGTGACACCAACCAAATCATATTGATTCTAAGATAGAAAGTAGGGGTTTACCAAAAAAAAAAAGAAAGAAAAGAAAAGAAATAATAAGCAGAATGCTTTCAGAAATAAAACGGTTTATATGAACTGCTTCAAGGTGATATGAATAGAATCAAGACAGCACTATACACAATAACAACAATATTGTTCACTGATCAACTGGGAATAGCTAAGTTGTTCTCAGGATTACAAAGGTCCAAGACAATTCAAAAGGTTTTATGTTGAAAAATGTTATCCACTTCCAGAGAAAGTACTGATGGAGTCTGAATGCAGATCAAAACACCTTGTTTGGTTGTTTGTTTGTTGGTTTTTTTTTTTGGGGGGGGGTCTGGGTTTTCTTTTGCAACATGGAAATAAGTTTTGTCTTATTATACATGTATAATCTATATCTAATTGCTTGCCTTCTCAGGGAATGGGGAGAAAAAGACAGAATTTGGAACTCAAAATTTTAAATGGATGCTAAAGTTTTTAAAAAGTAATTGGAAAAACATCCCCCCCCAAAAAGAAAAGTGCATTTAACTTATCAGAATCTATCCTGCTAAGAGCCAGTCTTGGATAACTCCCATTATCTATAATCTTCACTATTTCTCAAATAATATTGAATGAAGCAGGTGAATAATGGGATTATAATATATAACATCAAAATATTCTTTTTAAATATACACTTGGGAATCATAAGCAAGAACAAATATTTTTATATATGAAATCCAAAAAAGGGCAAACCATGAATCAAGTCTATTATCTTCCCTAGAAAATACCATCTATTTAATTTTTATAAATTATATTTACTTTTTATTCATTGTATTTACTCTTTTCATATTTATACCATATACATTTCTGTATCTAAATGTGTCTCCTCATCTCCACCATTAAAATAGTTTCATTAGTCATATGCATATTGTGAAATGGAAATCACTTTAAAAGACTGATATATATTAATTTAAGGTCACCAAGGAATTCAGCTATGTAATTCCTAAATGAAAACTCAAGTCAGCAGTCAACCTTTTATGGAGTTTTTAATTACTAACAGGAGGAAGAAAGGTATGAGAGGGGGGGGGAGAGAGAGGGTAGGGGAGAGAGAGAGAGAGAGAGAAAGGGGAGAGAAGGGAATAGGGCTTAAATACCCCCTCTGCTTAGGTTGGGCCAGAGGCCCAAGGCCTTGGATAGCCGAGGCAAAGAAAAGAGATCAGTCCCTATCACTCACCTGACCAAAATGGAGAAACAGTCTCAGGGCCTCCACTTCAAGCACCAGGTTCCAACTCCCTCCTTTCCTCCACACAGGAAGTCCTCAGACTCCTCAGCTGTCCTCTACCTCACTTCCTGTGTCTCTCCTGTGCCAATGGTGGCTCTGGCTTCACCCAGGACCGCCCAGAGGTCTATCCCCTTTGCACATGTCTGTTGAAGGCCATATTCTCAAATAATTAAATCTTGAGCTTTGCTGCAGCCCTTCCTGATCTTGTTACCCTGAGTAGGGTGGAGATTGTAGTTTCCAAGACCTGATTCTGTCATTCCAAGTATCTCCATTGTTATTGATCAGGAAATAGCCAAATCACATCCTCTAAAGAATGGTTTAAACAGGGTTGAGTAGTTTTGAAATTCACAATATTTCTGAGACAGCATGGTGCTTTGCACATAGTAAACATTTGGACTATTTGGTAAACTTGTTATATATAGTTTGTTTTTTTTAAGTATATATTAAATTTAGCAAGAATGTAACTACTTGTATTTTCCCCAGAAATTTTTTCTTCCTATGTGATATATATTGAAGTGCCCAACATTTCTTTAGTCAATGTATAGGTTACAGATATTTTCTATCTTGTTAACTTTGTGGTTCTTGCTATTTTCCTAAAATAACTATCCCAGAGGATACATCTTACATGTTGGAGATTTCACTATCTCATTCTTCTACATATTTGGATAGTAGTCTCCCAACAGAACACTTGGTCTATCCATATGTATATTGCCTCTAATTCTTAAAATATGATAGACACTTCTTTTTTCTGATCACACGTTTCAAAAATATTTCCTATACATACAGTTTTATACAATAAAAGTGTGTCGTATTTTAGAAATGTACCACATGATCATTTAGTACATTTTTTCCTAGTTGAATTAGACAAGAAGATGCAAGTTCATCTCTTTTTTAGCCCTTTTATAATACTAAGGATACTAATCCTACATCCTATTTGTTGCATCAAAACAGACCATAAGTGAAAATACCTCCAGATCATCTTTGGCAGGGATTCTTTCCAAGTGAGAAAGCAAGTAATGGGGTCATGGGTTTTCTGGAGTAATACATCCCAGGTATCCTAGGTTTCTGGTGTGATTTTCATTAGTAAAGCCTGATCCCATTATTATGATAGGTAGGTAGACCACTTTCTTTTGTATGATTCCTTTTTTAAAGGAGAAAACTTGGATGTAGTTGTGTGTGGATAACTTCATAGAAGTTTTTTAGAAATTCCCAGATACTAAAATTGATGGAGATTCTCTTTGTAGAAATCAATACGATGCTAATCCAACCTTGGCAATTCTTTGTAGTCAATGGAATTAAGTGCTAAGAAAAGAGATAATGAGGGATGTGTCATGTTTTCAGGGTCTCATCATCACCATCTATTGTTATTGTTGGGCCCCATCTGATGGGGGATCTGGCATCTCTCAGGGTTCTAAGGAAAACACAAGCTAACTGACACTTGGCACAAATCTGAGGTTTCTGAGTGAAGAAATAAGCCTCTGTTGAGGAAGGGTATCTATTTCCACATTCTGAGGGAGAATGATACCCAGGGGTTTCTCTGAATGAGCGTCTTTCTGGGCCTGAGACTTGTATCAAAGTCTAATGCCTTTTGCTCAGCTTTTTGTAACAGTGCTGCCCTTATTAGCCCAAGATTTTCCCAGGAGCCAGCTATCTCCTGCAGAGTCATGAGATATCCAATCTACTTGAATTGGTATCTTATCACATCAAAAATTTGAGTCCAAAGTTTCTTCCCTTTCCAATTTTTAAAGTCTCATAATTTTTATTTAATCCTCAATTTATTCACAATTGCCTAAATACTAACAATTCTAAATGTCCACAAATCAGCTCTTTTCTGGAGAAAGCAGTAGGAGAAGATTTTGGACAAAAATAGAAATCCTTGCACTAGTTTGGCATGATTCTTCTCACCCAATCTTAAATAGGGAGATATTGTCATCTAGTTATTTTTTGCTGAATCGTATAAAGCAACAAATAAAAAAAAGAAAAGAACCTTGTGTGCAATAAAAAAGTTGGTAAGTTTTCATGCCTTAATAATCAAATGAATGATTATGCTAGCCCATTTTCATAGTATCCTTAAAGAGCTAAGGGTTTAGGGGCAGCTAAGTGGCTCAACAGACAGAGAACCTGGCCTAGAAACAGGAAGCCTTGGGTTCAAATATGAACTGAGACACTTCCCAGCTTTGTGACCTTGGGCAAGTCACTTAACCTCAATTGCCTAGCTGTTACCACTTCACTGACTCGGAATCAATAATTAGTATTGATGATAAGATAGAAGGTAAAAGTTTGTTTATTTTTAAAGAGCTATAGGTTAAAACTAGACAATCCTTTGTTTTATTCATCCTGTCTTCTTAAAGTATTGTCATGGGGACCAAATGAGATGACAAAACGAAGAAAAAGACCTGAGTAAGACTGATGCTAAAAAAAAAATGTCTTGTCAGCCCATCAACTTGGAAATATTTGAAAGGGAAATAAAACAACAAATGATGTATAAGAATGTAAAGGAACATTATTGTACATTAAGAAATGATAGATTTCTTAGAGAAACATGGAAGGATATGTATGAACTGATTCAGAGGGAAATAAGTAGGATTAAAAGATTAATGATACAGTAACTATAAAAATATAAATGAAAAGCATCCTAAAGGAAAGCTGAGTGAATGATTAAAAAAATCAATAATAATCCCAGAGAACAAATAATGAAGCGCACCTTCCCCTCCCCTGATAGGCAGGGGATTTCTAGGGCAGAGTGTTACATTCATTGTTAGAATTGCATCTTCCATAGTTTTACTTAACTGTTTTTCTTTGTTTTATAAGGGAGGTTTGATTCTAGGGGGAGAAGAGGACAATTTATATTCAGAAGTGATTTTGATATACAAAATACAAAGCACTGATGGCTATAAGAAGGAAAGTTTAGTGTGACAGTTGCAATCTTGTGTGGGATTTGTCATTTTAATCTCCTTCAATTCTGTGACTCGGACTTATCTTGTGCACTATAGCCAGATCCTAATTAGTGCAAACCAATAATGGTCAAATAGTCATATGTAATAAAATGCCCATTTTTCACACTAATCAGAGCCTAATCTTGAAATAAATTTAGTGGCAATGGTTTTGGAATATCATCAATTTACAAACGTCCCCTAAACTGGTTTGTAGGACTTTGGAACCAAAGTTATAAATCGATTCCCAAATACCATCTGCACCTGGAACAGACCGGGTTCAAGATGAATCCCAATACTCAGTATGAATGGCTGGAGGAATTGGGGGGAGGGGGTAGGGAGAGGAAATGAAGAAGGAAAGAAGGATGAGGAAAGGAAACTAATTTTAGTTAACATTGCAATATACATTCAGAGGCAAATTGGCCTGTCACAGCCCCAGTGTGATGAGTCTTTTTCTTCTTTCCTAATGACTGGTTTTTTCTGATTGCCAGGTAGCAGACATGGTGCTCTATTGTGGTGGGGAGACATGCTGTGGAGATTATAGGGGTTAATTGGAGCTACACTTTTTTTTCAAAAGAACTCTACTGGGAACCCTCATGGAACCAGGATAGTATTATTTTGATAGGATTTAGCATGCATGCTCTTCAGTAAGAACTAAGAGTTATAAATCCTTTACAAGCTTTTCTAAAAATCTCTGAGAATCTAGGCTATTGGGAAGATTCCACCACTGTCCTTCCATCTAGTCATTTCTATCCTGTATTTCAGGAAAGATTTTCCCTTTTGCACAATTTCAGACATGCCAGAACATTTATTTTAAACTCCTGCGCTCGTGGGCACACAAATACATTTGCTAGACTCTGTGTGTTGCCTCCTTCTCAGCTGTGGATGCCCATATCCTTTTTTCTTGATTTATCATTTTATATTTTATTTCTGCCTGTGATAGAAGTTCTTTTCCCACTCATGGGATTGCTGGATTTTTTTTTCGTGCTGTTATGCCCTGGCAGAATTCTCTTGACACCTTTCCCTCAGGTGTGAATATGATTTTGTTGGCCTTCATATTTATTTCTTTGTTCTTGTCCTTCAGGCTTTTTTTTTTTTTTGCCAGGAGGACCAGGTCATTGTCCAATTTCCAAAATGTTTTAAAGTAATTCTAATTCATCTTATTCTGATTTGTATACCTCCAGAGGAATATACCAAGGCAAAGATGTTTTTCAGAATTGAGACACTTCAAGCAAATGAATAGACAAATGTATGAATATACAAAGAAAACAGTCATTAATCTTTTAATACGTTCCAAAAAAAGGGTTTTAAGCACTAAACTGATAAAAAGAAAATTGAGAAAGTTCCTGCTTTCAAATATCTCAGGTAAGAAATTGGGGAGACAATATTCTAATATGAATATTGATATTTTATTATGATATTGAATATTTTTATAATTCTCCATATTCTCTGATCATTTTTTTAATTTGGAAAAGTACATTTTCATGGCCTTTGATTATTGTTGCTTTCATTGTAAAACATGTGCTATTGTTTTTATCATTTCCTAGAAGCCTGACATACTGCTCAGGAAAACTGAAAATGGAGTAGAAAATAATTGTAGGGTATAGAATCACTAGAATTAGAGCTGTAGGAGATTTTATAGATTTTGTGATTTTATGGTTACAAGTGTGGAAGACTAGACCCAAAGATCCTAAGTAAATATACTAAGGTCATTTAGGGAAGTAAATAGCAAATAAATATTTAGACTCACTGAATTTTTGGCAATTGCTACTCAAAACGACTGCTGTGGAGTACTTGTCATGAGCGCATATGTTAAACAGGAAATCCTTACCATATGTGGGTCATTCTTATCTTCCCTCTTTATATGTCTTAGAAAGGTTTAGTTGATGAAATACTTCTGTGTTTGATTTCTCCATATTGGTGGGTTGCAAAGAGTTAAAACCCTTTCCCCCATGCTAGACATGGATTGTGTTTTTATCTGCCATACATCTGGCCATGTTTCTCAATAATTGACTTAGGTCGGAGTTTGGGGGCACCTGTGTTCATCAAGGTTCTCTTTTGTTCAAAGGGACTTCCTATGATCCCAACACAAGTTCCTTTTTTAAAAAACTGTGCTCTTCCAGTTACACAAAGGAGAGACTTGGATCTTAACTTCCCAGTTAGGCATACAAGTGAGTAAATATAAATTTATTTCTTAAAAGCTCTCTGATTTGCCTGTTTTGTTTGTTGGCTTTTTTACATTAGCATGCCTTTTGGAAAAAGTATAAATTCTTGGACTTACATAATCCAACTACAAAATTGTTCATTATTATTGAGTTATTTAATTCTATTTGAGCTAAAGAATATTTAATCACATATTTAGTGTATTTCTTCCTTACAAAATAAAATATTCTGCTTTACAAATGGCAGAACTATTCATTTAAATTAGCACTGTCCTTTACAGTACCTATAGGACTCCCCTGAGCCTGAACTTTAGACCTTTCAAAAGGAGCAAGTTTCTTTAAGTAAATAAATTGATGGGCTAAATCACTATAAAAGGAAATAAAATGCTATTAATTTTCATATTAAAGGATGGATAGATAGAAAATAGATAAATATATAATCATAAATATAAGTATTGATGATAGATGTTGATATGCATGTGTGTTGTGCTACGGTGAAAGAATTGAGGGAGCTCATTAGAGTTTACTAGTTTACAATGACCAATTCTAAGCTTTGCTAGATTAAACATTACACTGTCATTTTAAAAAGATTGAGGGGGACTTTCAAGAAAGATCACACTGAAATCAGGAATGAAGAACTTTACAGATTTGAAAAGGGTTTCAAAATTATTACAATTCTTCTTCACATTTCAACGAAATCTCTTTTCTATTGCTTTAATAAAGTATACATTGACCTGCTAGGTAGCTCAGTAGATAGAGAACTAGGTCTAAAGTCAGGAAGACTTATTGTCTTGTGTTCTAATCTAACCAGATACTTAATAGTTGTGTGATCCTGGGCAACTCCCTTAACCCTATTTGCTTCAGTTTCCCCATCTGTAAAATCAGCTGGAGAAGGAAATGGCAAACCATCCTACTATCTTCTCCAAGAAAGTCCCAAATGGAGTCATGAAGAGTCTGAACAATAACAAAGTATATGTTAAGATCTTGAGCTAGCAAATCCAAGTATCATTTGGTCAGGGAAGTACATGATAATACCTGGATCTCTGCCTAGGGGACATGCAAAGCATGCAAATCCATTTAGATATACAGATTTCTGTTTTGTTAATCTGCTTCTATTTGCAATAGGATAATGTGGCCAAAGTCCAGTTAAAAGCAGCTGGCCTATTGGGTATTGTCCTTTCTTGTAAAGGAAGGACATCAGTTCAAAATAAATTAAACTTCATTCAGGACCCTCCATCCACTAAGCCATCCTTAGGTCATCAATAGGTTTTGCAAGCAAACCTCTACCAGCAGGAAATAAGGAGGAGGAGCAAAGCATTATCAAAAATAAGAATATGGACTGAAGATCTTTCTTCAAGAAAACATGGAGGGCAAGGGAATTTGTTTTTCAAAGACCTGCAAACAGTATGAAATATTTTGTTTTTGCCAATGTCATGTAACACTTAGGCATCTACAAGGTATCAAGTTCATCCCAATCATATAAGGTGAAGTTGAACAGGTTAGACTAAGCTGAACAAACTGTATTACAGGTTCAAAAGAATAGTAAATGTGACTAACACATTGCTGATGATATTTTTTGAAATAGTGTCAAGAAAGAGTAGAATGCCACAGAACTGGAGTTCTGGTTTCAGAGACATGTACGTTGATCAAGATTCTCTTTTATTCAAAGGTATTTTCTGTGAAGGAGATAAAAGTTCTTTTTTTAACTGTGCTCTTCCAGCTACATAAAGGGGATGTCATTTATGAGAACAGCAACCCTTTATTTTTAAAAATTCCTAAGGAGCCACAGAAACAAATAATTTAAATTTTATTTTAAACCTACAAATTTATTTATTAAATATTTATTACCCCATGTCTTTTGTAGAAATTCCTGGATTTATATCATCCAAGTTCCTTATTATTTATTGTCAATTGGTAAGTAATAATAACACTAAATGATCCAATTAAAAGAAAATTAAATATAAATGATAAGAATCTACAAGTCTTCAAAACCACATTATTATATTGAGAGATATGAAAAGAAAAGCTTTTGACCCAACATATTCATACATATTTAAATCTCTTCTAAGCATTGAGGAATCGTTTTAATAAAGTAAAAAGTTATCTATCTAAAATACAGTTTGATATGCAACAGAAAAATACTAGAAGATTTTCCACTAAATAAAAGAGTAAACCAAGGATAGATCCTTTACTTGTTATCGTTTAATAGAGTTCTTAAAATAGAAAGCAATAATAATCATATAAAAGAAAGAAGCTAAAGATATATAAATAGGTATCATCTATAAACTAAACTAGACTTATTGGGGGGGAGGAGGGTTGTTTTTTTTTGTTGTTGTTTTTAAAAATCCTTACCTTCCATCTTAGAATCAATACTGTGTATTGTTCTAAAGCAGAAGAGTGGTAAGGGTTAGGCAATGAGGGTCAAGTGACTTGCCCAGGTTCACACAGCTAGGAATTATCTGAGGCTAAATTTGAACCCAGGACCTCTCATCTCTGGGCTTTTCTCTCAATCCATTGAGTCATCCAGCTGCCCTGTAGACCTATTTGTTAATGGCATAATTGCTTACTTAGAAAATCCTGGGGAGTAAGGAAATGCTCTACTTAAAACAAATGAAAGCTTCATCAAAGTTGCAATTTACAAAGCAAACCTAGATAAAATAATGGTGTTAGCATTGTTATATAGGAATATCAAAATTCAGAAGGAAATGATCAAGAAGGGTTTTTAAAATACAAAAATATACTCAATCATTGTGTAGATTTTATTATAAAATATTGTCTAATTAAATAAAGAATAACAAATATCTGATGACAAATTCAGTGTCAGATGGGCCATGTCAATTAATAAAAATCACACCATAACCAAAGTTATTTAAAAATTTTAATGATCTACTAACCAAATTACCAAAGAAATACTTGAAAGAGTTATATAAAATAAATACAAATTCCATTTGGAGCCACATTAAGACCTAAAATACCAAGGGTAAGGAAAGAATTAGGAACAACAAATATTTCTAAACAGAAATCATCAGAATAATTTATTTTGGCTAAAAAATAGATAGTTAGAATAATAAAATAGAGTATATAGGAAAAAATGGGAAATAGTTGAACATTATAAACTAGGGTTTAATAATTCTCCAAATAAATTACCCATAAAACCCCTCTATTTGATGAGAACTTATAGAAGGGAGAAAAAAAAGAAAGGCAGTCAGATTGGAATTGGTTTTATACCAATATTTTATATCAATTTTGATAGCATATAGTACCTGAATATTAAAGAACATGTCATAAAAATAATAGGAAAAGCAGATCTCCTGACTTTTGTATATGGGGAAGTAAGGAATTCTTATATAGAAAGGATAGAGGCAATTATAAAGATAAAACAGATGGTTTTGATTAGATTTGATTTAAAAACTTTTGAACAAGCAAAATTAATACATTAAAGATTATATGGAAAATAATTGACTGGGACAAAAATCTTTATAACTATCCCTTTAGAGAAGGATTTGATATCTAAGATATACAGATAGTTAATAGAAATATAAAATACCTAGAGTCATGACAAATGCACAAGTGATTAAAGGTTAGGAAGGAAGAACCTTTTTTTTTTTTTTAAATATATTTTATTTGATCATTTCCAAGCATTATTCGTTAAAGACATAGATCATTTTCTTTTCCTCCCCCCCACCCCCCATAGCCGACGCGTAAGTCCACTGGGCATTAGATGTTTTCTTGATTTGAACCCATTGCTTTGTTGATAGTATTTGCATTAGAGTGTTCATTTAAAGTCTATCCTCTGTCATGTCCCCTCACCCTCTGTATTCAGGCAGTTGCTTTTTCTCGGTGTTTCCACTCCCATAGTTTATCCTTTGCTTATGAATGGTGTTTTTTTTTTCTCCTGGATCCCTGAAAGTTGTTCAGGGACATTACACCGCCCCTAATGGAGAAGTCCATTACGTTCGATTATACCACAGTGTATTAGTCTCTGTGTACAATGTTCTCCTGGTTCTGCTCCTCTCGCTCTGCATCACTTCCTGGAGGTTGTTCCAGTCTCCATGGAACTTCTCCACTTTATTATTCCTTTGAGCACAATAGTATTCCATCACCAACATATACCACAGTTTGTTCAGCCATTCCCCAATTGATGGGCATCCCCTCGTTTTCAGGAAGAACCTTTTTTTGACAGAATTGCAAACCAGTAACAACTATTTAAAAAAATCTTCTAAATCCTCGAGTAAGAAAGATTCAAAATAAAACCAGAATCCAAAAATATTTACAAGAGACACACTTGAAAATACACCCAGAGTGAAAATAAAGGATTGTAGTAGAATTTATTATTCTTCAGCTGAAGTAATAAAGGCAATGGTAGCGATCATGATCTCAGAGAAAGCAGAAGCAAAAGTAGACAAAGAGATAATCAAGGGAAATTATATTATGCTAAAGGGTGCCATAGACAATGAAGGAAGTAGCACCAAAATTTTGACTGCAAATATCTCAGACAAAGGTCTCGTTTCTCAAATGTAAATTGAGCACAGAACTGAGTCAAATTGATTAAAATAAGAGCAATGCAATGATCAAGAACAATCTCATGGAACTTATGAAAAAGAATGCTATCCACATCTAGAGAAAGAACTAAGGGTGTAGAAATGCAGAAGAAAAACATACGATTTATCACTCAGTTATATAGGTTTGGAGTTGTGGTTTTTAAAAGATTACTCGATTACAAATATGAATAATAAGGAAATAGGTTTTGAGTAATAAGACATGAATAAACCAATAGACTTGCTATCAGCTCTGTAGGGGAGGGGGGGAGTATATGAATCATGTAACCAAGGAAAACCTAAAAATAAATAAAATAATGTCGGGAAAAAATAAGAGCAATTATCTAATTAGCAAAGGGTTAAATGATATAAACATAGTTTGCAGAAGTTGAAATCAAAGCAATTTCTAATAATATGAAAAATTGCTCTAAATCATTATTGTTAGAGAAAGATAAAGTAAAAGCACTCTGAGGTATTACCTCATACCTATCAGAAATGACAAATCCTGGAGGGGAGGAGAGAAAATTAGGTATGCTAATGTATTACAGATAAAGTAATAAACTGATCTAAAGATCCCAGGGAAAAAACTGGGAATCACAAGCAAAGAACTATAAAACTGTTAATACCTTTTGTCTTAAAAGTACTTCTACTGGGGGCAGCTGGGTAGCTCAGTGGATTGAGAGCCAGTCCTAGAGACGGGAGGTCCTAGGTTCAAATCTGGCCTCAGCCACTTCCTAGCTGTGTGGCCCTGGGCAAGTCACTTGACCCCCATTGCCTAGCCCTTACCACTCTTCTGCCTTGGAGCCAATACACAGTATTGACTCCAAGACAGAAGGTAAGGGTTTAAAAAAAAAAAGTACTTCTACTAAGTCAGCATCTCAAAGACATCAAAAATGAAGTAAAAGGACCAATATTTATATAATTTAAAAAAACAGAGAGCACCTCTTTTGTGGTGGCAAAAAACTGAAAATTAAGGGGATGCTCATCAATTGGGGAATGGCTGATCAAATCATGGCATATGATTGTATTGGAGCACAATTGTCCAATATGAAATGATGATGAGGTAGTTTTAGAAAAATATGACAAGACCTATATGGACTGATGCAAAGTGAAGAGGGAGGAATTGATAACTCATTGCTCACAGCTACAGCAATGCGGTAATGATTACTAACTATGAAGGACTTGAAATAACCTAAGACAATTTCAAAGAACTCATTATAAAAAAATGATATCTACCTCCAGACAGAAAAAACTATGAATTTCGAGTACAAATTGAAGTATATTTTTCTCATTTTGTTTTTCTTCTTTAAAAATATATAGCTTACATAGAAATATGTTTTACATGAATTTACATGAATGTATTAATTGATATATTGCTTACCTTCTCAGTGTACGAGGACTTGGGAGCAAGTTAAAAACTGGGGATTTAAGAATTTGAAAGAAAATATTGTGGAAATTTAACTGTTGTTACATTAAATCTATAATTTAAAAAAGAAAAGAAAATTAGAAACTTGGTAAAAAATGTACAAAAATACTGAAGAAAATAAAACCTCAAAAAAATAGCCACATGGTAAATGAGGCACCAAAAATTTAGTGAAGAAAAGAACTTTTTTAAAAGCAGCAGTGGAATTGCTCATAGGTAGGTGACAATCCTGCCTAAATTAATTTACTTATTCAGTGTCATACCAATCAAACTGCCAAAAAATTATTTTATAGGAAAAGAAAAAATAATGACAAAAATCATCAAGAAGAACAAAAGATAAAAAAAAAACAAAAGAAAAAATATGAAGGATGGTGGCTTAATAGTAACAGATCCCAAACAGCACCAAAAAGCAACAATCATCAAACAATTTAATTCTGGCTAAAAAAACATAGTGAAATTACAAGTAAATTAGGGAAACATAATAATTTACATGTGATCTATGGAAAAGGAAAGAATTTATGACCCAAAAAATAGAGTTTTAGAAGATTTTATAAGATGTAACATGAATAATTTTGATTATATTCAATTTAAAAGGCTTTGTATAAACAAAACCAATACAACCAAGATTAGAAGAGAAACAACAAACTAAGTCAAATTTATAAGAATCCAAGTCATTCCCCAATTGATAAATAGTCAAAGGATATGAATTGGCTATTTTCAGATGAAGACATCAAAGCTATCAATAATCATATGAAGAAATGTTCTAAATCTCTCTGGATTAGAGAAATGCAAATTAACTCTAAGGTACCAAATCACAGCAATAAGATTGGCCAATAAGACAGTAAAGGAAAATGACAAGTGTTGCAGAGGATGTGGTAAAATTGGGACACTAATGCACTGCTAGTGGAGTTGTGAATTGATCTGATCATTCTAGAGAACAATTTGGAATTATAGCCAAAGGCCTTTAAAAGAATGCATACCCTTTGATCCAACAATACCACTACTAAGTCTGTATTCCAAAGAGATAAAAACAATGGGAAATAACCTCTTTATACAAAAAATAGTTATAGCTGCTCTCTTTGTGGTGGCAAAGAATTAGAAACTAAAGGGATGTCCCTCAACCAGAGAATGACTAAACAAATTGAGATATATAATGGTAATAGAATACTATTGTCCTTTAAGGAATGATGAGCAAGATGATTTGAGAAAGAGATGGAAAGACCTACATGAACAGGTACAGAATGAAATAAACAAAAATAAGACAACACTGTATGCAGTAAAAGCAATATTGTGCAATGATCGTATCTGATATTCTTTGCTACTAACGGCAATACAATGATGCAGAACAATTCTGAGGGCACTTATGAAAAAGAAAGAGAAAGAGAAAGAACTGTTGGGGGAAGAATATGGATAGAAGCACATGGCTTATCACTTGTTTATTTGGGTATATGTTTTAGGATTTTGATTTTATAACATTATTCACTTACAAAAATGAATAACATGGAAATGTGTTTTAAGTGATAATATATGTGTAAACTAGACTGAATTGCTTGCCATCTCCAGGAGAGGGGTGAAAATAAGGGAGGGAGACAATTTGAATCATAAAACTTTAGCAAACTCATGTGTAAATTTGTTATTAAAATAAATAAATAAATAAATAAATAAATAAATAAATAAATAAATAAATAAATAAATAAATAAATGAATGAATGAATGAATAAATAAATAAATAAATAAATAAATAAATAAATAAATAAAAAGATAATATGTGTAAGGGGTAAATTTAGGGGTTTTGACTAGTAAATTATCCTAATGGTTGCCGGGGATAAATTCAAATCTCAAATAAAATGCTAAAGTCAGTTTGGAAATTTTATGGTGGTTTAATTAATATAGAGGGGAGGAATTAAGAAGAAGAGAGAGGGAAAAGGGTATAAGATTTCTCTGACTTAGCCTGAGCCACAGGGAGTTCAGAGACCTTCAGGCCACGAGGCCTCCTCCGAGATGAGGGGCCTCCTAGGAGGATGGTGATTTTAGGAGCTAAAGAAAAAAAAGAATCAGCCTAAACTCTGAGAGAGCTAAAAGAAGACCCCTCACTTGTCCTATGATATTAAGCTTCTCCCAGTTACTGTATCAAGGATGCTCATTGCCAAACCCAGACAATACCTGCAGCCATGCCAAGATGCCAAGATGCTCAGCATGCTACCACCAGCCACCTCTCTGCCACCAGAGCCAGAGCCACCTCTCCACGATAAGAGGCTGGAGAGAGGAGGTGACGCACATATATAGACTGTTTTTTACATCACTTCCTGAGTCTCACATGTACCAATGGTAGCTTAAGCTTGACTTAGGACAGCCCAAGGGTCTGTCAGTTGTTTCTGATTTGTCATTTGCTAGTACATGTTTGTCATAGGTCATCCTTCTCAATACTTAATCCTTAAATAGGGATATAGACATTCCTGTTTTCTTAGAATAAGCAGGTTGGAGTAAATCTAAAATTCAAACATGATAAAATACAAAATTTTAAAAGTATCCCATGAAAATCATAGAAAGAAGGATCTCACAAGCATCAAATTATTCAAACTGGAACTTTTTAGTAGTAGCAGAACACAGAAAGTAAAGTAGATGTCCACTAACTGGGAATTAGCTAAATAAACTGTGGTAAATAATAGAATGGGATACTGATATAAAAGAAGAAAAATATAAATATGAAAAATTCAGAGAAAAAATAAAAGCAGAATTGGTCAAATGGAAAAAGAGATATATACATTCAATGAAGAAAATAATTTCTTAAAAATTAGAATTGGGTATGTAGAAGCTAATGTCTCCATGAAACATCAAGAATCAATAAAAAAATTCAAAAGAATGAAAATTTGAAAGAAAATATGAAAGATCTCTTTGGGAAGAAGCTGACTTGGAAAATAGATTGAGGAGTGATCATTTTAAAATTATTAGATTGTCTAAAAGCTAAGACCTAAAGTCTTGGAATTATGTTTCAACAAATATAAAGGAAAATTACCCCAAATATTTTCAAAAGATGAAATAGACATTGCAAACATCCAACAATTGTCTCCTGAAAGAGATCACAAAATGAAAACTCTCACAAAGAGAACACATTGAAGCTAGAAATAAATCATTCACATATCATAAGAGCCTAAGTCAGGATCACACAAGATTTAGTGGTTTCCATTTTAAAAGAGCAGAGGGCTTAGAATATGATATTCCAGGAGGCAAAGAAAATAGAATTACAACCAAGAATAATCTACTCAGCAAAATTGAGTATAATGCTACAAAGGAAAAATTGCCTATCTAATTAAATAGGATTTTTAAACATTCCTGATTTTAAAAAAGTTAAAAGTCAAATAGAAAATTCAACATTCAAATAGAAGATTCAAGAGAAGCATACAAAGGCAAGCCTTACAGAAGAATCATAAGGGACTTAACCAAGTTAAATGATTACTTTCCTATAAGGGAAGATGACACATATAACTCTTAAAAAACTTTATCAATATTAGGGCAGTTCAATTAGAAGGAGTCTATAAAGATTGAAGGCACAGCTGTGAAATGATTATGTTAGGATGATCTCCATAAAAAAATGAAGAGGTGAGAAATAAGATTCGACTGGGAGAAGGGGAAAGGGAAAGATAAAATTTGGAACTTTTTTTTCACATAAAAGAGGCACTCAAAAAAGAGGTTCTTTATAGTGGAAGAGAAAAATGAGGTGATATGTTTGAAACTAACTCTCATCAGAATTTATTGCAAGAGGGAAGAATATAAAGATAGATCCACACTGAGATGGATCTAGAAATTGATCTAACACAATAAAGAAGTAAGAGGGGAAAGGTTAAGAATATGGGTGATGGGAGATAATAATAGGGAGGATAGCTTAATGGAGGAAATGAGTAGAAATAAAACCAGATTCTTAAGAAAAGATAGGATAAAAAGAGAGAAAGAAGAAGAAATAGAAGAAAATAGGATGGAGGGAAATGTCCAGTAATCATAATCTATAAAACAGAAATGGATAGACAAATTGGTTAGAAGTCAGAATCCAACAATATGTTGTGCCTAAGAGACACACTTGAAACATAAATATGTGCCACAAAGTTAAAATAAGGGGCTGAATTAGAAGCAATTATTCTTCAGCTAAAGTAAAAAAAAAAAAGTTGAGTAGCAATCCTGATCTCAGAAAAAAGCAAAAGCAAAAATATACCTAATTAAAAAAGATAATGAGGGAAAATATATTTTGCTCAAAGGTACCAATGACAATGCAATATTTTAAAAATTATACAACTTTATCTGACAAATCCCTCATTCCTCAAATATAAAAGGAATTAAGTCAAATTTATGAAATTAAAAGAAATTCCCCCACTGTTCAATGGTAAAAAGATATACAATAGCAGTTTTCAGAAAAAGAAATCAAAGATACCTATAACCAAAAAAAAATATCCTAAATCACTATTGATTACATAAAGGCAAAATAAAGCAACTCTGACATACTATGTTCTGCCTTTCAGAAATGACAAATGCTGAGAGAATTAGGGGAAAATAGATATGTCATTCAATTATTGGTGGAATAGGGAACTAGCCCAACCATTCTGAGAACAATCTGGAACTAAACAAAATAGGCTATAAAACTGTGCATATCCTTTGATCCAGCAATACACTTATTAGGTCTGTATTCCAAAGAGATAAATTGTTAAATTTTTTTGTGTTTGGGATTGAAATATATTAATAGGTGGTCTCCAGGGATTTAATTTCTAAATCCCACAATGAATTACTAACGTAAAATGTAATTTATTGTAGTTTTATTTACAATAGAGGGAAAATATTAAGGAATGAGAAAGAGAGAGAGACAACCCCGGCTCCTCTGAGCCAAGTAGAAATTCTAAGGCCCTAATCAGGGAAAACAGTCTCAAGACAATGGGCCTTTTTCAGAGGTTTACACCTCTGAGAAAGGCAGTGTTACTAAGTCAGCCTTTCACTCACCAACAGTGACTGCCTAAAAAGGAAAGCAGTCTGAGGTCTCCTGCACAAACTCCTCCAGGCCTCCAGTTCCACAGCCAAGTCTGAGTGTCTGTCTTCCAGTCTCTCCTCCAAGTGAGAGTTCTTAGATATAACTCGAATCAAATAAAAATTTCTGGCCTCTGGTCCTCTTTTTAAAGATCTTTTTCTCTTGTGTCACCTCCCCTAAATTTCATGTCTACCAATCACAGCAGACTCTCCTCTCCAGGACTGCCCACTCTGTAGTTCACACCTTCTTTGGTTAGATTATACCTTTTTTTGGTTATTTCACCTTTTGTAGTTAGTTGAACATCTTTTTGTAGTTAAAATGGGTAGATCTACTTCAAATACCTTTTTGGGGATTAAAATTTAAAAAAATAGATTGTGGATTACAATTCAATCTTCACAATAAAGGAAGAGCTAAATACCTTCATTGTTACAATCAGGGGATTACAATTTAATCTTCATAATAAGGGAAGAGCTAAGTATCTTCATTGTTATAATCAGGGGATAGCTAAATCCAATCTTCACAAAATAAAAAGAAAGTATTTGTCAAAAAATATTTATTTTAACTCTTTTTCTTGTATCAGAGAATTAGAAATTGAAGGGATACCCATTAATTGGGGGATTGTTAGACCTGTTTCTAGTAAAGGATTTTTAATGTTAAACTATTATGCTATAAGAAATTAGGAGCAAGATGATTTCACAAAAGTCTGGAAAGATTTACATGGACTGATATAAAGTGAAGTGAGCAGAAACAGAATAACATTGTACACAGTAACAGTAACATGTTTTGATGAGATGACCTAGTCATTTAAGCAATGCAATGATCCAATTCCAGAGATTTGTGATGAAAAATACCCTCTGCCATCCAGAGAAATAACTAATGGAGGCTGAATGCAAAACAAAACATACTATATTTCACATTCTTTTTTTTTTTTTGGATTGAGATTACTTCTATGAAAAGATTAATATGAAAAAATGTATTATGTGATTGAACATTTAAAAGCTATATCAGATTGCTTTCAGTTTCAAGAATGGGAGAGTGGTGGGTGGGGTAGAAAGTGTGAGACATACATTGGAGGGAGGGAATTTAAAACTCAAAAATTTTAAATGTTAAAAATTGTTTTTGCAAGAAATTGGGGAAATATTTATTTTAAAAATTTTAGAGGAACTGAAGTGTTCTAAAAACAAATCACAAAAATGAAATCAACTACTATATTGACAGAGATTCAAAACAACAACTCTTTAGAACTAAGGTAAAAATCAATATTAGATTTGAAGAAAAGATCAAATTAGAAAACACTGAATGCAATTGCTGTAAATATGAATTATTTTAAGTAATTGATTCTTGAGAAAAAGGAGGTAAACAAAAGTCAATACAGTGACATAGAATCCTCATTTTAAAGGAGTTTGACCAGATAAAAATAGCCACAAAAAAGATCAAAAGAACCTAAAAATTTCCTCAGTCATTAAGCAATGTATTTCTTTTCCAAATGAGCTGTTTCCTTAGGAAATAGTAGTGGCCTGTGCAAATATCTGTTCTTTTATCCATTTCCCAATTTTCAGTATCAACCCATAGCTTAAATCAGTAAGATTATTTACTTTCTGACATATAAGTTACTTATGTACACATTATTTCTTTTCATTTAATCTTTTTTTCCCCTTGTTTAATATTATCATTAACAAGTCAGTGGTCTGATTATATACAGACAACTAACTTAGAAATAGCATCTGCAACAAAATCACATTTATTTTTATGATGTTGTTTGATATTCACCATATGTAGCAGTTCTAAACTTTCTCCTAGGGAAAAAAAAGGATTCTTGACTTATATGTATGTGGCTTTTGTATAATAAACCTATGTTGAATCTTGTTTCTTACTTTTGAGTTATGTTTTCTAAGGTGTTTTCTGGCCTCTTCCCCTATTTCTACTTTGTTACATGTTATCACTGAATATTAAAGTATGTATTGACTTAATTTAAAGTCATTCACTTCTGTCTCATCCTCTGAAAGAGATCTTCATATAATGCAAAGCTAAAAATATTTTCATAGTGGTTCTTGTTACAAATTCTTATGATGAACATTACAATTTGTTTAGATGACCAAATTGCTTAGCTTTTCATTGTAGATGTGTCCTATCATCTCAAGGGCTACAAATTCTGAGCCTGATATACTGATTGCCCATCTCTGAGTTTTACACAGATACATGTACATACACACATACACTTGGTTTATTCTTGTGCCTTTAGTGACTATGGAAATGAGAGTGATTACTTGACCATTTATCAGTTTCATTCTTTTCTTCTTATTATCTATTTGTTTGCTTTCAAAATTATTATTAATAATTATTTGATGATCATTAAAATCACTTGAAATTCTAAATTCTGTCACCTGGGATTCTTGCCTTCCAATCCCTTCTACTCTTCCTTCCACTAAATTAGCCTTCCTCAAGGAATCATTCTCAAATAAGAACATGAAATCTAGACCCTTTTCAAAGAATATTGATAGCAAAACTCCCATGGAATATGAATGAAATTATATGAGCTATTAAAATACCCCTTTTATTTTGCATGGATATCAAGCAATCATAACAGTCACAAAAATATAACCATCAATATGCAGCATGGTATGGTGATTTGGAATTAGGAAGACCTGGATTCAAATCTCATCTGTCACTTATTTGCTACATGAATTACTTCAAGATAATTCTCAGTGAATTATTCACTGAAAAAAGTCACTGAAACTGTGATAGTTTTTTTCATCTTTAAAGCTATAGAGTTGGACTTGATGTTCTTTGAAAGTTCATCTAATTTCTAAATCTATAATCTTAATTTCAGTGGTTTGAGCACCAAAATGTGTTGCAGAAGTTGAAGAGATAATTTCTTTATTAATTTCTTTAATGAAAAACTTGACATGACCATCCACATTAAATGAGTATGCATTTTAATAATAAAAAGCATCAATACAAAGATAAGCAGAGGTGCTAGGAAAAGTCCTCTCCTTCCTTCACTCCAGTCTGTCTACAATCTCAGTAAATACTCATGACTAGCCCAAGGATGAGCAACCTCATATACTAAGAATTTCCATTTTAGGCATAAAGTATAAATAAAGTCATTGGATAATATAGGAAATAAAATTCTAAAAATTTTGACATTTGAATGCTATTTTCAATAATGACCTCCTTTATTTCTCTCAAGCCTTCAGTTTCCTAAACTGTGAAATGAGAATAATATTTCATCTACCTCAAAGGACTGTTGTGAGGATCAAATGAGATAATATGTGACAATCACTTTGCCAATTTAAAGCATTCAATTCTGCCATTATTTAAGGTAACAATGAATTCTCTAATCATTGTTAAAATGATACTCTATGATTTCCTAGGCAGAACAGAAGGAAACAAGGTTCCATTATTTATATATGGTAATTTGAGGCCAAGTCTGGGATGAGCCTTAAAACCACAGTCTGAAATAGTCTTTCTTGCTTTAGATTTTTGCTATGATTTGTGACTTAGAGAAAATGCATGGCAATGAAATGATCCTGACTCTAATTCAAGTAGATATGGCTTCAAAAAAACAACTGATTGATCACATGGTTCGATGAGGATAGGATTGGGGATGTTGACTTTAAATGATCACTCTATTGCAAATCTTAATGTTATGGAAATAGGTCTTGATCAATGATACATGTAAATCCCAGTGGAATTGCTTGTTGGCTCCAGGAGGGGGAAGGAAGAAGGGGAGGGAAAGAACATGAATCATGGAACCATGGAAAAATATTCTAAATTAATTAATTAAATAAATTTAAAAAAAAGATATGATTTCAAACACTATCTGTGTTACCTTGAGTAAGTCACACTTTGGTTCAGTTTTTTCATCTCTAAATGGAAGGGGTTGTAGTAGATGATCTTGTAGTTCCCTTCTAGGTCTAGATGTATGATCCTACTGTGCTGTGTGTATAGTCACATAGGAACTACTCTTCTATAAATGCTGGGTGAAAGGATTCTTAATGTAGTTAATGTTTTTAGATAGATAAATGGATATGGGGTATATCAGCATATATCAGATCTATATATTCCTATATGCATATATGTGCACATATTGTGAATAAGGGAATGCCCCAAAGCAAAGGAAATCTGAAATTTGAAGAAGTTGCTTCTGGAGGGGCAAATGGAACATTCAGAGGATCTGCGGGGGATGGGAGAGTTCCAAGTTCAAAACAGTAGGAGCCAGAGAGAAATTTCTGGTCTTATCTAGGACTCTGAGAGAACTGGATAGGAGAAATACTCTTCTCAAACCCTTTTGCCTGAACTGAACTGAATGAAGTTTCTTGCCCAACTGAAGACAATCCTTGGAATAAGAACTATATTTTTCCCTTAGGGGAACTCTGGTTCCTTCATCTTTTAAGTTCCCCTCGCTATTACTATATACACACACAAGCATATACACACATGCATATACCAGTATATTGTCAGTCTATGAGGTTGGACTAGGTAGATTCTATAAAGACCTGGTAAATGGTGATATTGAACTGATATAAGACTTGCTCTAAGGCACATAACTGTCATATTGGTTGAGATACTTTCTTCTGTCACAGCCAAGGAACTGTCTTAACTTGACAACAAATTTACCTCATTTATCTCAGTACCTATCAGAAGCCCAAGTCATCTGAGTGTTGAAACCCATAAAAATAAGAAAGGACAAACCATGGGACCCAGATGGACCATTTGAAACACTGTTATGCCCATAGGCTTACTTTCAAAGCTATTTGTCTGCTAAAAATCTATAGTCAGCTAACCAAATTCTCCCTATAGCCATAATGCCGGTTGCTTGTTCCTAGGTCCCTCTTGACTCTTCAAACATTTCCATGGCTCATAAGCACACTTCCATCATCCCCCAGCTGCCTGACCCCATGAATGACTTAAAAATTGCAATCTGACCTTAGTTCGTCCTTTTATGAACTCAGTAATCATTTTCCTCCATAAAAGTAAGAAATTTTCTCTTGCTCTCCCCAGCCCATCTTGCCAGAAGTTCCCTCATCTGGGAGTCATTAGACCCTTTAATAGCTCACTGATGCCCTCATCTGGGCCTCAGCTGCCATAGCCCTCCCCCTATCCATGACCTCCATGCCCTGACTTTTTCCACCTCATCACAGGCTCCCTTCAGAACAACCACCACAACAGATCTTTTATCTTAGCATTTACATTTGTACATGGATTCATAGAATCAATGGAATCATAGAATGATAGAATTGGAAGGGATCTTAGAGATCATCTAGTCCAAACTCATCATTTTAACAGATTAAGAAAATATGGCCCAAAGAGGTGAAGTCATACACTTCAGTTTTAGGCTAGGAATGAGGAAATCTAGGACTAGAATCCAGTTCTGAAAGTCTCGGTCTTTACATAGAACAAAATGGCCTCAACATTCATTTTTTTTTTCATAATTAAACCACATTGGATTTAATTTTCAGCTTACTGGGGATAAACTTCATTATTGCATGCAAGGTCACCTTCTTCCCTATCCTTTTCTCCATTTAATCATCTTTCCTCTAAAATATTATCAAATTTGAAGGCATCATACACCATCTTAAAATATATGTGTGTATATGTATATATACATGTATATATATGTGCATATATATATACATATATTTCCTTTGATGTTTTTAACTCAACTGTCTCACATATGGATACTAATGTCCAAAAGAAAAAAAGAAAAGGTCTTAGAAGGCACCTTTTGCCTATTCAACATGTCTAGACTAATGCTCTGATTCCAGTACAACTCCTCATCACCACTTCTTTGCACCCTGATGTCTTTTGATTGTTTTGAATGATGAATGATTATCTCCATCTGTGATTTAATTGCCACCTGTTCTGCTTGCTTCAGATCAGGCTCTATCTCCATCTTACAGTCTGATCATTGCATCTGGGAGAGTCTGTATTTATAGTCTGTATACTATGATTACTTTATCTGTGAAAGCCTTTAGCAGAGAAGTAGATGCACATCAGTTACACTGAAGGAAAAATGGCATTCAGGTCATCTTCACAGAAGACAAGCCTTAGTAATGTTGGTGAGAAATTGAAGTTTCAAACATTTACCAAAAATTCTGATCATGGGTATTATTCATTTAAAGTCAGGTTATATGTTATGTGGAGAGGGGGGGGAAGGAATAATACTGAAGAAAAATTAAACAATAAATGAATTGGTTAATATTCTTATGTTGACAAATACTGTGTTTTATCATAGCTCAGGCTGGAGTGTTGATCTTAAAGAATTAGAGTACTTAATGGTTGAGCGGGCTCTCTCTGAAAGCAAGGATGGCCACATTTTCCAGGTTATATTCACAGCATTTAACAAAATGATCTGCATATTTAAAACCTAATTGAGCCTTAATTATTCTCCTCAACTCTAGTCCTACATGAATGAATGTTTGTTGGAAGTCTCCGCCTAGATGATCTATCAGAATCTCAACTCAATATATCCAAAGAGAACTCAACTTCCCTGCCCTCTCATTCACCTTTACCAAATAAGCCTATTTCTTTTAAGGCTAACACAATCCTATCTATCAATAGTTTCATAATGTCATAATTATCTTTGACCATTTCCTTCTTTTCCTAGTGGCCAATTCCCATCGATTTTATTATCCTTTTTCCTGCATCTGTCCCCTTCTCTTAAATCACATATTCTTTATTCACCACCTCACCATTTCTCAAATAAAATTTTGTGATAGCTTTATAATTGTTCTCTTGGCTTTCATATTCTTTCCTCATTATTTTATTCTCCATATACCTTTCATGTCAATATTCCTACCACAGGACTGGCTATGTCACTTCTCTATTCAAATATCTTCAATAATTCCTTCTTGCTTCTAGCAAAAAATAAATTCTTCTCAACCTAATACTTAAATCCCTCTTCTCCATCTACCTTTTTAGACCAATTCCATATCACTCTCCTTCATACAGTGTCCCACAAACCACATAACACTACCTGAGCCAAACAACAGAGTCTATTAGCTGTTACCCAAATGATTTTTTTCCATGTCTCATCTCTCTGACTTTACAAAAGCTATCCCTCAAGCCTCAAGTGCATTTATTCCTCAACTCACCCCTTAACATTCCTATTTTCATTTAAAGTTCATCTAAGAAGTCACCTTTATACAGATATAGCTATAAAAACAGATGTACTTACATACTTATATCTATATATATATTTACATAAGGCATATATATGATATATTTAAACATACATAGGTGAGGGGGCAGCTGGGTGGTTCAGTGGATTGAGAGTCAGGCCCAGAGATGGGAGGTCCTGGGTTCAAATTTGGCCTCAGACATTTCCTAGCTATGTGACTCTGGGCAAGTTACTTTAACCCCTATTGCCTAGCCCTTACCACTCTTCTGCCTTGGAACCAATACACAATATTGTAGGTAAGGATTTTTAAAAAATAACTATACATAGATTAATGTATATTTAATTTGTGTGTATGTATATATATATATAGTGAATTTGTATATATTTCTCATCTTGTCTGGTAGAATATAAATTCCTAGTAAGTAAAGAGAAGAAGCTTTTCATTCTTTGTATTTCTATCCCCAGAATCCATCTATACCAATAGATGGTAGTGAAAACATTTATCCTGCCCTCAAGAAATTTATACTCTAATTTGAATGACTATATAGAAATAACTATATTCAAAAAAGATATATTCCGAGTACATGAAGGTAATCTCAGAGGACAGGCACTAGCAGCAAAAGGTCTAGGTAAGGACTCCTATAAAATTAGGAATTAAGCTGAATCTTTCGAGAGAAGCTAAAAGACAGATGAGGAAAGAGAATATTCCAGGCATGAGGATTAGTCAGGTCAAAAGAAGAGCTGAAAGATGGAGAAGAATGAATGTCACATATATGGAAAAGACAAATATTATAAATTGATTATAGTATGCATTAAAGTCTGAAAAAGTATGAAGGAAGCAAATTTTAGAGGGAATTACAGGTCAAATATAGGACTTTATATCTGATCTTACATATAACAGGTAGAAGCTTCTTGATGAGGTAGTTGACATGGTCACCACCACTTTAGGAAAAATCATATTTGTTGTTGAGTGGAGGACTAACCAGAGTGGGGTAAGATTTGCAGGATAAATACTAATTAGAAGGTCATTTCAATGGTTCAAATAAGAAGTGGTAATATCTTGTACTAGGGTGATCTCTTCATGAGTTGAAAGAAAAGAACACATGCAAGAGATGTAGTAAAAATAAAAATAACAAGATCTGACCAAATATTCAGTATATGGCATGAACAAGAGTGAGGAGTTGAGGATGATGCCAAGGTTACAAGTATGGCTGTCCTTTATTTAAAAAAAAATGACTTGTGTATATCTATCTCCAAAAAAAAGAATTAAAGATAGAAATAAGTAAGAAATACTTTTATATAGACATATATCTTTTTGTCAAATGCCTTTCTAAAGAGGCACAAGGGAGGGAATGAATTAACTGAGTATTTTAATGTAACAAAGCATAAATATATTTTAAAAAGAAAAGAAAGAATAGGAAAAAGAAAGTAAAGAAAGAAAAAAGAAGGAAAAGAAAAGAGAAAAAGAGAATGTTTAATAAAGAAAATCAGGAAAAGAAGAGTTGTAGGGAAAGAAAGAAGTTGTTTTTAAGGAATATGGATTTGTGATTCCTGAAAAGCATTCATTCAATGAGAAGGTAAGATCGGAATTCAATAGAATTTAGAACTGTAAATCAAGAAATGGGAATCATTCACATAGACATGACCATTGGAACTAGAAGAGCTGATGAAATTACTGAGAAAAATAGCATAGAGGAAAAAGTGAGCCAAAGAAAAAGTCTTACTGGGTATTGTGGTTGGTAGGTATAACTTAATTGAAGATCCAGAAAAGGAGGTTGAAAGAACTAGTAAGACAGGTAGGTGGAGAGCCAAGAGAACAAAAAACCAAAGGAAGAGGGAGGAAATTGTCATTAGTAATTATACAAGTTGCAAATAGGTCAAGAAAGATAAAGATTGAGGCAATGCCATTTGACTTGGCAGTTAAGTTAAGTGATACTGTGTATTGGCTCCAAGGCAGAAGAGTAGTAAGGGCTAGGTAATGGGGGTCAAGTGACTTGCCCAGGGTCACACAGCTGGGAAGTGTCTGAGGCCAGATTTGAAGCTAGGACCTCCCATATCTAGGCCTGGCTCTCAATCCACTGAGATACCCAGCTGCTCCCTAAATTTTAATTTAAAGAATTTCTCTGTGACATAAAGAAAGATAATGAAAGGAGAAACAATAGGTATATCTAACGTATACAACTTTTTCAAGGAGTTTAGTCAAGTAGAAGAGGAGCAGAATGGTCAAGTTAAGAAAGGGGATACATAGGAAATAGTTGAGAAATATATCTGGATGTTCTGAAATGAAAAGGAATGGAAACGAGGGCATTGAAGGGGAACAATTCCAGTTTTTTCAGTTAAGTATGAGGTGAGGTCATTTGTTAGCTGAGAACATGGGAGCAGGGTGGGCAAGTAGGCTTAAGAAGTGTAAAAACATTTCAGAATAGCCACTGCAATGAGTGGGATTTCAAATTAATTAGGGAGCTGTGAAAGGTTTGCCTTGCTGCAATGAGAGTACAGTTGAAATTACATAACACAAATGTGTAATCAACTCAATAAGCATTGTTTTGTAATTTTCCTATCTCTGAAAAAAGTGATGGAATTGATAGAATTAGAGGCAAGTAGCAGTCAACATAGGGGGTCATCAAAGTATGATCAGTGATAAGACAAAATACAAAGGATAGAGAAGATAGAAATTAACTGGTTCACCAACAGAGTAAAAGCAGGAGAGCTTAGCAAGAGTGGGAATTATGACTTGGCAAAGAATTGAAGGGTGGAAGGAATGGAGGTCATGGTAAAGATAAAGAACTGATTAAGGGGTCATCAAATAGATAGAAAGATTGAATGATAAAAGACCATGATTAGATATAAGGAACATCAGAGTTCATGAACCTGGAAATAGATGCATTATGGGTGATAGCAAAATCAAGGTTATGAACATTTCTATAGGTAGCTAAGATGGAATGAACAAGTAGGTTATGATAACTTAATAAATAGAAGAAAGGATATTTGAGGGAATATTTTAAGGTAGGAGTGAGGATGGAGAGAAAGACAGTGAACCAAGCACTGAATTCACTGTGTAAGAAAGGAAAATGTCCAAAATCAATAATGGCCACCAAGGTCTGCTGAGTCTCAAGGGAGGAGAGTTTTCATAAAACTCTATTTCAATATGCCATAATGGGTGCACAAAGGTATAGGTATCAGGCAAAGTATAATATTATTTCTCTCATCCAGTCCAAGAAGAATTTATTATTTAAATATTTCATACAAGGCTCTGAGGTAGACACTAGTCAAAAGGAGAAAATATTCTCTGTCTTCATATAGCTTACATTTTACACACATTTCCCCTTTGTTCTCTATGCAATTATTGTACCTTTATTGGACTATCTAGCTATTTCAGAGACAGATGATATTCATATAGTTTTCCCACTTGCAAAATGGAGGGTAATTAGAACTAACAATCTACCTATCAAAGACGTGTGAAGATTAATAAAATAATTTCTTTAAAGGTCTTTGAGCTTTTGGAAAGATGCATAGTACAGGCAATGCATTATTATATGGTTTAATTTGTAGGTGTGTGAGACAGTTTATAAGTGATTTACATCAAATGAAAAACATAATTAGTACTACATTAATGCTTCAAAGGTCATCATATATACAAGCCAATGAATGTAAAATTTGAAGATTTAATCAAAACACTAAATTATCACACAACATATGTTATGTATATTAAGATACACATTTAAGAGTTTAGTATTGAGAATGATGAAATATGAAGAAAGTGGGCAAGTTAGTTTGTTTTCTAACTAAAATTGAATGATTTTTTAAAGGTAAGCTTTCTTACATATTTCTTCTCTCAGGGCTTCTGACGGGTTCCAGAGAGGAAATGAAAACAGATGTAATCAGGCTTTGAACTAATCTGCTGATAGAAGAACCTGAAAATTTCTCAAATTGAACTAAGGTAAACAATTCCCTTTATTTCTGAATGAAATATGTGACCTCATAATTAATTATTAAGTGATGAATTATTAATACTATTCTCAGAAGGATTTATATTTTTCCTGGTAATTAGCTTCTTTTCTAATGATCTTTAGTCAGTTAGATAAATAGATATAACAATTTATACATATGCATATATATGTAAATACAGAGAGGAAAGAAAGACAGACACAAAGATGTGGAAATACTCTGGTGGCTGTCAGAATTATGGAATTGCAAAAAAGATCAAGATCTTTACTGGCATAGAAGACTCCTCTACATATGAATATTCTTCTTGGGCTACCTTACATTCAGGCAATGGCAGCTAATGGAAACTTACTTTCTTTACAAATAGATGATTCCTTCAGCAGCAAAGTTACCAGAAAGAAACAAGCAAAACTAAACCTATCTAACCAGAACCCATAATTAGTGAAATATAACTAGCAGGAGAAAATGAAAATGATGATAAAGAAAGGTGCTAACAAAATTTACCATAAAAATCACCTTCTAGGGGTTCCTGGAGTAATCCAGTATCCTCAACCTTTTCCACATCTATACGTAATTTTGTATATAATTATTGGTGTTTTAAACAATTAAAAAACTCTGAAGCTTTGATAGGTCTCAATCTGGTAAGATTAATGCATATTCATTAATATCTACTTACTGAAGCACAAAAATATAATAATATATTTGATAAATATTTCCCCCAAATGAGGATTAAGACCACAAAGAGTTAACTCACCCCTACATTTATAGGAAAATTATCTTTATAAGAATACTTAATCCACTAATCATTCTAGACATTACAATTTTTGGCAAAAATGACTTACCAAGTAGCTTTGATTATTGCTTATCCCATTCTTGGAGCAGAATTTTCAGGTTATACCTGTGCTCAATCCATGGTCAAACAACACAAAAGCAAACAACAGACTACTCTATCTGACACGTCATAAATTAACTCAAACCCATAGCTTATATGATCACCACTTTCAGAAATTTTGATTTGCTCTATTTTTCCCTATCTTGAAAATGTTCATTTGGGTGAATTTTTCTTCACTGTCAGTCTTTCAAAAGTAGATATAATTCAAATACATATTAAAGAAAAGAAGATGGTAACAATAAATTTTCGAGGAACTGTGGAAAAAATAGGCACACTCTTACACAAAGTATTAGATGAATTACTCCAATTGTATGAGAAAATAATTTGCAAATATGCAAGAAAATTCACTAAGTTATTCATACCCTTTATTTCAGCCACCATACCCTACCATACCACATTACCAGGCATATACCTCAAGGAGATGAAAGACAAAAAAGAAAAGAGTCTCATATATAATAAAATATTCACAGCAGCACTCTTAGCTATCTCCAATAATAATAACAAAAGCAAAATTTTAGAAATAAAGTATATGAGCATCAATTACAAAACTGCTGAATAAATTGTATTCTTATTGGATTTTAATGTTCTTTATTCCGCTTCAGACTCTCCAGAAATTATCTACCATACCATAGCAATCTTCTCATTGTAGAAGTTTACAGAGCCCCTATGACCTTCATCCATCCTTCTCAACACCGTCCTATGATTTCCTCCCAGAATCTCCTTTGAAGGAAAGTACTCAGGCCAGCCACATGTTCAATAAAGATGCAACAGTTTTAAAAGACATGTTTTTCTCTATCAATAAATTTTTAATCTTGTAAGATGGCATGATTTGCAAATATCTGAAAAGTGTAAATTAAATATATATTTAAAGAAGTATATTTATTACTCAATAGAAGTAAAGTGGTTTAAAATGTTGAAAAAAATAGATCTATCTCCCCTCTTATTTTTACCAATTCTTTGGTAAGTAAACAAAAAACAAAAGATTGTGAAAGGTTTTCTGAACTTTGAACCAAAGAACTTAGTGATTTTTCATAAACTGAAAGTTGGCTTTTAGAGGATAATTTATCTGCCAAAGGAGCATGACCCTGAGCAGAGGAAAAGTTACTGGGAGAAAATGAAGATAATCCAAAGTAGAGAAAAAGGATAGATTTTTTCCTCCTTTTCTTTTTTCCTAAAACAATTCTTCTTTGAACTGCATATATTTCTGCCATATTCCATTATCTTTTCATTTTCTTCTTTAAATTTTTTTGACTTCTTGAATTAGGCTTTCCTGAGCTTGAGAGATGAAAGAATAATTGGAGAATGGCTAAGCAAACTGTGGTATACCAATGTAATAGAATACCATTTTGCCATAAGAAATGAAGAAAAAGAAAGTTTCAAAGAGATTTGTAAAAAAAAATTATATGAAATGATGCAGAGAGAAGTGAGCAGAACCAGAAGAACAACTTAAAGCATCAATATTATTTTTAAAAATTAAGAAAATTAAGAGCTTTGATCCACTAATAATTAACCATGATTTCAGAGGATTGATAATTAATAGTCTGCCAAACCCATGACAAAGAAATGACAAACTGATATGCAAAATAAGAAATGCATCTTTGGATATTATCTAATATAATATTAATCTTCTCTCCTTTCCTTCCTTTCATTTTTTTCTTTTTGTTTTTCTCTCTTTTTAGTGGATGCACTGAATAAAATGAATGCTGGATAATTGATAATTTTTTTTTACCTTTTTAATGATTGGATCACTAACCAGTTATAACACCTTTACATCTTATTTTTTGTGTGCCTGAAACATAACTCTTGGGCTAAGAACTTTCTGCAACAAAATATCCCATGCCAAAGAAGCTTTTTGGTAAATTCCCATATTTGATTATATATATATATACATATACATATATATATATATATGCATAATGCCTATCCAAATGGTCAATTGACATTTTATATTCATGTGTTCAATTAATATTCATTCTGGTTTTCAAGGAGATATGGTATATGTTTTTATTGGTTATAATTTTCCAAGATGAAGGAGAACTTCAGGTACATCTTCATAATGAACATGCCCCTTTGTTCTGATCACCCTTATGTCTACTCACTACTTGACTATATTTGGATCTTGCTTCTGATTTTACCCACTCTTAAATGTAAGAGTGTTTAAATCTGGTGCATGAGTTCCCTGACAGCAAGCATTTTGGCAATTGTTAGCATTATTTCTCCTTTGATAATTATTATTATACTGTCTATTATATCCATTATTTCTATTTTATTGTCTAGAAAATTGCACTCTGAACCTACATTCCCTAACAAAATGTCCAACACGATTACATAAGAAAAACCTCTGAGGTCCAGATCTTCTTTCTCTTCGCTTGTATTAGTTGTTAGGTTGCACAGATCTAAGTGCTGCCACTGCCTTTATTTCCTTTATTTCACTATCCCTTGCTTTATTTTCTGCATCCCTTCATTTATTTTTCAAATCCTCTACTACAGTATCCCTATCTTCATATATATCCTCACTGTCCATACACACATAAGTTGCCTTTCTCCTTAATACGTCCAGTCCCATCTCTTCTCAATTAGGGCAATTATTTTTAAAAAATAGTTTAATCTTAGGGCATGCATTGTTTATAAATATCCTTTTGATGTGTGCAATTGTATCCTCAGCTAACACATCCAAGCCTAAAATTTTTTCTGCTGTGTCTGTTATTCTCTCAAGAAAATTTGTAAGTGACTCATTTAATTTCTCTTTAATATTCTCAAATTTAGACCAAGCATTAAGGCATTTAGTATGTCTCTTCATCACTTCGATGATTGACTTTCTGGCTTGTTTAATCATTTCATAATCAGGGGATAAATTCATATCCAAACCTTCAAAATCTCTTGGCCATGGGGTCAATAATGGATTGTTCCTTGTTTCCTCTATGAATTGGTTCCTTTTCCTCTTGGTTAATAACTCCTTCATTAATAAATAAAAATCTACATAGTCAGGGTCAAAAATCTCCATAGCACTCTAAAATTATTTTACTACCTTATTAGGTTCATCTGAAAAGCAAGGGATTCTACATCTAATGGTTTCCAAATCCTCAAGTGTAAACAATTTATGAGTTTTAACCTTATATATCACATCCTGTATAACCACAGGCATATCTCTTAGAGGGAACAGCAATGCTTGATTTTTATTGCATTCTACATCTTCCCTTTCCAATCTAGACACTCTCTTAATTTTTCCATCATTGTTTTCCTTATTTATATCATTATCTTTTAAATCATTCACAATATCATTGGTTAAAACAATCCTATTTTTCATATATAACTGCATTACCTCCATGTTATCTTTTATTATCATTATCATCTGTTTCATCTCAGAATCTTTTGTTATCCATAATACAATTTCTCTTAATCTATAGCCAACACCAAAAACCACAAATTTATATTTATACAAGTAAACATAAACAAATCAATGGTACATAGACTAATACAGTTCTTATAGTTAATGCCATCACTGGTTCCATACACTCATATAATAAAACCATATAGCGACACTGGGGAAACAGGGTAAAAATCCCATAAGAAATATGTAGGAAACAATCCCATAGAAAATATAACACAACATTTGCCATGTCCTCTGACATAATATTTACAGTGTACATGAAGTTGTTATACAACACAGGGGATGTTCTATTATCATCCACTGTAATTATTAATAGTAGTGGTAGTCTCTTGGTGACTGAGAATGACAATTGTCTTTGTGCATTATCATCTATTGATGTACCCTCATGTGGCTTTGGAGTCCAAAGGTTGAGGCGCACAGTTTGTGGCACATGGGGCATGGAACTCCAGTTGTTACGGGAGGTGCGGCTGTGGCCTCGTGTCGGCGTTCACGCGCAGTGGCAAGACATCGACGTCGCTCATCTTCAAAAGTGGTGGCGGCCTGGTTAATGTGGGCTCGCCAGCTGCTTCTGACAGAGGCAGCGAGTTCTAGTTGCTTTGGTGTCATGCCAGCCCACTTCAAGTTTGACTTTAGCTGATCCTTGAATCTTCTCTTTGGTCGGCCTTGTTTCCTGAGTCCAGCTGACAGTTCACCCTAGAATACCTGTCTTGGTATTCGCTGTGGGTCCATGCGGATGACGTGTCCAGACCATCGTAGCTGGGTTTTGAGGACCAGGACTTCGATGCTGGTGGAGTTGGCTCTGTCGAGGACTTCCTGGTTGTTGATTCGGTCCTGCCATCGGATCTTCATGACTGACCAGAGAGAGCGTTGGTGGAATTGCTCCAGCTGCTTCATGTGCTTCCGGTACAGTGTCCATGTCTCACAACCGTACAGGAGCGAGCTGAGGACCACTGCGTTATACACTTTGAGCTTCGTCACAGTGCTTACACTGCTGTGTTGGAGGACTTTGCAGCGCAGCGTCCGAGTGCCTGGCTGGCCTTTTGGATCCTGGCATTGATCTCATGGTCTAGGGACCCATCGTTGGTGATGGTGCTGCCCAGGTACTTGAAAGTATTGACATTAGAAAGCTGAGTACCATTGATTGTAATGCACGCCTGGTTAGTTGGCCTCCCTGGTGCAGGTTGGAACAGCACCTCTGTTTTGCTGAGGCTAATAGTCAGGCCAAACAGTTTTGTTGCAGTAGAGAACCTGTCCAAAACAGTTTGGAGATGATTTTCTTGGTGGGCCATGAGAGCACAGTCATCTGCGAAGAGAGGTTCCAGGATGAGTCTGTTGTCTTTGTTTTTGCAGTCAGGCGGTGAAGGTTGAATAGTGAGCCATCCAGTTGGTATTTGATGTAGACGCCCAGGTCTAGATCCATCACAGCATGTCGTAATGCTTGGGTGAAGTATAGGTTGAATAGTACCGGAGCGAGGACACAGCCTTGTTTCATGCCATTGGAGATGCTGAAGCAATCAGAAGTCTCTCCACCAGATAGGACTTCCCCTGTCATGTCGATATGAAAGAGCTGGATCAGTTTGATGAATTTTGCTGGTCAACCGAGCTTGCTAAGGATCACCCACAATGCATCCCTGTTCACTGTGTCAAACGCCTTTGTCAGGTCTATGAAGACAATGTAGAGACTCAGATTCTGCTCGAGGCATTTTTCCTGCATTTGCCTCACCGTGAAGACCATGTCAATGGTGCTACGATCTGGTTGGAAGCCACATTGTGATTCAGGCAGATTCTGCTCTGAAACAGATGACAGGAGTCTGTTGAGTATAACACGGCGAGGATCTTTCCAGCAGTGGAGAGTAGTGAGATGCCTCTGTAATTGTCACAGGCTGCTTGTGCGCCTTTGTTCTTGTATAGGGCTACGATGGAGGCATCTCTGAGTTCTGGGGGCATGTCTTCCTCTTCCCATATGCTGGTCAGCACTATGTGGAATGCCTGGAGTGCCTCTCCATTTAAGGCCTTGTACACCTCAGTTGGGATTATCGGATGCCTTGCCTGAACTCATTTGTTTAACGGCTTTTTGGACTTTCTCTATTGAAGGAGGGACATCAAGTTGTTCAATGGTGCGGTTTTGGGGATCTGGTCAAGGGTGCTTTGGTCGACTGAAGAGGGTTGGTTGAGAAGCTAACTGAAGTGTTCTTTCCACCTGTTGCTGATGCCTTTTTTATCTTTTATGAGAGTGTCACCATCAGAGGATAGCAAGGGAGTGGTGGTGGGTTTTAATGACCCACAGACAGTCTTGAGGGCACTGAAAAATTGTTTGTAATGATTATTAATACCAAACACCAAAGAACAGAACAAAAAAATGGCTTCATAGCATATGTGCTATTTGCCTTTTGGCTCTTTAAAAAATTAAATCCCCTTCAGTGTCCACCCAGGAATCAGAATTCTGTGTCAATCAGGACCTTGGAGAGCAACCAAGTGCTGGAGAAGGTCAATGGAATGTTCCTAGGTAGCCCAACTGCCAACCTGCTAATCTGTCTGATTTTCTCTGGCCAAAGTCAATTACTTTGCAGGTTGCCCTACTGACTCACTAAATGTTATAAGGTGGGTTAAAACAAGGGTTCAAACCAGTTATATATATATATATATATATATATATATATATATATATATATATATATATATATATATATATATGAGAACATACATGTATATGTATATGTGTGTGTATATATATGTATGTATATATATATATACACATATACATATACATATATATGTATGTATATATATATATAAAGAAAGAGGAATCATTCACAGGAAGAGAATGAGGTAATAAGTGTTATAAGATGCTATGCATAAAAAGGATAAGGGAGGGGGAATTGGAGATAGCACCAAGAGATACTTGAAGAAATAAAATAAACAGGACATACTTTATCACACAAACATACACAAGGGAAGGGGGGAGGAAAATAATACTCTTATAAGAAGCAGAGGAAGAAAATGCTAATAGGTAATAGTTAAACCTTACTCTCAGTGAAATCAATTCTGAGAGGGAAAAGCATCTAGATCCATTGGGGTATTGAATTCTATCTTACTCTATAGGGAAAGTAAGAAGGGAAAACTAAAGGGGCAGGGAATACAAAATGGGAGGAAAAGAGAAGGGGGAGGGAACTTAACAGACCCTAAAAAAATAAGAAGGGAACACAAAGGGAGGGAGCAGAAAGGGAAGATTATTAAGCACGGGGATTATGGGGACTGATTAAAAGCAAACTACTGGTTTAAAAAGAGAAAGGACAGAACTAGGAGAGGATATCAAAATGCTAGGGAATACACAAGTGGCAGTCATAACTTTGAATGCGAATGGAATGAACTCACCCATAAAATAAAAACAAATAGGAGAGTGGAATAGAAATCAAAATCATACCATAGACTGTCTGCAAGAAACACACATGAGGTGAGAAGACACTGACAAGGCTGGAATTAGAGGTTGGAGCAAAATCTATTGGGCCTCAACTAATAGAAAAAAGACAGGAGTTGCAATCATGATATCTGACAAAGCCAAAGTAAAAATAGATATGATTAAAAGGGATAGGGAAGGTAACTACATCCTAATAAAAGGCAGTATAGAAAATGAGAACATATCAATAATCAACATTTATGCGCAAAATGGTATAGAAACTAGCAGAGTCGAAGGACGAAATAGATAGTAAAACTATACTAGTGGAAGACCTGAACTTACCACTATCAAATTTTAATAAATCAAATAAAAAATAAACAAGATCGAGGTAAGAGATGTGAATGAAATCTTGGAAAAATTGGAGTTAATAGATATATGGAGAAAAATAAATAGGGACAAAAAGGAATACACATTTTTTTCAGCAGCACATGATAAATTCACAAAGATTGACCTTGTACTAGGGCATAAAAACATGGCAAACAGATGTAGAAAAGCAGAAATAATAAATGCAACTTTTCAGATCATAATGCAATAAAAATAATAATCAATAAGGTTACATGGAGAGGCAAATCAAAAATTAATTGGAAATTAAATAATATGATGCTCAAAAATTGGTTGAAGAACAAATCATAGAAACAACAAATAATTTCATTGAAGAAAGTGACAATGATGAGACATCCTTTAAAAATCTATGGGATGCAGCCAAAGCAGTACTCAGGAGGGAATTTATATCCTTGAGTTCATATATTAAAGAATTAAGAAGGACAGAGGTCAATGAATTAGACATGCAAATCAAAAAAACTTGAAAGTGAAGAAATCAAAAATCCCCAGATGAAAACTAAATTAGAGATCCTAAAAAAATAAGGGAGAAATTAATAAAATCAAAAGTGAAAGAACTATTGAACTAAAAAATAAGACTAGAAGCTGGTATTTTGAAAAAACAAATAAAATAGTCAAATTACTGGTCAATCTAATAAAAAAAAGAAAAGAAGAAAGCCAAATTAACAGTATCATAGATGAAAAGGGAGACCTCACCTCCAATGAATAGGAAAAATTAAGGCAATCCTTAAAACTATTTTGCCCAATTATATGGCAATAAATATGGCAATCTAGGTGATTTGGATGAATATTTATTAAAATACAAATGCCTAGATTACCGGAAGTAGAAATAGAATTCTTAAATAATCCCATATCAGAAAAAGAAATTGAACAAGCCATCAAAGAACTCCTTAAGAAAAAAATCACCAGGGCCTAATGGATTCAGAAGTGAATTCTATCAAACATTCAAAGAACAACTAATCCCAATATTATACAAACTATTTGACACAATAAGCAAAGAAGGAGTTCTACCAAATTCCTTTTATGATACAAATATGGCACTGATTCCAAAGCCAGGCAGGTCAAAAACAGAGAAAGAAAACTATAGACTAATCTCCTTAATGAACATACATGCAAAAATCTTAAATAGAAGAGTACCAAAAAAAACTCCAACAAGTTATCTTGAGGGCTATTCATTATGATGAGGTGGGATTCATACCAGAAATGCAAGGATGGTTAAGTATTAGGAAAACCATTCACATAATTGACCATATCAACAAGTAAAGCAACAAAAATCACCCGATTATCTCAATAGATGCAGAAAAAGCCTTTAACAAAATATAACACTCATCCCTACTGAAAACACTTGACAATATAGAAATAGAAGGGCCTTTCCTAAAAATAATAAACAGTATATATCTAAAACCATCAGGAAACATCATCTACAATTGGGATAAACTAAAAGGCTTCCCTATAATATCAGGAGTGAAACAAGGATGCCCATTATCACTTCTATTATTTAACATTATACTAGAAATATTAGCAGTAGCAATTAGAGAAGAAAAAGAAATTGAAGGTATTAAAATAGGCAATGAGAAGACCAAGGTATCACTCTTTGTGGATGATATGATAGTCTACTTAAAGAATCCTAGAGAATCAACCAAAAAGCTAGTAGAAATAATCAACAACTTTAGGAAAGTTGCAGGATACAAAATAAACCCACATAAGTCATCAGCATTTCTATATATTTCCAACACATCTCAGCAGCAAGAATGAGAAAGATAAAATAACCCTTGACAATATAAAATACTTGGGAATGTGAGCTTTAGATTACTCCACCCTACTTAGTCTAACAAAAACAGTAATGTCCACACCCATACTTGAGGATTAAGTATTTAGGAGGATGGCCTATGACAAACATGTGCTAGCAAATGACAAATCAGAAACAACTGACAGACCCCTGGGTTGTCCTGAGTCAAGCTTAAGCTACTATTAGTACATTTGAGACACAGGAAAGTGATGTAAAAATCATTTATATATTTCGCGTCACTTCCTCTCTCCATGCTCTTTCCGCAGAGAGGTGGCTCTGGCAGCAGCTTGCTGAGTGTTTTGGCATCTTGGTGTGGTGGCAGCTATTGTCCAGGATTGGGGGTTAGTTTTCCTTGATACTATACTAGGAGAAGCTTAGTAGCTTAGTTCAAGTGAGACATCTTCACTGAGCTCTTCTTGGAGTATAGGCTGATTCTTTTCTCCTTTACCTTCCAAACACTATCCTCTTAGAAAAGCCTCTAATCTTCTTCAAAGATCTCATGGTGGAGGCCTTTGAACTCACCTTGTGAGCCAGGCAGGAGAAATCCTATACCCTCTTTCTCTCTCTTCTCCTTAATTCCTTCCCTCTATATTAATTAAAATCACCATAAATTTCCAAACTGACTACGGTATTTTATTTGGGATTTTCTCTAGTGACCGAATTAATTTAGATTAGGTCACAACCCTAAAATTATCCTTACAGTCATCTATCTGCTGAGACAAACCCAGAAACTATATGAACACAACTACAAAACACTCTCCACACAATTAAAACTAGATCCAAATAAATGGAAAAACATTAATTTCTCATGAGTAGGATGAGCTAAAATAGTAAAAATAACAATCCTACCCAAACTTATTTACTTATTTAGTGCCATACCCATAAAACTACAAAAAAAAAAACTTGTTTACTGAATTAGAAAAAACATAACAAAGTCCATTTGGAAGAACAAAAGATTGAGGATAAACTCAGAATGGGTGAATGACTTGAACATAAAGAAGGAAATTATAAGTAAATTAGGTGAACACAGAATAGTATACATGTCAGATCTTTGGGAAAGGAAAGATTTTAAAACCAAGCAAGAGTTAGAAAAAATCACAAAATGTAAAATCAATAATTTTGATTATATCAAATTAAAAAGTTTTTGTACAAACAAAACCAATGCAACCAAAATTAGAAGGAAAGTAACAAACTGGGAAACAATCTTCATAACAAAAATCTCTGACAAAGGTCTAATGACCCTAATTTATAAAGAGCTAAATCAATTGTACAAAAAAATCAAGCCATTCTCCAATTGATCGATGGGCAAGGGACATGAATAGGCAATTTTCAGTTAAAGAAATCAAAACTATTAATAAGCACATGAAAAAATGTTGTAAATCTTTTATAATCAGAGAGATGCAAATCAAAACAACTCTGAGGTACCACCTCACACCAGACAGATTGGCTAACATGATAGCAACGAAAAGTAATGAATGCTGGAGGGGATGTGGCAAAGTCAGGACATTAATGCACTGCTGGTGGAGTTGTGAATTGATCCAACCATTCTGGAGGGCAATTTGGAACTATGCCCAAAGGGTGCTAAAAGACTGCCTGCCCTTTGATCCAGTCATAGCAGTTCTGGGTTTGTACCCCCAAAGAAATAATAAGGAAAAAAGACTTGTACAAGAATATTCAAAGCTGTGCTTTTTGTGGTGGCAAAAAAAAATGGAAATGAGGGGATGCCCTTCAATTGGGGAATGGCTGAACAAATTCTGGTATATGTTGATGATTGAATACTATTGTACTCAAAGGAATAATAAACTGGAAGAATTCCATGGGAACTGGAACAACCTCCAGCAATTGATGGAGAGCAAAAGGAGCAGAACCAGGAGAAATTGTACAAAGAGACTGACACACTGTGGTACAATCAAATGCAATGGACTTCTCCATTAGTGGCAATGCAGTGATCCTGAATAACCCAGAGGGATCTATGAGAAAGAATACTATCCACATTCAGAGGAAAAACTGTGTGAATAGAAACACTGAAGAAAAACAACTGATTGACTACATGGGTTGAGGGGAATATGATTGGGGATATAGACTCTAAATGAACATCCTAGTGCAAACATCAACAATATGGAAATAGGTTCTAATCAAGGACACATGTAATGCCAAGTGGAATTGCATGTGGGCTATGGGAAGGGTGGTGATAGGGGAGGGAGGAATAGAATATGATTCTTGTAACCAAGGGAAAATGCTCTAAATTGACTAATTAAATAAAATTTTCAAAAAAAAAGGAAAAAGAAAAATTTGGTGATAGGTCCAAGACAAAGTATCTAGGATCTGAAGTCCAATCTAGCTTAATTTAAAAGGGTTCATCATCAGAAAGCTGGCTATCAGGTGAAAGAGTTGGGAGTACAGAAATTTGTGTAGATTGCAAAGCTTTCTTTGGTCACAAAAAAGTTTCATTGTTGAGATACCTGATTATTTGAATTACTGAAATATTTTAATATATTACCACTTTTCATCTCAATCTTTGACTTTGGGGAAGGTAGGTGGTAAAGTGGATGGAGCATTGGACTTGGAATCAGGAAGATTTCATCTTAACAAGTTCAAATCTTGCCTCAGACACTTAATAACTATGTGACCCTGGGTAAGTCATTTATCCCACCTTGCCTTAGTTCCTCTTCTGTAAAATGAACTGAAAAAGGAAATATCAAACCATTCCATTGTCTTTGCCATGAAAACTGCAAATGAAATAATAGATTCAGGCAAGAATGAAATAACTGAATAAAATATTTTGACTTTAAAATATAATAAAAGAGCACATTAGAAGAATATGAACTTTTTTTCAGTCAGTTTGAATGTATGAGCTACTGGGGGTAGCTCAACAAAGACTGGCAAGAAAAGTGGAAAACAGTCTGGCAGAAGTTAAGTTTAGACTAAAACCACATGATAACCCAAGATAAACATCAAATAAATGTACATCTTAGATATAAACAAGCATATTATAAATAAATTATTTTTATTATTATTAGAGGAGTAAAAAAATGGATTGACAGGATCAATGACAAAATTGGACAACTTTGATCACAAAATTTTTAAAATATTTTTCCAAAATAAGGCCTAACTGAACAAACTGTGATACATGATTGTAATGAAAAACTATTATGCTTTAAAAAATAAAGATGATGATTTTAAAAATACTTGGAAAGACTTATTTGAACTGATATAAAGTGAAGTAAGCAGAACCAAAAGAACACTACACAGTAACAGCAATACCGGATGATGAACAACTGTGAATGACTTGGCTGTTCTCGGCAACACAATGATTCAAGACAGTTGCAAAGGACCTATGATGGAAAATACTATTCACCTCCAGAGAAAAGACTGAAGGAGTTTGAATTCAGATTGGGATAGATTATTCTTCACTTTCTTTTCTTCCAAAACTTTAACATGTCTTCTTCAACAACATGATGAATATGGAAATATATTTTTGTGGATAGAATATATAATATATGTGTGTGTATATATATATATATATACATATACATATGTATATATATATATATATATATATATATATAACCAATAAGAAGTTGCTTACTGTCTCAAGAAAAGGGGAAGGGAAGAAGGAGAGAGACAATGTGAAACTCAAAATGTCAGCAAATGAATGGTAAATATTGTTTTTATATATGAATAGGAAAAACATTACTGTTATATATATATATGTATAAAATATACACATGCATACAAATATAAACTAAGGAAGCCAAAAGAAGGAAAGTAACAGTTAATGGGGGGAAAACTCTTTGGAACAAGTTTCTCTGAGACAGATGAAAAATATTATATATATATGTTTATAGACATGGTGAATGAAGGGATATTTTATTAATATTTTCTGCTTGTTTCAAGGGTTTTGTTTTGCTTTTCTCCAGGGGAAAGGATGTCATGTGGGAGAAAAAACAAATACTTGTTGATTAATTTTCTTAAAAAAATTAAATAGAAAGTCCAATGCTGAAGTGACAAGTGCTTTGGCCAGTCAAGGATATATAAGTATGCAGATTGAGGTAGTATGGTGTCAGAACATTAAACATTACATATAGCCATATTTAATTCACTTAAAACTCATTTAAGATATTTCACTTTGAGATCCACTGCTAAGGTCAACAGCTACCCAAACCCAACATCACCTTAGCTCTGGTTTATAGAAGTCACTAGTAGTTATAAAATGATTTTACTTTCCATCAAGATGAATTTCTAATGGAAGGGAAATACATCACTCTGTAATTACTCTATTAAGAGACAATTAAACACAAATTCATCTACATACATCAAACAATCAAGCAATCGGCTAACATTTTTAAGCTCTTAAAATGTGACAGATACTTTAATAATGCACTGGAAATGCAAATACAAAAGCAAGGCATCTTCTACCCTTTGAATTTTAAAAAAAGTTATATCTAAGAGAAAAGCGTTTTTCTTAATGCATAGTTTCATTTTACTAAACCTGAATTATTCAGGTATTTAGGAGGTTATATATGATTAAGTTACCAAGTAGATTGCACATTGTAGGGAAAAGAAGATGGGAATTGACTCCGAGACTCTGTCACATAGCTGTGCAAACTTTGACAAATCTTGTTGTTCAGTTATTTTAGTCATGTCCAACTCTTCATTGAACCCTTTTGGAATTTTCTTGAAAAAGATACTGGAGTCCTTTGCCATTTCCTTCTCTGGTTTATTTTACCGATGAGCAAAATGAGGTAAACAGAGTAAATGACAGACTAGGAGTCACATAGCTGGTAAGTGTCTGAGGGCAGATTTAAACTCAAACCTTCTTGATTCCAGGTCCAGTATTCTACCCTCTCTGCCACCCTTTGATACATCACTTAAACTCATTTTCTTCAAGTATAATATGATAGAATAGGACTAGACACTAAGATTCCTTCCAACTACAACATTCTATGATTCTTGGTTTTTAAATTGTTAATATGCAAGGCAACTAGGTAGCTTAGTGGATATAGAAAACCAAACTTGGAGATGGGGGGTACTGGGTTCAAATATGGGGTCTCAGATACTGTGTGACCCTGGGCTAGTCACTTAACCCTATTTGCCTTGCCCTTAAAACACTTCTACTTGGGAATTGATACTAATGAGTCTAAGACAAAAGGTAAAGGTTTTTTAAAAAATGAAAATAACATTGTCAGTATTCTCTGGGTCAGAGGCCACGTATCATCACGAGAAGAACCCTGAATTAAAGTTCAGATGACTTGAGTGCAAGTCCCTGATTCCATTTTCTAAATTGATGACTCTGGTGAAGTATGAGTCTTTACTAAAAGGAAAATCCCCTTTGTTCTGCAGATTCAATGGGAAAACTCACTGGCAAAAGTTTTGTAAACTGTAAACTATCATAGAAATGTAAAGTATTCCTGGAAAGTCCACAGCCACAAATTTATTGGATCTATCCAAGCTGAATGATTTGGAAAGAATGACTAAATCGAAACTAAGTATCCCATAGCTATAATCCTTGTTTGGGGTCATGCTGAGGTTGAAAAATCATTTGAGCGTGGGGGTTCTGGACTGCTTTGGGCTATGAGAACTGGATATCTGCACAAATTTTGGCATTAATGTTAAGTGTGTAATATTTATTGGGAAAGGAATTAGAAAGCAGAGGAAAACCAGGTTGCCAAAGGAGGATTCAATTGGCCAGGTTGGAAAGAGAGAATGCCCAAGTTCTCATATGAACTAGACTGGTATCAGATACATGAAAAGCCCCTGAACATCTAGCATTGGTAAAATGAAAGATATAATAAGCAATAAAGGAAAGAAGGAAAAAAAGAAGGGAGAAGGAATTAAAGGAGAGGGAGTTAACTGGATATTTTAATGTAACAAATACATTAAAATTTTAAGAAAAAAGAAGAGAAACTGAAAAGAGAAAGAAAGAAAAAGGAGAGAAGGAAAGAAAGAAGGAAAAATGAGAAGAGATAAGGAGGGAAGAGAGTTTGGGGAGCATTATTAGAGGGAAGGGGAAGAGAAAGAAGGCGAGGGGAGAGGAGATTCATGTATATGCTGTTATGGAATTATTTCCTTAGCATTTTTACGAGCCACCATCCCTCGCCCTGAAAATACTGTGTTCTATGAATGTTTGCCTTCCATCAAGAAGAAGGATATTATAGCAGATTATATTATATTTCTTTAGAGGGCTTTTGTTCAATGAATCTCCAAAGTGCCAAGTTTTGTCCTCCATGTAAAAAAAAAATGATTCAGAGCTTGGAAGAGAGTGTGAAGCACTCAGTCCTTGTATTTCTTGGGCCAGCTCTCTGTTGCTTATCATCCTCTATCCCAGAATTAAGTAGGTTCCCTTAAAAAAATTATGTTACAGGCTTTTTAAAGACTTTTGCTTGCTATGTATAAACATGTATGATACTGTATACTTGTAGAGTACATAAGAAGATTTAATAACATTTCTCTCAACTGACCTCTGAAAGATGGGGATATCATCCCTTCTTGAGATGGTAAGGTTGAAAGTCCAGTGTCTCTGTCTGTACTAGGCTGAAAGACCAAAATGGCTGCTTTCAGACCTGGATCTCTTAATAACGCAATCTGACTTCTCTTATCAAGCTAATAAAAGCTTTAATGTTGTAAATAAAAGGAGGAATGGGATAGGGAGGTGGGCTGAGGTTCCCTGAGGTAATAAATAACACTATGACTCCAACACTATGGCTCCACTGGCAGGGCACTGCTCCTCTCAGGGAAGTACAATTAACTCCTTCAGGAAGTAGTTACTCCAAAGTGACAATGCCAACAGGAAGTCCCCAGCTCCAGATTCAAGTTCCTCTCTTATTCTGTCCTAAAATTACTTTTGGAATCCTCTTTTTCCTTTAGTTCTTGCTGTGAGCCAACCTGGTTTGCAGCTATATTTATTGTGAACTTGCTTTTTTTGTCTTCATTTCTACACCTCTTTACTTTCTTAGTGAACTTAATGAGTTTAGCCTACACTGAACCAAACAGATTTTAAGTACTATTACATATTGTAATACCAGACAAAGTTTATATGAAGTAGCATTTAGGTCAATACAAATTGTAATTATCTTAAGATCAAAAGTGTAATTCAAAGCAAAAACAAAAAATTATAAGAATGCTAAATTTCAATAGCTATTTTAAATGGCATATATAAATATACAAATATATATGTGGGCATACATTAATGTATTTACACATATATTTAAAATATTCTGTTTATTAACTGTATAAGAATAGTGAAATTCTAAATTTTAAGACAACTATATAAAAATCTAGAAATTCAAAATGTCATACTATCATCAGATATATTCTAAGGATAGATTTCTTTCTTAAAGATCCTAATCTTACATAATTTTGTCCTTAATTCTTTTATGTATAAGAATGGATATCATGATTTAGATTACACACCATATCAAGGATGACCATTCTTCTCATTCTTTGGATGACAGTCATATGCTCTAACAATATTTTATTTAATAATATGTAAATCTGCCCTCAAAAACTGGTATTTAAAAGATATCAAAATTATTTTCATTACCTATGTTTACTAAACCCTTTTCTCCAAAAATATGATTTTAATTCTCAACTCAACAGAATTATTTTATATAATATCACTCTTGAAATACTACTGAAAAAAAGCAAAACTTCACAAAAATGTGCAAAACTTTAGGCTCCAAAGGAAAGTAATGAATGCTGGAGGGAATGTGGCAAAGTCAGGACATTAATGCATTGCTGGTGGAGTTGTGAATTGATCCAACCATTATGGAGGGCAATTTGGAACTATGCCCAAAGGGTGCTAAAAGACTGCCTGCCCTTTGATCCAGTCATAGCAGTTCTGGGTTTGTACCCCAAAGAGATAATAAGGAAAAAGACTTGTACAAGAATATTCATAGCTGCGCACTTTGTGGTGGCCAAAAATTGGAAAATAAGGGGATGCCCATCAATTGGGGAATGGCTGAGCAAATTGTGGTATATGTTGGTGATGGAATACTATTGTGCTCAAAGGAATAATAAAGTGGAAGAATTCCATGGAGACTGGAACAACCTCTAGGAAGTGATGCAGAGTGAGAGGAGCAGAACCAGGAGAACATTGTACACAGAGACTGATAACACTGTGGTACAATCAAATGTATTGGACTTCTCCATTAGTGGCAATGCAGTGATCCAGAACAACCTGAGGGATCTATGAGAAAGAACACTAACCACATTCAGAGGAAAACTGTGGGAGCAGAAACTCTGAAGAAAAACAACTGGTTGATCACATGGGTCGATGGGATAGGACTGGGGATGTAGACTTTAAATGAACATCCTAATGCAAACACCAACAACATGGAAATAGGTTCTGATCAAGGACACATGCAATACCCAGTGGAATTGCACATCGGCTATGGGAAGGGATAGGAGAGGGGAGGGAGGGAAATAATGTGATTCTTGTAACCACGGAATAATGTTCTAAATTGACTAAATAAAATTTTCAAAAAAATAAACAAAACTTTAGGCTCCCCCAATTCAAGAGCAGGGACTGTTTTGCTTCTCTATTTGTTTGCCTACTACATAACACAGGGCTTAGAATATTGGAAGCACCCCCAAAAAGACATCTATCCATTTATAGTAGGCAATGTAGGATACTAGCATGTGATATTTCTAATAAAATAATGCTATTATATGTGTATATAATACTGTATAAAATTTTGGATATTAAAATAAAATAAACTAAAAGCAATTTTTAATTAAATGATTATTATGGAATTTCCAACAATCTTAAATTTGTATGTCCCTTTACAATTTACCAAGTACTTCTGCATAATTCCTTTGTTCTTCCCAGCCCTATAGCAAGGACAGATACCATCAGTCTCATCCTACAAGTAAAGATATCAAGACTCAGAGATTAAACAAACTACCTGAGAATATTCAGTTAGTAATATGACAGAGGGATTTGAACTTGTGTCCTTTTTCTTCAAATATATTTTTCCTTTTTTCAATTAAAAAAATACCTATGGGCTGAAGAACACTGGTGAAATATAAAAACTAATGTATAGTAGGGAGCATAAATTGTATCCTGATTTTTATTCCTTAAATACAGTTTCTAGAAAGAGCTAGATCAGGCTATGCACACAGAAGAGAAAAAGAAAGACCTCGATTTTCCCTTACTTTTATATTTATTTTAATTAATAAATTTTCTGTTATCTCTCAGCATTGTGAGTAGCAGGGAAGTACAGTCTATATCTAAAGAAATGGTAATTATTTTGAAGTGGCTATAATAATGGCTATGGTAATTATTAATCATGTTTCATTTTTATCTTTCACTACACATATGTAATGCAGAGAGAAACCTGCATGTTCCCAGTGTATTTGAGTTAATTTTTAAATACTAAATTTGGCATTTATTAGCCCATTTGACAGGATTAATAAACTGAAATTATTAATAACTAGACATAATAATAGACATTTATAGATTATTCTCATCCCAAATTTTTTGTTTATTTGTGCACTATCATGCATTCCTCCTCCTCAAAAACATGAGAGAACTCTAATTTTACTATATTTAAAGTATCTGTATAATTTAGGTTGCTTACATTACCTAAAATTTTAACAAAAAACAAAAAATCATGTTTAGTCAAAATATTCAATTTTTTTGTCATTACAAAATTCATTCTCCTTTTGGATATTTGCATTTGTTTTACAGCCTATATAATTCTGTGGCCAGTTGCTGACCAAATTTTAGTTAGTCTTCCTTTTTAAAAAATAACTTCATGGGGAAAAAACCCAGTATCTTTTAAAATATTTAGTGATAGAAATACAAAGAATGACAAAGGTAGACAATCATGAAAAGAAGTCATCAGAATAAACTCTGTAGAGAATTCCTAAGCATGTGTAATTATTCCAAATATATATCATTAGGTCATTTATTTCATGGATGTCATAGCAGTCTGCCAGTATACTGTTATTTCATCTTTTTCAGCCTGGGGACATATTTCAGTATTAAATGGTTTATCTTAATCTGACCATGGTGGCTAAGACTTTTTATTATTTTTTTTTGGTGGGGGAAGAGGAGGTGGGGACTTGAGGAGGTTGTTAATCTTTTAAACACATTTCAGAAAGATTGAAATCAAACCACCAGTTACTCATAATTACCCTGCAAATGAATCTGATCTTTTGGGCAAGATGACAGCTTATGAGTGTTCCTGAATCCCATTTTCAATACCTCCTCCTTTTCTCCTTTGTTGAGGATTTCTGCCTTCTGGGTTGTTGTTTTTTCTCCAAAAACCCACTTTATTTATTTATTTTTCTAAAATCTCCCCACTCTCCACTAACCTTCCACCATACCCACATTCAGGTAAGCTCTAACCGTTATCAACAGAGTCTGTGTTTGAGGTAAAGTAGAATAATACAAGAAGTCACCCTACCTCTTTTAAGAAAAGCTTCAAAGAATGTCACAACCTTTTAGCAGCCTTGAAATAAGCTTACAAATGGAACTGAGATAAATAAAGGAAAGAAGTGGGAGCCCTTCCATGGGACTCCCTTTGGAACTCCTATTTTAGTCACGTAGGAACTGAAGAACCCCACTAGTAGAAAAAGAAAAGAAATGGAAATCCCCATTCTGTCATGTGTTTTTTTATGAATATTCTAAATATAGTTTGTTCTCAGAGCTGCCTCTGGGTATTTAAGGGAGAAAAAGTAAAGCCTCATCTGTGGATCAATCATCCAACTCTCTTCTCTCTTCAACCAAAACAATCCCAAACAGCCCCCCTTCCTTTTCTTGCAATCTCTGACCTTTGGATGCAGTGGCAGCTCATGCCAGCTCAGCCCTCACAGGAGGCCTCCTCATCAACCATAAATGAGAAGTATTATGTCTCTTTCACAAGTATTAAAGATCTAATCTGGCCACAGCTCCACAGATGCTGATCAGGTATAGAGGTTTCTTCAAAAATGGAAGACACATGATTACCTTTTATGGGTGAGATATTCTAATTATTCAGCAGGGATTCATTTCAGGTTACAGAATTTTTATTGAAAACCATTTAATTTTCAGTACCTGTCAGTCGGGCTGGACAACGTAGAGGAATACATAAGAATTACTGGAGCACAGGGCCAGGCCCTTCATCATTTGCATACACCCATATAATATAATTTTTATCTTCTTTTCATACAGAAAGGCAGTGAAATTCACAGATATTGCCCACAGACTGTAGCACAGCATATTGGTCATGGCATACTTTTATTATTTCTATTGATAATAAAAATAATGATAATGTCAAAAATTCAATTTTATAAACTAGTTATATTTATTCACACAGGAGGAACTTGTTTGTATTCTAATAAAAGCAAAGGAAGGGCCGAACACATCTACGTCCTAGCTCCTACATTCCCTTTAATCTTCATTTGGGCACAGTTTCCTGCATCCCCAGAATCCCAGAACCTCAGGGTAAGAAGAAGCCTCTGATGTCATCTACTGACTTGACTATTCTAATTATGAAAATTGTGACTGTATAATTTAGATCAAAAAGAAAATAAAGCAAATAAGTAACAGCTCAAATGCAAAAAGTAATTTCTTATCACTGGATCATGGTTATTGATCCATGAATCACAGACCTTTGATTAGTCAACTGATTTGGGGAGCTTTTATATTTGGTTTATTTTGCATAGATACCCCCTAAATCAGATGTGAAGTAAGCTCACTTTCAGGCATTTTTTGCTCATTCTAGCTAACACAGAGAAAGATGTTTTTCACCATTCAAATAAGACCTCTAGGAGATACTTTGTCTTCAGAAAATATCACCTTGTCAATAAATTAGCAGTTCCTATATTAGGAAATGATTCCCTGGAATGCCTTTCAGGATGGAGTTCCTGAGGCAGTATCCTTCAAAGTTTTTGGTTCATCTTGAAGCTCCCCAGCCCCCACCTTCTTTAAGGACCTCTTATCATGGATACTCTTCTTTCTTCCCCTACACCCCTTAATCAATAATACCACTCTTTGATAAGGAAAAGCAGCAAGAGTTCCATGTTCTTGTGCAAAAAGAGACAGTCATCTTTTTTTGTCTTTTGCTTCTTTTTGAAAGACGACATGCTAAAAAGAAGAGCAAATAGTTAGATAACAAGGTAGTAATGGGTCAAAGTTCCAGAGAGGGAACTTCTTCACTGGCAAGGGGAGACAACGAATGGCATTGTTGGGGCAAGGGAGAAAACTAGAATCCTGGGCAAGCTTCCTCCTACTCCAAATGATTTTTCAGATCCCTCCAAGGTAGGTCTCTTTTACCATCTCAAAACAACCCACTTGCTGGTGTTCCTTCAGGTGGAGAAATATTTTTTTAAATCAATGGGCATTAGGATTAATGAGTACTTTCACTGTCTCTTCCAAGTGGGGAGCTGTAGAAGAGAGCCTCTCATGGGCACTTGGGCTTCAACAAAGAGAAAAAACAACAGGAACAACAAAGGCATTTGCTACTACACTGGAAGCTGGCTGGAAAATAAGTGCTTCCAAATATGCCTATGAGTGGAGGTACCTAGAGTTTCTGGAACCATCTCATTTGCACTCTTAATGAAGCCTTTTGAAACTCTTCTGCAGTTTTCCCTTTGCTTATTATACAGTTAAAGCTGAAAAGAGCACAATGAACTCAGAGGTATCCTTTAAAGGTCTATTAAAAGCCACTCCTTCATATCTGACATGTTCTTTGCCACAGTGCTTGGGGATCCCCAAACCGACTTCATGCACATAACATTCTCAACATGTAAATATGACTTTAGGCAAAGTCATTGGGAGAAACCCCAGTGTCGAAAAATCCTTATTGATACTTTGATCACAAGCAGCATGGGACAGAAAGTTTTTGAACAACAAACCATTTGAGAGTGTGTAACATGCTTGTGAAAATATTCATGGCATAATTAGATAAATAACAGATCCAGTGTCTATTTTTACTTTCCCTTGATGAGAAGCTTTGCAGGAGAGACTGCTGGTAGTTAATTCTCCCTAACAACAATCTGTGTAATCACAAACCCCAATTAGCGGTGCCTGTTCTATGCTATACAAACTATTTCCTTAGCGCTTCACATCACTACTTTGTAATTAGCTTTCATCTACGCGAGCTTTGACTAAAAAAATATAAAAGAGTGTAAGTGATTGTACTGCCACTCAGTATTCTGCGAAATAATCGCTAGCGATTTCAATCAGATTAATTTTATCACCCGTATTAAGGAAAATTACCTCCCTCTTCACTCTCTACAGCTGAGGGCTATTTCATTTCCTGAGATGTTCATAAAAGCATAATATAAAGCAATCTGTAATTGTAAATATCCTTCCCTAATAACTTTGAGATATTTCCTTAATACATCTTTACATTTGGAGTTTCCGTTCCATAAAATACAGTAACAAGTGCTCTATTATGTTTTAAGTGTGTGCTGTTAAGCTGGACAACTTAGTGCTGTCCTTCCTGTTTTTACATAGGGTTATATTTAACTTGCAGATAATGGGAACAAGGTTTAAAAGTGATGGAGCGGAATAATGGCGTTACAGCAATAATATATCTTGCCTTTGTGAGGAATAGAACTTTACGGCCCTATTTCAGGTCAGCCAACACTGATGCCATTTTTCACAACCTGACAACTTTCACCTTCACCCAAACTCCAAATGGGTATTAAAAACCCTTGCCAGCCAGGACATAGGTCTGCCTCTACTCATACCCTTCCACATGAACCTCTTCCAACAGAAAAAGGGATAAGAATGAAAAAAGGAAGGAAGGAGTGGGGAAAAGAGAGGAAGAAAGGAAGGAAGGAAGGAAGGAAGGAAGGAAGGAAGGAAGGAAGGAAGGAAGGAAGGAAGGAAGGAAGGAAGGAAGGAAGGAAGGAAGGAAGGAAGGAAGGAAGGAAGGAAGGAAGGAAGGAAGGAAGGAAGGAAGGAAGGAAGGAAGGAAGAAAGAAAGGGAAGGAGGGAGGGAGAGAGAGAGAGAAAGAAAGAAAGAAAGAAAGAAAGAAAGAAAGAAAGAAAGAAAGAAAGAAAGAAAGAAAGAAAGAAAGAAAGAAAGAAAGAAAGAAAGAAAGAAAGAAAGAAAGAAAGAAAGAAAGAAAGAAAGAAAGAAAGAAAGTCATTCTGAAGTTTTAGCTAGCTGAGTCAGAATTTAGATTCCTATAAATGTAATAGCTCCACAGCTTCACATCCTGTAATATGGGTGGGCAGTCACAGGAGAAATTTTGGTCCTGAACTGGCCATGCATTAAAATTTTCAGATTGCACCTTAGTGCTGTTGTCTATCAAGCCCCCGGCAATATTTTCTTCTGTTGTAGAAAAAAGGCAGCAGTCTATGCTGTAATGAACACTACAGGCCACTGCCTCCCTGACAACAGGATTTATTAGGTGGTTCACTCTATCATAGCTTTTCTTGAATGTGGATTCTAGAAGAGCTCAGAATTCTGAGCTCCAGAGGATTCCAAGCCCTCAGATTGGTATACCGGGTGAGAGTGCATGGATGCTAGTTGTCTATATTAGAATAGCATTTGCATTCAGTTACCAAAGAAGAAAGAAAGAAAGAAAGAAAGAAAGAAAGAAAGAAAGAAAGAAAGAAAGAAAGAAAGAAAGAAAGAAAGAAAGAAAGAAAGAAAGAAAGAAAGAAAGAAAGAAAGAAAGAAAGAAAGAAAGAAAGAAAGAAAGAAAGAAAGAAAGAGAGAGAGAGAGAGAGAGAGAGAGAGAAAGAAAGAAAGAAAGAAAGAAAGAAAGAAAGAAAGAAAGAAAGAAAGAAAGAAAGAAAGAAAGAAAGAAAGAGAGAGAGAGAGAGAGAAAGAGAGAAAGAGAGAAAGAAAGAAAGAAAGAAAGAAAGAAAGAAAGAAAGAAAGAAAGAAAGAAAGAAAGAAAGAAAGAAAAAGAAAATAGCTTATATCATCAAATACATAGAAAGTACAGGAACTATAGCTCTCTACATATATATGTGAATATCCAGTAATTCAAGTATTATATTTTATAAAGTTTATTAATAATCACTTGAAGTAGAAGAAATAAAAGAACAAAAGTAAAAACCTGAGTAAAATTCTCCTGCCTCTCACATCACCTCAGCTCCACAGCCACATTTCTGGGAGAAAAGTAAGAGGGCGGAGCTACACACAACTTATATCTTCCCTACATTAGCATTTAATGTGAGAAGGAACATGGGAAGCTGGGAAAGAGAGTTCAGGGGAGCAAATTTGTAATTATAAAACATATATATATATGTATATATATATACATACATGCAGACATACACAGAAATACCTACATCTGCCATGGTGGGAACAAGTCATTTAAATTTCATAAAGACCATAGAGGACAGGCTAGTGAAGAATAGAAACTACTTCGTTCAGTGCAACAAAGCCTGAATATAGTTCTCGATCTGTGGCTCCATGGAGAAATAAGGTGTTTAGACAGTTTGAATCTGGTCCCACTCAGCAAAGCACTACAGTTTGAGTTTGGGTTTTTTTGTTTGTTTTCATTTTCCCAGCCTGACTTTAAAGTGTTATGTTTTTATTAATATCCCTGGCTTTCTCTGTCTGAATCCTATCAAATTTGTACTGATTATCTATACACAAATACATATACATATATATATATACACATCTCAATTGGTGTGTACATAGATATGAACCTTCAGTGTAATATATATATATATAGCATATATAATATATCTCATTATATATCATATATCTCATTATATATGGTTATATACAACATATTTCTATATATAACATGATATATAATATATAGCATATATAAAACAATAAATAACTTTATAGATTATATAGCAAAGACTTGTGGAAAACAAGAAAAGAAAACTAACATGATGGAAATGGCATACAGTGAAATTATAAAAATCTCAAAAAAAGGAGTTATAAAAAGGTCTGTCCTTATTTTTCTGTCCTTATTTTCAAATGTATAGTACTATAAGTGGGGAAGATGATCTTGTAACCTCAGACTCTTTTTATATGTTTTATTGGGGTTTCTGGAAAATCCCCCAAGTCAGTGTATACATGAATGTGTGTGCATACATGCATGCGTGTGTGTGTGTGTGTGTGTGTGTGTGTGTGTGTTTGGAATGAGGAGAGTGAAGAGTAAACAGTAAAAATAGAGCAAACGAATGGCATTTTCCTGGCTTAGCAACATAAGGGAAGAGATTACTGATGTAGGTCCTTTAGAGAGAAGCAGTAGTGACACAAGACAGCTTTAAGTGATCTTTCTCCCATTTGGCAGCTGTCTCCTATAAAGACCACTAAAACAGAGTTCTGCCCTTGAAGTGCTGATGTAAGTGATCCTTAGAAAAAGGACCTGAAATCTAGGGTAGCGACTGTGACATCTCACTAGGACAGGACAGGTCTTTCCAGTATGTGAACTGGAAAAGAAAGCAGAAAACCTACAATCTTATTAGCCTCCTCTGTTTTTATTTCCCTGGCAGACTGGAGAGCACAGAGGGAAAATGTTAAGCATATGCCTTGCATGCTCTAGTGTTTGCCTCATGACATTAGACCTTGAGCATGTGAAGTCATCATTTACAATTATGTTGTAGACACTGGCTAATGCATTTGCAGAAGAAATTTAAAACCCCATAAGAGAGCATATCATGTATGGATGTAAAATTATCATCAAACAGTTATTTGGAATCAACAGGGCACTATGTAGAATTCACAATTCAGGTAGTGTCAACTCCATTTCTAAAATGTCTAGATGTAACTAGCATACTATAGATTGTTGAATGCAGCCCCCAAAGTTAAGAATTGCAGAGAACTAACATGAAGCACGTTTAACTCCAATAAATGATACAGAGCTACTCAATGAAGAAAAGGAAAAAAAAGGCTCTCTTTAAAAAAATAATTCTTCCTAATTATTTACAGTAGATAAAGAAAATAGCCAAAGGAGATTTCCTTTCTTTCTGATCCATCAATCCATTGAAAGCTGATGGATAGAAATGTGACAGTGGTCATACAATGTCTTGCAATAAGTAATCCAAACAGAACAGTAATAGAGGCTCTCTAAGTATTAGGAGTTTTAGGTTTGGGGGTTTTTTTAAGTGGCAAATACAAAATTAAACTCTATGGTGACCCTGTTACTGAGTCAATTTAATTCAACAAACATTAATTAAAGAACACTTTCTGTGTGCAGAGCACTGTGCTATGTCCTGGGGCAGACACAAAGTTTAGATGAAACTTAAAAAGAGTCCAAGTTGATGATGTCTATCCTTTCCACCTCTAAGGGTATATGATTCCATAAGGCAGCCTTCTCCAGTTTTTTTTAATTCATTTTATCAACATCTTTTATTCTTATATTACAAACATTTCCCAATGTATCCTTTTTCTTCTCCATAAATATGTTTATGTATATTCAGGTCAGATGCTAGCAGTGGAATATTTGGGTCAAAGAGTTTGGGAATTAGGGGTATTTTCTTCCTATAATTACAAATGGCTTTCTATAATGGTGGGAGCAATTCATTGGTCCACCAACAGTCCATTAGTGTGCCTGTTACTCAACAACCCATCCAACATTGACTATTTCCATTTTCTGTTATTCTTTTCAATTTGCTGGATATGAGGTATTATTTGATTTCATAACTCTTATTGTTATAGTTATGGAACATTCTTTCATATGGTTTTATATGGTTTATAGCTTTTGAGAACTGTTCATATTCTTCAACCACTCTAGATAAATGAACACATGGGAGGAGATTGTGTTGAAAGTTATCTCATCATTTGAGTACCATAAAGACTATGAAGACATAGAAGATGAGAGCCAAAATGTATAAAAAGTAAATGAATACATAGGCATATAATTTTCCACCTTTTTTCATGAATGAAGAAGAATCATGAAGGAGTTAATCCAAGTGGACAGTATGACATCTTAGAGCTTTAAAATGGGAAAGTTTAGTAATTTCTTACTTTTTAGAGCATCTATACTGACATGAGGTGGATTTTTATATTTAGTTGGAAGAAACTTAAACCTTGGATAGGACACCAGTTTTTACTTTATGCATATTATATATGACAGCCAATCAAAACTACAAAGGCTACCCTATAAGGTAAAATTTTAAGAAAAAACTATGCATTCTGAGAGGAAGATGAAAGTCAAGCACTTAAAAAACAATTTCTGGGCTATACCCTGGCTTTTTCAAAGATGGCAAAAACAACATAAGATTGGAAATATTACCATCAAACTGACCCTCAAAGCCCAGTCAAAAAGCATAATTTTACAACTGTTCACATGAAATAAGCTTGTGATTTGCCAAATCAAATCAGCAATAGCTCTGAGTCTTAGAGTTACCTGGACTATGAAAGCTTAAGTGATCTGTCCAGGTTCAAACAATTTATATGTGTGAGGAGAGGAACTTAACCCCAAGTCTTCCTGATCCCCAGGCTGCCTCACTAGGTCTGTACATACTTTTATATTCCAAATGTAACTAAGACAATAACATAATTCAAAGCTTAAAATCATGAAATCATTGTCCACAGATTTGCTTCAAAATTATCTCAAGTTGATACTATTTCCAAGAGTCAAATAAAGATGTTTCAATGGTGCCCACTTCATTTTAAAATTGTTTATTGTTTCAATAAAGGTAGCTGAACATTTTTACATCCTGCTTTACTAGGATTAGAAATTATTACGAATGGTAATCAAGATTGTGTTTATGTTCGTTTTTAAGTGATACTACTCACTGGTTAACATATCATTTTATAAACATAACTCTATGTAGATATAGAGAGATAGATACACACATTTAACCTTTCTTTGAGTCTCTGACCCACTGCACATCTTAATAAATTATAAATGTGGGCATTACACTGGGTTGATGCCATCTGTTCAAATCTGCTAAACAAAAGAATAGCTGAGGCAATTGGTGATGTTAGCTTATTTAGTTGATATGCAAGAAACTGTGACATAAGAGTCTTCAATATGGAGCCCTGTTGAAATATTGTGAAAGCAGAATGATTGTTCTGAGACAATATTCTCTTTAGCTGAAAAAGGCAGTAAGTAATTAAACAGATACAAAGAAGAGCACCAAGGCAGCTGGGGAATGTGTTTTCTTCACTTTAATGGGCTTCTAGGTTACCCTCACTGTAGTCACATTTTGACTGGAAGTGAGGTGAGGGTGGGAGACAACTATAGAACTTACTTTCCATCTGGAAGACACAACAGAATTCAGCAAAATCAAGGTTTTTAAGATGTAAACTGAATGGATATTCTATAGTTCCCCAATTCTCACTGACTTCAAGGGGGAAAGAAATGGGGAATTATGTGTATAATTATGTATATTATATCTTAGCTATGATCTCTCTGGTCCCCCAGAACAATTAAAGCTAGATGAGGAATTCCTGCTAAGAATGCTGAAATTTCATTCTCAGTTGGCATTAAGCAGTATGTTTCCCATAAAAGATGCTCATCTTTCCTTTTCTTTATTGGACCATGCCTTTTGTTCTACTATATAAAGCCTGTGAACTTAGAGTCTGGCTTTCTTGTTCACCTTTCCGTATTCTTGTTGCCACTATCACATCTCTAGAATAAGTTGAGTCAACACAGATTTGTTTATTTTGTTTTATTTATTTATGTTGTGCCTGAATTTATTTATTTTTATTTTTGTCAGATTTTTTAATATATGTTTTCTGACATTTCTCAGTCCACTCCATGTTCACTTCCTTCCTCCCACTTCTCCATCCTCCCCAAGAAGGCAGGTAATATGATATAGGTTGTACATATATTTTCATATAATGCATATTTCCCTATTTGTCATGGTTTTTTTCATATAAGCACAACGTTTATTTTCCAAACAATTTTATTGAAATGTGCTAGAAGCACCGGGGCAAGCAGTACAAATGTAGGAACAGGAAAAAAAATCACATGTACAATAATTTCAAAAAGTGAAGGTTAATCTTGGAAACGGAGATTCCCCCTTCCCCGGATTTGCAGGGTTTCCATTATGGTTAAGCCTCTACTAAAACTAGCATTAGAAAAGGAATACAAGAACTTTTGCAAAAAAATGGCAAAGGAAAGGGGGAGCGGGTTAGGCTTCCTGCTCAGCCTTGTCCTCCTGTGTAATTAGGAAGACACATTACTTAAAGAACAGAAAAGTTCATGGAGTAAATAAAGTGAAGAACGGTATGTCTCCATCTCCAACCAGACTTTATCTGTTCCTTCTATTTGTTAAGGTTCTATGATGTCCCAGGCATTGTGCTAAATGCTAGGAATACAAATACAAGCAAAAAGAAAAATAGTCTCTGTGTTCAAGGCTTTACCTTCCAAAAGGAAAAGACAAAATATAAAAGGAGCATCTGGAGGGGAAGGAATGTAGATGCTAGGAGAGGATACTCTACAGAAATTCTTGTTGGAGTACCAGGAGGCAAGCCTGGAAGGGAATCAAGACTTTGATGGCCTAAGTGGCAGGAACAAAGAATACTTCAAATGGGAAACGTCCAGTGTTGGAGTAAGCTTCCAGGAAAGAGATTTTTCTGGGGCATTGAAAAGAAATTATGGGAACAGAGTCAGGATTGTATCCTAGTTTTGTTTTGTTTTGTTTTGTTTTTGTAAGCCAATCAATAAACAAGCAAAAATTGTCTCTTATGTGGCAGATATAAATGGAAAATTATAAGGTCCCTGCCTTCAGGGAGCTTACTTTCTACTGCAGGAAACAAAATATGCATAAACTAGTATGCACATTTACAACCTACATCATTTTACCTGCTATTTTGGGGAGGAAGAGAACATGGATAGTAGAGTGTCAGAAAACAATTCTAAAATTTGTAATGATGTGTCACCTGGGGAAAAAAAAGTAAATAAACTAGTATATACAAAATAAATATAAGGTCACATTTTTAGAGACAGAATCCATGGAGAATGAGCTCAAAGGAGCTGCTACATCAACATTCCAATTTTTAAGTTCCTGATCCACTGATCATCTTAATTGTTTAGAACTCGGTTATTAAATTTGACTCATGCCATCTTTTTGAATCACATGCTTTCCTCCTCTAAAAAGGGAAGTAGGATTCAGAATCCTCTCGCCTTTTAATCTCACTCCATTTGTCCTTTTTCACTAGAACCATGGGTGGGACATTAAATATAGATTTCAAATATTTGGAGAAATTCTTTGCTTTTGAAATCCACATGGACAGAGGGACTGGCAGCTCTTCATGTCACGTATATCCACTATGACAAAATCACAGATCTTTGAAGTCCTGGCCCTGTTCCTGACTATGGACCTTAAACTCATGTCTCAGTGTCAGGTACCTTCCTCCTGAAGCACCTCTGCCCCAGCTTTTCAGCTCCTTTTTGCAGGTTGTCTTCCCTATTATAATGTAAGCTCCTTAAGGGCAGGGAGTTTCTTTTTCTTTTTTTTTTGTCTATGTTTTTATCTCAGAGTCAAGTCATTTATTTTTGATACATGCCTGTTTCCTTCCTTTATTAACATGGATGAGACATTTAGAAGTCATTGTAATCCATTCTTTTGCCTTTAAATAAATAGGTAGAAATCTCATTGTCATAGAAATTTCCAAAGGCCATTTCACAACTTCTCCAGGAAACCCATTCCAACCTTTTGAAAGCATAGCATCCTGTTAAAAAGGAAGAGGAAAAAGAAAAATAGCAACAAAGACCTGGAGCTAGATAGCTGAGTTCAAATCCTACTTCTGCCAACTTGTAGGTATGTGAACTTTAGCAAGACACTTACTATATCTGAGCCTCCATTTTCTCATCTGTAAAATGAATATAATTTTGTGGGGTTTTTCCATACCTGTGTTTGGAAATCCCTATTGAAGAAACTTACTTTAATAATGTAGATAAGCAACTCTTCTGCAACTTATAGTCATAGACATTTCCTTGGGGATTGAGAGATTAAGTTAATAGTCCAGGGTCACACAGTCACACAGGTAGAGGCTGAATTGGAACCTTAGTGATCTTGACTCTGAAGTCAGCTCTAGCTATTTTACCTTATTGTCTTTCATGGATAATATTTGCACTAATTATATTACAGGATCATTGCAAGGAAGTACTTTTGTTTAACTTTGAAATGCTATAGAAGTGAGTTATTAAAAGAGGAAGAATTATTTTTCCCATTTGGGCAAAATTTTAAGTGGATTATTGAAAGTGCAAAAACTTGGAGTTTAGTGGAAGCTCCGTTAATCAAGCTTGGAGCTTGTCTAATTGGTATATCTTAGGGTAGCAAAGGCTATCAAGCAGAGGCTTGAATTAGAAAAAAAATTTATTTAGGAGTGAAGCTTAAATCCTTTTAGCCTTAAGCACTTCTGGAGTATATAATGTTAGCATTTGGCCAGGCCCAGATGCAAAGGAATATACTATGTTAATGGCATTAACCAACATTCTAAAGGAAAATAGATACAATCCTAGACTATGATCTTAACTGAAGCTTGACTGTCCAAATTCACAAAATGTCGCCCCTTCCTATTATCCCACCTTCTTTATTTGAAAGGTTAAATACTGACTGAACCCTCTTACAATACAGAGGCCCCAATTTACTAATGATTTGTGCTCAGACACAAATCAACTTAATTGCCCTATTTCTAGAAATATTACAAGCAGAGAGATAAGTTTCACATTTATCAAAACTGCTTAGATCCATTTGGAACCTTTTTTGAGAGACATTAAAAAGATTTAGCAGTTTAAAGAGGGAACAAGGCTATTTGGGCACAATTATTTAAAATTATTAAAACATGCCTTTTGTTTCCCCTAAATTTGCCAGTGCCTTGCTGGGATAGGGTTATGGGATACAGGGATTCCTTTACATTTTTGACATTTGTTATTTTTTTTAGAGCAGTAGCTCACCACATAAGAGCCCACTTTCCTCCTTTGAGAAATCGTTATTACTAAGTGCATAATTAGGAAGGAATCAAGCAAGACGCCAGCATCTGAAATTTATAATTATTTCTAAAATGTTAAAGAACTTGGTGGCTCATTTGAGGATGCCAGGTGTTGCTAACATTGCCACCCTTTCTTTTTCTGGTTGCTATTTCACCAAGAAAACCACTTTTCTGCAAAAGAGGTATTTACAGCCAAGAACTTGGCAGAAAGAGGGGTCAGTGAAGTACCCCGTTGAATGAAGTCCCATCTTTCTGGAGGGGCCCTGGTTCAGCCCCTTAGGACTCTGCCATTTTACAGATCCCTAAAGAGGCTTTGAAGGGGGGCAGTGGGGGGTGGGGCGGGGGTGGCAAACACTGCATCCCTTTCCTCAAATTTCAGATGTCCTAGTTTCCCTACAGAAATAGACATGGGCCAGGGGGAGGATAGAAGAGAGAGAAGGCGGGAGAGACACATTCAACCCCAAACAGTGAAATTGAACAGCATGCCTGCCATTTCTGTTAATAGAAATCATGTGGTTATAGCCCCATTCACCCCAGTGAAAAAGTACAGTACCCCTGCTTGTCCTATTATAGCTTTTCATTAGGGAACAACTTCATTCCCCTCCTTCCACATTAAACACAGGCTACACTTTCTGAAAAGAAATACCAAGTGTTGGACCAGTGACTTGGCTCTGGCATTAGGTCTTGTTTACCGCTTGGGATAGCAGGAGTTCTGCGCTGTCATGTGGGTGACATGTGGAGAGGGGGAGATAGCTAGGCTGCATGCTCAGATCACTGCACTCGCTGAATAGGAATCTCTTTTCAGCCGGGCTCCAGATTTCAAGTGGAATTGCCCATACTGTGTCTGATTACTCTGTACTGCAAACTAGCACAAAGCAACTTGGAAATGGCCCCGATGGAAGAAGTTCCCGGGGTCAGAAATAAAGGGTGCCTGGATTCATGCACACGGGTTAGGAAGCCTGGGCAAACTGACCCACTCGCGACAAGATCTGTCCGCAGCAGAGCTGGCCGCAGGGTTGCCCTTCATGGCTCTCTTCCTCTCGGCTCCCCGCGTCCCAAGAGGCACGTCTTCATGAAATTCTCCAAGTCATGGTTTCTTGGTGTTTAGTGTCATGAGGCTACCAAAAGGAGGGCTAGAGGAAAATCCTATGAAGCCTCCTGATTGCTTGAGAATTTAATAATTAACGACTTTCCCCCCAACTACTCACATTAAAAGTACAGAAAATGTTTGCTATCGGAAACTAGAAAAATTCTCAAACATTCCTCTCCCCTGGGTTTTTCAGTCATGTTTGTGTTAGGTGCAAGTTATACACACCTATATACACAATATATACACGTTATACACACACAGGTATGCTGTGTAATTTGAATCTATTACCCTAAAAACTATGATCCCCAGAAAAACGACTAACCGGCACACAACTCTCTTCCTGTCGTTAGATGCTGACGTAGACAGGAGATAAATTCTGTGGAGTTCCATCCCTCCGCCTTTTCCTTCCTGTCTGTGACTTTGGTGGAGAGGGGATTTTTGAGCAGGTAGAACACTTAGTCACGTGGTTCTATTTATAAGAATAATACTTGAAGTATTGCACATTAATTTAAATCCTACAATGTGTATGTATTTGATTGATATTCAGTCATTTCTGTTATGTCCAACTTTTTGTGACTTCATTTGGGATTTTCTCAGCAAAAATATCAGAGCAATTTATTATTTCCTTTTTCAGCTCATTCTACAGATGAAGAAACTGAGACTGTGTAAACAGGGTTAAAACACACATAGACATAAAACAAGCTATAATTTTATTGATATTGGGAATTCCTAATGAGGAAACTTCCTCCACTATTGAAGATTGCCATATGCTCTCCAGTTTAGAGTCTCAGAGTACCACCTAAATGCTGAGAGAATAAATGATTTGTTCAGGCTTTCAGACTCAGTGTGAATCAGACATGAGACGTGAAGTAAGATTTTCCTTAATATGAGGCCAACTCTCTATTCACTATATCATGCTGCCTTTTCTTTTATTAAACTTAGGACTTCATAGAAATCATCTTTTGGATTAATAGCATTTTATGTATTTCAATATAAAATTTTCATTCATATTTTATTCTCTGATCCAATTTTCTACAGTTTTCTAGAATTTTAGAACATAGTAAAATGCATAAGGGAATTAGTCTGGATTCAAGTCTCACCTTGAACACATTCTGTCCATGTCTCTCAATGTCCTCGGTAATTTTCTAAGCTGATATGAATTGATAAAAGACAGTTTGTCAGTGAGAGGCACCTATACCAATGAAATTCCCAGGCTGCACTAAATAACAACCATAATAATAAAACCACAACAATAATACAATAATTGGAAACTATTCATTATAATTGTTTATTCAATATATGATATATAATAATGTTAAAGTATGATATAATACTTATCTGTGTCCATGTTGTTTCCCCAAGAGAACATATATATGTATATGTATATGTATATATATATATAATATGGTCCTGAGCAAAAGACCATTTTCTTTAATTTTTTTCTTTGTATCCGTGGCATGTACATTTTGCATAACACATGCTCGGTAATTATTTTATGAAAAGTACTTTAGAGATCTATTCCAAAATCCTAATTTTGTAGGGATGGACACTGAGATCCAGAGAAAAGTAACGTTACCTAGCAGATTGGCCAATGTGGCAGCAAAGGAAAGTGATTTTTTAAAAAAGTGGAGGGGGTGTGGCAAAATTGGGACACTAATTCACTTCTGGTGGAGTTGTGAATTGGTCCAACCATTCTGGATGGCAATTTGGAACTATGCACAAAGCTTTAAAGGGATGTATACCCTTTGATCCAGCCATATCACTGTTTTGTACCCCAAAGTGATAATAAGGAAAAAAACCCTACAAAAATATATATAGCTGTACTCTTTGTGATAGCAAAAAAAAATTGGAAAATATGGCGATGTCCAGCAGTAGCAATTAGAGAAGAAAAAGAAATTGAAGGCATCAAAATAGGCAAGGAGGAGACCAAGTTATCATTCTTTGCAGATGACATGATGGTCTACTTAAAGAATCCTAGAGATTCAACCAAAAAGTTAATTGAAATAATCAACAACTTTAGCAAAGTTGCAGGATACAAAATAAACCCACATAAGTCATCAGCTTTTCTATATATCTCCAACACAGCTCAGCAGCAAAAACTAGAAAGAGAAATCCCATTCAAAATCACCTTAGACAAAATAAAATACCTAGGAATCTACCTCCCAAGACAAACATAGGAACTATATGAACACAACTACAAAACACTCTCCACACAACTAAAACTAGACTTAAGCAATTGGAAAAACATTAACTGCTCATGGATAGGACGAGCCAATATAATAAAAATGACCATCCTACCCAAACTTATTTATCTATTTAGTGCCATACCCATGGAACTCCCAAAAAATTTCTTTACTGATTTGGAAAAAAACCATAACAAAGTTCATTTGGAATAACAAAAGATCAAGGATATCCAGGGAAATAATGAAAAAAAAACACAAAGGAGGGGGGCTTTGCAGTCCCAGACCTCAAACTATATTACAAAGCAGCAGTCATCAAAATAATTTGGTACTGGCTAAGAGACAGAAAGGAGGATCAGTGGAATAGACTGGGGGCAAGCGACCTCAGCAAGACAGTATATGACAAACCCAAAGATCCCAGCTTTTGGGACAAAAATCCACTATTTCATAAAAACTGCTGGGAAAATTGGAAGACAGGGTGGGAGAGATTAGGAATTGATCAACACCTCACACCCTACACCAAGATAAATTCAAAATGGGTGAATGACTTAAACATAAAGAAGGAAACCATAAGTAAATCGGGTAAACACAGAATAGTATATATGTCAGACCTTTGGGAGGGGAAAGACTTTAAAACCAAGCAAGACATAGAAAGAGTCAAAAAATGTAAAATAAATAATTTCGACTACATCAAATTAAAAAGCTTTTGTGCAAACAAAACCAATGTAACTAAAATCAGAAGGAAAACAACAAATTGGGAAAAAATCTTCATAGAAACCTCTGACAAAGCTTTAATTACCCAAATTTATAAAGAGCTAAATCAATTGTACAAAAAATCAAGCCATTCTCCAATTGATAAATGGACAAGGGACATGGATAGGCAGTTTTCAGATAAAGAAATCAAAACTATTAATAAGCACATGAAGAAGTGTTCTACATCTCTTATAATCAGAGAGATGCAAATTAAAACAACTCTGAGGTATCACCTCACACCTAGCAAAGAAAAGTAATGAATGCTGGAGGGGATGTGGCAAAGTAGGGACATTAATTCATTGCTGGTGGAGTTGTGAACTGATCCAACCATTCTGGAGGGCAATTTGGAACTATGTCCAAAGGGTGATAAAAGAATGTCTACCCTTTGATCCAGTCATAGCACTGCTGGGTCTGTACCCCAAAGAGATAATGGAGAAAAAGACATGTACAAGAATATTCATAGCTGCGCTCTTTGTGGTGGCCAAAAATTGGAAAACGAGGGGATGCCCATCAATTGGGGAATGGCTCAATAAATTGTGGTATATGTTGGTGATGGCATACTACTGTGCTCAAAGGAATAATAAAGTGGAGGGATTCCATGGGAACTGGAACAACCTCCAGGAACTGATGCAGAGTGAGAGGAGCAGAACCAGGAGAATATTGTACACAGAGACAGATATACTGTGGCTCAATCAAATGTAATGGACTTCTCTAATAGCAGCAATGCAATGATCCAGGACATTTCAGAGGAATTTCTGAGAAAGAATGCTTTCCAAATCCAGAGAAAGAACTGTGGAAATGGAAATGCATTAGAAAAATATATGATCTATGACATAATGTGATTGGGATATGATTGGGGTTTTGATGTTAAAGGATCACTCTACTGCAGATATAAATAACATGGAAATAGATCTTGAACAATGATACATGTATTACCCAGTGGAACTGCTTGTCCGATTTGGGAGTGGGGAGGAAAGTGGGGAGGAGAAGGCAGGGGCAGGATATCATGAACCTTGTAACTGTGGGAAAATATTCTAAATTTAAAAAAAAGGGGGGGGGAAGAGTAACATGTTAAATTATTAATGGAAAAATCAGAATTAGATCCTAGATCTCATTCCTTCTAGGGAACATTTCTTATATCCACACCAGTTACCTCCCAGTACATATTATCTTCAATCTAAATTAGTTGTTAGTAAGTGCTTCCTCAACATGTTTGAGAAAATCAGAAGTAGATAGAGTTATGGGACCTTTCTTTGACTTTTAAAGCACTTCACAACATACTTTCCCAACCTTACTTATTACTTTCCCAGCCTTATTTATTATATCTCTGTGACCTTAGGAAAGTCACATTATTAACCCCCTTATTGCCTAGACCTCACCCTTCTTTTCCCTGAGAATCAATATTGATTCTAAAATAGAAGATTAAAAAAAATTATAGATACTCTAAAAATTTCAATTCAACATTTTCTTCCTTCTTTGCCAGAATCCTGTTACTTTCACTGCAAAAGTAGGAAACAACCACATAAGGCTCTGTGCCATTTTGTATTTTCTTTTTCCCATGGAAATACACCAGGGTGATATTTTATCACCAATTTGCTAGCCTATCACTGATGAACATCTCTGTTCTTAGCGAAATGGGTCTTCTTTTATGAGAACCATAGTTGAATGAAACTTCCTGAATCATGAAAACATTAATAAGTTATGTTCTTCTGAGAGACCCTTTTAGAACTCAAATTCAGCTTTGATGATGTATCAGAGCATATGGGTGTGAAGAACATTACTATTATTTATCAAATATTTTATTACTACTTAGTATTATAATTATAAATCAATTGGTAAATCTTCATTAAGAACCCACTACATGGTAGGCACTTATACTCAAGGAGTTCCCATTTTTATGGGTAACAGTATATATATATATATGTATGTATTTTAAAGTATACTTAAAATATAAGCAAAATAAATGTAAAACAATTTGTAAAGTGAAAGCACTTATTTGGAAATTTGGAAAATTTGGAAAAATCCAAAAATTATTTGGAAAGGCATACAGAAAGGCTTCTGTAAATAAAATGGCACTGAAATTTTGGAAGAAAAAAAGATTATAAAAGGTAGAAATTAGTATAAGAGTATTCCAGGAGTGAGGAACAGGAAAGGGGAAGAAACTACTTTTTATAGTCTTTACTATATTCTAGGCACTATGATAAGAGATTTTGAGAAATATAATGTCATTTGATCCTTACCAAAACTATATGAGATAGGTAATAATATTATTTCCATATCACTATTGAGAAAGCTTGAGTTGGAAGAGGTTAAGTGACTTGTTCATACAGTTAATATTACAGCTTGAAAATGTGTGAGGCCAAATTTGATTCAGGGTCTTCTTGATTCCTCTGCCCATGTTTAATTCACTGTGTTACTAACTGCTTTGTGTGAAGTAGATGGATGTCATGTATAAGGAAGAGCAAGAAGGCGATTTTGGCTAAACTACAGAAAGTAATAAATAAGGTTGGGAAAGTGTATTGGGGCCAGTAGGTTGTGAAGTCAAAGAATGGACCCATACATAAGTCAAGGAGTAGGATATTAGCAAGAAAATCTTTCACAAACAATATTCAAGAATGTGTCACATTTATACTTTTTTCATGGCATGAATAAAAGAATAAAGAGAACATAAATTCCTACTGTGGTTATTTTTCATATTGATTGTGGAAAAAATAGTTCAACAGAGCAAAATTCTATCATAAGACCTTTCCAAAAAGATGTCTCCCTTCTCTGTATCACAATAATTTAAGAGTCTTTGGAGGTTATATCAACAGAACAACCTCATTTGATAACTTTCTGAACGTAAATGTCAGGAAGGTCATAGAATAGAGGAGAGGCATGTTTACCAAAGGTGTTTGCCACTGTGATGGGGATATCAAGTTGAAGAAGGATCCTTCCTGGGTGGTAAGATCCTTCAAATAGTTGTGAATGAGGATGTGCTGCTTGTGTTAAGCTCTAGAATATTAAAGAACCTTTTGGAAGAGATCTGCAATCACACAAAACAATTTGAAAGAATATCTGTCTATTTGGAAATATATTGGGATCCAACCTTTGCCTTGGCTATCAGTGTATATATTTGAGATAGCAAGCAAGTACATATGGACAATAAGTTGAGAACAGATTAAAACAAGAAGTGTAGGCTACATTGCATTCAGAAAGGTGCCACTAGCAGTCTCTGTTTTTAAAACAAAAGCTTTTTTTAATAGAAAGACAAAATCATAACTTGGAATTTTTATGCCAATGTCAGGAAAAACTTCCTAATAATAAATGTTTTCACAAAAGTATAACTACCTCAAAAAGTGGTGGATTCCCTCTCTTCAGAGGTCTTCTAGCAGAGGCAAGATGGTCACTCATCAAATGTACATTGAGCTGGGATTCCTTTTAGAAATAAGTTGGACTAGATTGCTGTTGAGCTCCCTTCTGATCCAGAATTCTGATTTATATTGCAAACTGCATCCAGGACAAGTAGAACAAAGTCTCAGTTGAACAAGAGGGAGAGCGGAAAGGCAAGACTAGAAAGGCACTCCACCATTTAGTAAGTTCCTATTTAAAATAGCTATTTGTTTTGACTGGGTGTGAAGCAGTATCATTTCTACATTGCTAGGACTGTCAAGTAGTCACTTCAGCATCCTCTCAATCTGGTGCCCTGCAGGAAATTCCCATTGTGTTGGCCTAGTTATAGATCTGGTTTGACAAAGTATAGAGGTAGATATAAGAAGGAAAGAGGAAATGGAAAAAAAAATGTCTATAGAGCAGCTATTCCAACTGGTTCTTCTTGAAAAAAAAATCTCATGAAATAAAAATATCTCACCAATTACCTACACCTACATTTTCCCTTTTTCAAAAGACAAATCACTTCATTAAAAATAATAGAAAGATTAGCAAGTCTTTTGATGAGACATCAATAACAATGCCTATTCTAAAAATTATGATAATAGTTTTGGGGGGCAGTTTGGTGACTTTATTGTTATAGGAAACTCCTGATGTGTAAATTTATTTCACCAATGAAAACTTCCACCAAAAAACAACATAAAGTATCAGACAATTATCTAAGACACCCAGAAGTTAAGTTACTCTCACATGGTCACACAGGTATGTTTGTGGAGGCAGAACATGAATGTGAGTCTTCCTTGCCCCAAGCCCAGCCATTTGTCTATGTTTCCTCTCCTAAAAATAAAAACAAAATATGTTTAATCCCATAAAATAAAAACTAAATGCTATCATTCTACAAAAAATGCCATGCTGTAGGCATCTCTATCATGGATCCTTTGAAGGCAATTTATGACCTTCCAACAGTTACCAAATTCCAATAATCTATTTAATGGCTTCTAGAGACCCCCTTGAAACATCTGTATCTATAATATGTGATCATATTTTATAATAAAACTTCATATGTGAACAAAATCAATATATGTATATGCATATATTTATATACAATCTTTAAAGAAAGAAAGAAAAGATTGACTCTTAACACTGCTTCATTCAAGGCTACATTGTCAAAGTTATCTCATAAGTGTAATCTACTGGCAGCTGGATTATTCAGTAGATTGAGTCCTGGGTTTAAATCTCTAGCTGTGTGACCCTAAGCAAATCACTTAATTCCAAATGTCTAGCCCTTACTGCTCTTCTGCTTTGCAAGGGATGATTCTACATTCTATTAAGGAAGTTGCCATGAGAGGTTTTCAAAAACAAAGACTTTAATAGAAAAACAGAGACATACTTGGGATTTTTTCCACTAAGATCAGGATGCATTTCCTAATAATTAACACTCTTTTAAGAGCTAGAAGGCAAGGTTTGTTTGTTTGTAAAACCCTTACCTTTCATCTTAGAATCAACACTGTGTATTGGCTCCAAGGCAGAAGAGTGGTAAGGGCTAGGCAATGGGGGTTAAGTGACTTGCCCAGGGTCACACAGCTGGGAAGTGTCTGAGTCCAGATTTAAACCCAGGATCCCCCATCTTTAGGCTTGGCTCTCCATCCACTGAGCCACCCAGCTACCCCCAAGTTTGTTTTTTGAGTATTATGATATGACATTGCCCTCATGCTCTAAACTCCAGCAAGCTAAACAACTTTCTTATGCCTAATCATGTTCTGCTCTTTCCTTCTTAAACCCTTTTCTCCACATGTACCTATTTGCATGTTGAACTCATCTTTAAAAACAAAGGTAATTCAGCAAATAGAGCTGCAGTCTTGGAGATGGGAGGTCATGGATTCAAATTTGACCTCAGACATTTCCTAGCTATGTGAATCTGGACAAGGGTCTTAACCCCAATTGTCTAGCCTTTGCCACTCTTTTGCCTTGGAAATGATGCTAAGAAGGAAATAGTGTCTTTTTTTTTTTTAATAAAAACAATCCAACAAAAATTGCCTTCATCATGTGTATTAGCCATTACCATTATAGGAGTTCTGATATTAAGTACAGTCAGAAATCTTTTTGTACACTTTGAATGTGGGTGGATGTTCTTCAAACCCCACACCCCATAAATGCTCTAGACTGACATCCCGTTTGTAGTCATTTGCCATAGAAATAAATTAAAAAGTCACTTTTTTAGAAAACGTAAATAAACACATTGCTAGGAAAACATCTCCTCCGTGAAATGAGATGAAGTTCTTTTAAAAGTCTAAATATGAAAACTACTCTTGCCCCTGCTCCAAAAAAGTAAAACCCCAAACCACCCTTTGCCAACACCAGAATTCCTTATTTCTTTTATCTCTTTATTTTGGTGTCAAAACAGATATAGCTATATGAATCCAAAGCAGAGTTACCTGATTTGTACATACAAGTACACACACATTTTCTGATCCAGAAAAAAAAAATTAGATGTGAAAGAAATCACACATGCAAACGCATTGGCTGCTTCCGAAAACTTGGCCCCGAAAGTTGACTATATTTTGCCATCGGCAGATGTTGTTGTTGTTTTTCTCATCGGAGGCACCGATATTTTTGCACATTTGAGAAGGGATCGCTACAATCACAAATACTTTTTTAAACAAACTTAAAGTAGTCATTTCCATTCACTGTCCCACACAAGGTAAAGACAGGAAGCCCACATGGCACGTGGGCACTTTGATGAGATGCCTTTTTCCCTGTTCCTTAAACCCAATGCCAAGCGCCACCTGAGCCAGTTTCCGAGTCGGGTCACCTTTAAAAGCACAGCCACGTCACCGGAGAATTCTTTGCCAGTCCTCGCCAGAGACGTCTGCAAGTGCAAAGCCTGTGACAAAGGGCTGGAATGACAGCACTTTGCCTCACTCCTACATTGTGTTTGTTTAGGAAGGTCCTAGAAATTGTATTTCACCAACCACATTCGCTATCAACACACAATTATCTGGCTTAATCATGTGGAACAGTGGCAAATTCACCTGGGGCTTAAGAACTAATGACATTCTCGTCTGAGCTGCTTTAGTGAAATGGCCTAGCACCTGAAGCAGGAACAGCAAGATTGCTCAAGAAAATTTGGTTTTCTTTTTTCATTTCACAGCATAGGGGCGCAGCTCAAATCAACAAACGCTCCTGATTAAATAGCTGTGCTAGTTGACTTATTTGCACTTGTGTGTATGGCTCTGCATGTACATTGAGGATCCCCAACCTGGACAGGAAAAGAATTGTCTGGGACTTGTATGGAGTACATTGTCCTTTCGATGGGAAATAAAGGGGGTCCGATAAATGGGCATTGAATGATGGGGGATGACGCTGTTATGAGCGTAGATGGACCCCACTGTGGCCAGAGGCCAGTGCCAAGGTAAGAGACAAACGAAAAAGCCCGACTCCGGAATGCACACGGGCAAAGCTCTTCATTTATTTCCAGTCTAGGGGCAGCACATTAAAATTCTGCTTGCTTCAGGGAAATGTAGACCCTAGCTTTGGCCTTAAACCCCCAACGTACAGGTGCTTTGTAAAGCCATTGCTGACTTGGCGGCTTCATCTCCATAGAGGTTAGAGGCTGCCTATTCAAAGGCTTGGCAATGGCGAGAAATTGAGTGTTTAGACTTCCAGAGGCTCAAAGGAAAGGGCCACGTACATTGCTCCTTCTGGGAGGCTGTAAAAAAAATAGGCATCATTTACCAGAATAAAGATTTATTTCTACAGTCATCTAATGGCAGATGATTCTAGGTCAGCGTATCACACGGCGGAATAGGGGGCTTCCCTCCTTGCACTAAAATGGTTTGTCATTTGACTTTTGATGCCTACCCTCATTAAGCGCAGTATTTGGGCTGCCCCATGATAGAGACGAAGCACTAAGCAGTAGAACAGTTCTTTGTTAAAACAATCCTCACCCGACATTTCCCCTCCTTGATCTTTATGAGAGTTAGGTCCTGAAAATTCATGAAGTCTTTGCCTTTCCCCCAATCTAACAATCACTCAGATTTTATCTGACTCGCCATCTTTCCAAAGAGCCACCATTACCACTGACTGAAAGTCAGTAATGAGGATCTGTTTAGAAGTAGCGTTGGACCAAGAAGTGTATCTCCTCCGATGTAGAAAGAGATGGAAGGAAAAAGGAAATAGTGGATTTTCAAATAGAATGGAACTCTGCCACAGCATTGACCCTGAGGTAGGAGAGATCCATTTGATAGATGGTGTAGGTGAAAATACTTCATAACAAGGTGGCACGGCAGATAAAGAACAATGGACTTGGAGTTTAGTAAACATGAGTTCAAATTCTACCCAATATTTACCTGGGCAAGTCATTTAATCTTTTTCTACTTCAATTTTCTATTCTGTAAAATGGGTATAATAATGGCACCTATCTCCCAGGATCATTTTAAGGATCAAATAAGATAATATTTGCTTTCTCTGCTAACTTTAAAGAGCTACATAAATATTATTATCATTATTATTATTTTCATACTATTTCTTCTCTCTAGGCACTTGATGCTGTAGACAAAATGTGACAACTCTTATTAACTATGTGCATTATAAACTTTATAAAAAATAGAAATTAAAAAAGTATGAGATAAAATATGAAATAATATTTTATTCTACAATCAATAGAAGCCAATGAAATTTCCTCAGGAAAGGAGCTGCATGCAATATTATCTCATTTGATTTTCAGAAATCCCTGAGAGTTAGATGCTATTATTATCCCCATAGTACAGTTGAGAAAACTGAAGCAAACAGAAGTTAAATGACTTACCAAGGGTCATTCAGCTAGTACATGTATAATGCTGGATTTGAACTCAGGTCTTCCTGATTCCAGGTCCTATACTCTATTCACTGAAAAAAATTATCTATAAACAATTGAAATTAAAGATATTATAAACCATAATGTAACATCTTTAGTAAAATTACCTAGAAGATGCTGTAGGCAAATCAAGCAAAGAATAGAAATATTGATCTTATACCACAGCCTAGGGAATGCTGTGAACCCCAAAAAGAAACAGTTGACTGAAAAATCTTGAGACAAATAACTATTATCTAACCAGAATCATAGAAATTCCTTTCATTGGGAAAAAAGGCTCCTAATTCCAAATTACTCTAACTGCTTTTTGTCCATCTGCTACAATAGACTCCATCTTCAATTCAGATCTTTGCAGTTTGTCTACAGAGCACACTTTTTAATGCTCTATAAAGTGATTTCATTTTGTAAAATGAATGCCACAACTTGTGCCAAGTCTTTACTGCAGAAGAGTGACTAACTGAAATTTCCACCATCCTGAAAGTTCTTAAAAGGCTGCCTTTTATAACATGGATCAGGGAAGAGGAAGGCTGACCTCTTTTTCTTCCCTATAGTCTCTTGGCTTCTCCAAATCATCTTTCAATGGGGTGATTGGGGTTGCCTAGTAGTGAAATACCATATCAGCTTAACTGTCGCCCAAACTTCATGTCTCTTCTATATTCCTCCAAAGTCAGTCTAACCATTACATTCTATTTAGGAGCTGCCTAAGGAGCAAAAGCTACTAAAAACACAGATTTATGACTCCTCTATACATAGTGATAATTACAATTGAAGAAGAGTAACAGCACTTTGCCTTGTGCTTTGCTCAGGCACTACTTGGTGCTTAATAAATATATTAATTAATTAAATAAAAATTAAATTAATAAATAGTTAATAGATTAATCAATAATGGGAACAATGTAAAATATGTTAGTATAGCATAACAATTATGAAAGTTCATCCCACATGCATTTACATCATGAAGTATATGGAGAATCGTGGCAAGCAGACCCTCAACAGGGGGGTCAGGGGGGCTTATCAGCATAAACTGATGAGGGCCTGCACCAGAGTGGAGGCAGTATCAAAGGAGAGAAGAGGGGTATATTCAAAAGATCATGCAAAGGTGCAATCAACAGGACTTAGCAACAAATTGGGTATATGGAGTGAGAAATAGTAAGGAGATGAGGATGACTTCAGGCTTTGAGACTGAGGGAACAGGAAGAATGGTCCCACTACAGTACTAGGGAAGGGAGATTGGGGGCAGGGAGGAAGGGGAAAAGTTTTAAGGTAAAAGATAAGTATTGTTTTAGACATGTTCAGTTTAAGCTGTCTACTGGATATCCAGTTCAAGATGTCTGAAAACCAATTGGATTGGAAGTAAGCAAAAAGATTAGGGAAGGATTCCTTTGAGCATCCTCCACAGAAATAATAATTAAACCCATGAAAGCTGATGAGATCACCAAGTAGTATAGAGAGAGAAGAAAAAAGGAGACCCAGAATAGAACCTTGTCAGACAGCCATCATGAAAGGGATAAGCATCAAACAAAAGAGAATGAAAAGGAACACTCAAATAGGTAGGAGGAGAACCAGGAAAAAGTGGCATCCCAAAAACCTGGAGAGAAAAATTTGTCAAGGAGGATAAAGTGATCGACAGTGCCAAAGACTGCAGGGACATCCAAGAGACTGGGGACTGAGAAGAGGTCATTGGATCTGGTAACTAAGAGATCATTGATAACTGAACAGAGAGGTTTCAGTGGAATGATAAATTCAGAAGCCAGTTTTTAAGAGTTAAAAAGAGAGTGAAATAAAAGTGGACTTTTGTAAGGAGCTTAGCCACAAAACATGGATGAAATCTATAGGATGATCGTGAATGTGGAAGAATCAAGTGAGATTTTTTTTTTCAAAATAGAGAAAGCTTGGGCAAGTTTGTAGTTAGTAGAGAATGAGCCAGTTGACAGAGAAGCCTTGGTAAGGAGTAAGGCCACCTCATTTTGTGAGACAGGGGTGATACAGGAGATAGTAGTAGAAGATATATAAATGATATAGAATAAGAAAAGAGAAGAAGGAAGTCATGGTGAATGGCCTCAATTTCTGTTACATATGACAAAAAAAAATTCTCAGCTGAGAGGGTGGGGTATATAGGAACCATGCGAGGTTTAGGAAGGAATAAAAAGATTTGAGAGAGATTATTTGGAGAGTGGATAGTAAGTTGATAAGGCAGAACCCATATGGACACATCCAAAAAGGTTATGGGCAAGACTAATCAAAGATACAGGTTTAATACTTGTCCTCCTTCTCCATTCCCTGTATAGCAGAGTCAAGAGTCATTACACTTATTCTATTAGCATCCAGAACATAGTAGGTATTTAATAAAGTTTTGCTGAATTGAATTGAAAAGTGTGTTGGTTTAAGGACTTTATGGCAGTGGTAGCTGAGAAAGAAGTAAATGAAATAGGGTAGAAGACTATAAAATTTGAACTTGGGATGCAAGAGTTTACATTTACACAACTAGTTAAATCAGGCATGATCTTCAAGGATAACCATACTTTGCATTTATATAGCCTTTTAAAGTTTACAAAGCCTTGACAAATTCTTTGCCTTTTATCACTAAATCTCTCGGCAACAAGGGATGCCAGGAGGTACTCCTATTACCTCAAGGAACCCATGAACAGATGGTTTGTCTCGTGCTCTACGCTATCCCCAGCTCATTTAGTAATAGGTGTATTCATGAAACTAGAATTCTATTAGCCGTGCCCATTTTGTCAGGTATGGCAATCCATGCCCTTATAACCTCATGTAATCATTTAAAAGGCTAATCACCTACAATCAAAACCCATACTAAATATGCATTATTTTGGCTAAGCAGAAGAAGCAGCCATAACTATCTGCCTCTTGTATAGTGAATGTGTAGAACAATTTCTAATCCTGCTTTTATTTTTTGACTTGGAAATCATTGTTATGAGTTTAAATAGATCAAGTAACAGATCAAATGAGTTCAGCTAAAAGGAGAACAACAATCTTTGATGTACAGTTGGCCAACTATGTTGGAAATTTATTAGTCTCTCTTCACCTTTTATCAAGATTTTCCAAATTTTTGTTACCATAAGGAATTATGGCATATTATACCTTTATGCTAGTGCCACTACAGAAAGTTCTTTAATGGAAACAGCCATTCTTGTTGAGTTCTTTATGAGTTCAGGTTCAGATATATTTAAGGTTAGTGCATGCTTGTTCTAGACAGGTTTTGCTTCTTTTGTTAATATATACTTTTCATACTATATGTGTTATTTAGGTAAAATTTATATTAAGCCATTTATATGTTAATATAGTTATTGATATCCTTATATGCATTCTTCTATCACCAATAGTATCCAAAATTTTACAACTCACCCAATGAAACTTATGCCACACTCATTGAGACAACTATTAAAGTAAACTAAAGAGCCCAAATCTTTGGTCCTGGAGGGAAGAGAAAATGCCAGAAGTACAGATAAGCCCTTATGACTAGACATCTAACTGGAAGTAAACGAGTGTAGCCCATCTCTGAGCTCCCTAAGTACAAGTTCCTACACAGAAGTATCCCAGGGTACATATGGCACATCTGAATCAAGAGATAATATGGTAATTTTCACAGTCACCAAGTGGAAAATATTTATGGTGTATCAGTTGAATGTGTCTTTATTTCATTTTTTTTAAAACCATGCCACATGAAAATCATTTTGAATAAGATATGGAGAAATCCAGGAAATCTGGCCTTAGAAACTAAATAGCTTTTTTAAAAATAAAAAATATATAATTCACATTTTTATGCTTTGCCATCCTATGGTGAGCTTAATTAAAATCAATGGAGAAAAAAATTGAATACTGAGAAACAGTATTTGGGGTTCACAAAACTTTAATGAGTCAAAAATATGAAGTAGTCAAATCACTTATGGCTATAGGCTTTGTTTTGTGTACATCTTACTGCTCTGCTTGTACATTTTTTTATTTTCTCTTCTCTCTTGCATTCTCTGCCAGACTTCAGAGTTTCTAGCATTCCCAGCAAAAATATCCCTATTGTTTGAAATGACATCCTTCTGATGCTATACTTTCTTCCCATTCACCTGCCTTCTGATCCTAAACCTCTTTATCTTTCTGTCTGACATTCTCTCTTCTCTCTCTGTCACTGTCTCTCTGTCTCTCTCTTTTCTCTTTCTCTCTCCCTCCTTCCCTCCCTTCCTCTTCCCTTCCCCCCTATCATATTCAACTTTCCAGAGATGATTTAACATAAAATATATCTCTTGATTAATCGATAGCTCTCTTTTTAAACCATTTTCCTCACGACTATTCTATCAACCCGCATTAATTTAGCAACAAGACAACTAGGGAGCACAGTGGATAAAGCAACTGGCCTGAAGTCAGGAAGACTCATCTTCCTGAGTTTAAATCTGACCTAGGGTATTTACAAACTGTGTGACCCTGGACAAGTCACTTTTCCCTCTTTGCCTCATTTTTCTCATCTGTAAAATAAGCCAGCGAAGGAAATATCAAACCATTCCATTATCTTTGCCAAGAGAACCCCAAATGAGGTCACAAAACATCAGACAGGACTGAAAATATTGGAACAACAACTTGCTAGGTGATGGTAATAAAAAATCAAAGGTGATTTTATCCTCTAAGTCCTCAACGTATTAACATTCTTTCAGTGAGATAAACGTGTACATAAACAAATATATCCTGAATATACAAAAAGAGGTACAAGGTAATAGGGATGTAGCAGCTTCTGGGAGAAGGATAAATAAAGAAACTTGACATATAGAAATTGGTGCTTAATTTCTCTGGGAGGAAACTAGTAGTCCTATGTGAAACTAGTCCTTCTAATGGTGAAGAGGGAGTAGATTCCAAATTAGGGGGGAAAGTGCAAAGGCAGGAGAATGGTGTGAAATATTGTATAAGAGAACTAGTAAGAAAGTGAAATTTAGAGAATTAGTGTGCATGAAGAGGAGTGATTTATAAAAAGAGAGGAAAGGTATTAGAACTAGGTTATAAAGAGCATTGAATGCCAAACATATTTGGTCCTATAGGTGATAGACAGTCACTCAAATTTTAAGAATGGTCAGCCCTGAACTCTAGGTAACATAGGCAGGGCATATATTAAGGGTCCTATTTTACAAATGAAAACAATGAGGCTCAGGGAGGTTAAATGACTGACCTATGATCATAATGACACTAAAGGACTGAGTCAAGACGTAAACCTTCACTCTTCTGATTCCAAGTCCAAGGGTCTTCAAAGTTTCAGTGTCTTCATCCCATGAAGAAAACCTCTTGAGACAGTATAAGTGGAAATCACAGATGGGTAAATTGAAGCGCAACAAAAATAAATTCAATGTGACCAATAACAGAACAGTGTTTAATGTCAGCTTCAAATGAATATTACTGTAGAGACTGCTTTGGATAGTGAATCTGTCATACTCTATTGTAAAAGCATCCCTAGCATTTTATAAAAGAAAACCTATAAAAGAAAAACAAAATCATTAAAATGAAATGAAACTAATAAAGAAAATCCCTCCAAATCATTTATTTTTTTTTTTTGCAAAGGACTTGAATGTGCCATATACTTATTCCAGAATAGTTCACCTCTCTAAGGATGACTCTGGAAAGCCTAAGAATTGAAAAAGGAGTAGTCATTGACAGGTGACCAATGACCATCAGGTCTGAAAGTAATTTCTTCAGTTTCACTTTTTAGTAATAAAAAAGCTCATCTGAAAGAAAAAAAGTTAATTAACATCTTCCCAGTACACCTCAGTGTAAGGCAAACTTTAAAATATAAAACCCTTGACATTGGCAGTATGGAAAAATAAAGTACATGTCTCTCAGTGGGTGCCAGGGACCTATATTATGTCCTACTGTTGGTTACAGAATTTTCAATATTTTCTTATCCTTTTTCACTCATATGAACTGGAGCTTATAGCAGTGGTAATCATTTCCTGTGTTTGAAAAAGAGATGAAAGCATTCATGGATGAAAGCAAGTTGGATTTAATCTCCTTCTCTCTCATCCAGTGCACTGTACTGATCATTTTCCAAAAAAACAAGACTTAAGCTCATTTTTGTCATGACAAAACTAGTTTCATAATAATCAGATGGCAATTCCTAGTGTACACAATTCTAATATAATTACCAGGAGGAAATGTAGAGGGAGTTGCAGGTTTGAGATAAAGAAAAGCCTGTGAATTTTGTATTAATGTCTCAGACTCTCTTATTTGTGCAAGTAATCAATCTTTCAGGGAGTAGAATAGTAATTCTTTGTGAAAAAAATGACAAGAGTCTGAGGAAGAAAGAAGATAATCTGAGTTCCATTCTGTACACAGCAGGTCAGCTGTGATTGACAAAGCTCATCACCAAACTATAGCTCCCAGAGTAATCCCAATAGCAGAGTTTCATTTGCAGCCGAAGCAGTGTTAATGACATGTTTAACAGATGCTTGTTGAAGTTTGGAATCTGCATTAACCTGCAGAGCAGTGAACAGAGAAATGAAGGAAAGTATTGAAATCAAGCCTTCATTATTCTGACAGTCCAGGTGAAAGGGTGAAGGGGTATCATAGAAAGGAGGACGGGAGGGTCCAGGGGTGGACCTGGATTGTAGATAAGGACAAGCACCATGATGACAGGGCCTGATCAATAAACATGGAGGGCTACAAAAGGCAACTGACATGTGCTCAAGCCAGAGATGTTGAGAAGGGGAAGTTAGGTAAGGAAAATGAACTCATAGCAAAAGTGTATATTTATTGTATAAATAGAGTTGATACTGCCATTGTTGTGTAGCAGCTTCATATCTCCTAGAATTTTGAGTTGGAGTTGTCACTCTGGGAGGAATCATGAATGTCTTGTCAGGTCCTCTCATTCCAGGTAATATTTTTCACTCTTCTTGACTTGTAGAGCAAAGGAGTATGTGGATCATGATGCATTTCCTAACCTTCTTCAAAAATATTTGTCCAAAAATATGACCTTAAGTATATTACAATTGTTGCTATCATCAAAATACATTTGTTATCCTTTCTCTTTCTTCCTTCACTATCTCAAAAGAAGTGGCTCTTGTGCTTGCCAAGACTAATTCATCCCCTTCTTTCTAGATTCTTTCTTTTGATTATTCCTTCTTTCAATCTCTCCCTTTCCTCTGGTTCCTTCCCTCTGCCTACCACAGAAATCTTTCCTCAATTTTGCTAACTTATTCTTTCATTTGCTGTAAAACTTCTACGGCACACCCTACCCAGGACTACTTCCATCTGTATTCATATTAGCAAAGAGGTTCCACAGAGGACAGAGCATTCAGAGAGGACTAGCATGTCTTGTGTCAGAGCTTGCTAAGGCCTTTTCAGGGCTGTCATCCAACTTTGGTGTCTACCTCTCATCCAATTCTCAACTATGGCTCCAAGAAAGTGCAGCATATTCGATGGCCTCACCGCGGTAAAAAATTATACCAGCACATGGGCTAAAACAGGATGAGCATAACCAACAGGTCTCAAGAATATTGGTGAGGCAGGGGATGTCTACCCCAAGGATGCAAAAAGAGATGAGAATAATTTGTTCCAAAGGCCTTAAAGGTAGCTGACGCAGTTGCTATGGAACAGTTAGAGCTTGATCAGACATAGAAGATATTAATGTCTTACAATCCATCCTGGTCCATTGCTAGTCATCTTGACTTTTGTCTTACCACTGGACTTTGTTGACCCTGGAAGAAAGCATAAACCTGATGACTTTGTGCAACTCTGCCTCACTTAATCCAATTCACACTCAAATCAAGATATCACCCTGCAATGTCATTGCTCCTCTTTGAAAATGAAGGACAAACACCACCTAACTACTAGTAGTCTCAGGGTTTCAGGGATAATCTTGAGAGCTAGAATTGCTGGGGCTATTGTTCACATGCCTCAACTTGTGTGACTCCTATTAACAAATTGACAATTAGCTTTTTAGAAAACACCACATTTCTTGATTCTTTGTCATCATGATTCAACCTACCACTGTACTGAAATTTCTTTATCATAGATTCCCAAAGATTTCTTAATTACTAGATTCAATGCCCAATCCTTTTTAGCCTATCATTTAATCCTGATGACCACTTTCTTCTTTGAAGAGTCTTTGATCCCTTCACTTTGTGACAATAAACTATACTTTTTCTCCTTCCAATTGTCTGACCTCTTCCTTTTTCTCATTTGACTTCTTAAATGTAAAAATAACATACTGCTCTACCCTTGGTTTTCTTCTTTTTATACTTTCTCTTTCTTGGCATTAAAACTGTTCAGATTTTTAAATAAATGTCTTGGATAAAGATAGAGATGACCTCATTATAAAATCTGTAGGTAATACCAAATTGGCATAATTTACATATTGAATGAAAGACTCAGATTAAACAACCTCAAGAGACTTTAAAGTAATGAAATGGAAAACCATTTATTACACATTTACTATATGTACTGTGTTAAGCACTAAAGATACAAAGAAAGTTAGATATTCCTAACTCAAAGTCTTCACTTTCTCATAGGTGAAATAGCATACATAGGAGGTTTTAGCTGAAATGTCTAGTGGTTCCTGGGGTACACTATTAGAATGGGAAAATTTTGATGGGATCTATGGGGAACAAGTGATTTAGAGATGACATAATTTGGTAGAATGTCTCTTACCTGTACAGTTCAGGCTGGTTAGTTTAGGGGTAGGGTCAAAGGGGACCCACCATGCTGGTCTGGTTTTTCAAAAAAAAAAAGAAATTTATTTAAATGTTTTCATAGGTTGGTGATCTCATTGATTTATTCCTTGAAGATATTCAAATGACAATTTATCCACAACAAAGAAAGATGACTTCATAAGACTTCTTACAACCAAAGTTTCACTCTGAGAAATGATCAGATGACTGGTAGTAATATCACTGTATACTATTCAAAGAAGACAGTAATGATTGATGCTAATCTCAACTGCATACTCCTCCCTTTCTCCTACAACTTTACCAGTGGTGTAGATTCTCATCACCTCATGCCTAGACTACTGAAATAACTAGCTGGCTGGTCTCCCTACCCTAGATCTCTCCTTACTGCCATCCATCCTTCATTCAACTGTCAAAGAGAATGTGAGCTCCTTGACATTAGGTACTACTTTCTTTTTTTAATAATTTTATTTCAGATTAAATGTCAATGCTATTTTTTAATATTCACTTTCTAATGTTTTGCAATCTATGCTTTCTCTCTCTTCCTCTCACTGCACCCCAAGAAGACAGTTAATATGAGATAGGTTGTACATATATTATCATACAATACATATTTCCAGTTTTGTAATGTTGTGAAAGACAAACATTGCCTACACTAGAGAAAAGTTCAGGGAAGAAATAAAGTAAAGAATGGTAAGTTTCAATTTGCATTTATATTCTGTTTCTTCAGTGGTGGTCAATATAATTTCTGTTCATGAGTCTCTTGGAGTTGTCCTAGATCCTTGTCTTATTGATAATAGTAGCCATTCACAGTTAATCACCATATATTATCGTTGTTAGTCTTTACAGTATTCTTTTTCTTATCACCTCACTTGATATTACTTCATATAAATTTCTCCAAGTTTTATTTTTTTATGGTTGGGTCACATTTTTGCCATTTCTTATATTTTTTGCCATTTTTTCTGGCACAATATTATTCCCTTACAATTATATACCACAAGTTGTTCATCCATTCCTTAGTTGATAGACATACCTTCAGTTTCCAGTTCTTTGTCACCACAAAAAGAGCTGCTATAAATATTTTTGTACAGATAGGTTCTTTTACCCTATCTTTAATCTCTTTGGGATATGAACCTAATAGTAGTATTTGGTGGATCAAAGGGCATACATAGTTTTATGGTCCTTTTGGACATGGTTCCAGATTGCTCTCTAGAATGGATATATTAGTTTATAGCTTGATCAGGAGTGATTTAGTGTCCCAACATCCCCTCAAACATTTATCATTTTCCATTTTTTGTCATGTTATCCAGTCTGATGGGTATGAGGTAATACCTCAGAGTTGTTTTAATTGCAATTCTCTAATCAATAATGATTTGGAGCATTTTTCATATGACTAAAATTGTTTAAATTTCTTCAACTGAGAATTGCTTGTTCATATCCTTGATCATTTGTCAATTTGGAAATTGTTTATACTCTTTATAAATTTGAATCAGTTCTCTATGTATTTGGGAAATGAAGTCCTTCTCAAGAGAGACTTGCTAACAAGATTTCTTTTTCTCAGTTCCTTGTAAGATAGATTTCTATACCCAAGTGTGAATTGAGTAAACTCTGATGAGATAGGCATTTCCTGCCATCCCTTCCATCTTCCCTGGCACTGTATTGATGCTTATATTCTTCCTCCTGTGAGATAATTTATTCTTTCTCTTTTTTTCTTTCTCCACTGTATTCTTTCTTCTCTCTTGATTTTTTAAAATATCATCCCTTAATATTCAACTTACTCCCTGCTCTCTTTCTATATATTCTCCTATTCATTTCCTTAGTAGTGATAATTTTCTCAAGTATATTCAGTGCCTTGAGTACCCTAAATACATTAGATATCTTAGGTACTTCAAGTATCATAGATAACTTAAGCATTTTAGTTATCACAATCTTATTAGTAATGTAATCAGTTTAACTCCATTGTTTCCCCTTAAGCATTTTAAATATTTTGGGTATCTTATATTATATAAATCTCAAGTATCATAGTTACCACTCCCCTATGCAGGGATGTGATTAGTTTAATCCCACCTATTGCCTTGAGTTTTTTTATATAACTTTTTATGCTTCTTTTAAGGGTTGAATTTGGTCATCAGATTTTCTTTTTAGCTCTGGTCTATTCATCAGGAATGCCTGGAATTCCCCTATTTTTTTAAATGTTCATTTTTTTCCCTGGTATATTATGCTCACTCTTTAGTTGATTTTTGATTGTAGGTGGAGGAGCTCTCTACTCTTTCAACTCAATCAGCCAAGAAATGAGAATTCACACCTCAATCAACCAGAAATCTGTGAAATCTTTTGATTAGTATTCACCTCTCCAGAAGGTGAGAAGTAGTTCCCACAAACACTGCCCCCCCAACCCAGCAGTGATGGGCAATTTGAAAGCTGTGTTAGACCCTTGTGAAAAGGGGAAGGAACAAGAAGCCACTTTAAAAGGCCCTGAATTTCTGGGGCTAGGGAAGTCAACTCCAAGAAGGAAATTGACTTCAAGAAGAAAGTTGACTTAAGGAAGAAAGTCTGCCTCAGGAGTCACCTTCAGCTTGAGTCATCGTTTTGACCCACCTCTTGGAGGGAATGTGGATGAGTGGATAGCTGGCTTTCCATTCCTGTCTTCTGGAGAGAGTTTAATTCCAGTTAAAGATCAACAAGTCCTGGCTGAGTTGATCACTGGAGCAATATTTAGTTAGATAGGCTAATGTCCTGTCTACCCTTTTATATTTCTCTATTTTCTTACCACCTCTTTTGTAAATAAAAGCTATTAAAGGTCATTTCAACTTTGATCAGTAATACTTTGAACTGGTGACCACAATTATTATTTATAATTTTCATAGATTTTAGTCAAACCATTAATTTTTAACCCCTACATATTCAGGTTCTTTTTGTGACCATGGCTTTTAGGAAATCTGATGATTCTTAAATTATCTCTGCTGGATAATCTGCATTATTTTCCAGATGAATTGTTTTTCCACTTAGAGATTCCAAATTTTCTTCTATTTTTCATTCTTTTTAATTTGTCTTATTGTTTCTTGATGTGTCATGAAGTTGTAGCTTCCATTTGTTCATTCTAATTTGGGGGAGCATTTTCTTCTTTAAGGCTTTGTATTTCCTTTCTTGGGGAGTTATTTTTCTCTTTAAGTTACTATATTTCCTTTTTTTGAAGAAACTTTTATTTAGTAAATTTTTTCTAAGTTTTGTTTTCCTCTTCTAATTTTTCTTCTAATTTTTAATTGTTTTTATGTACTTTTTGGGGAGCTCACTTGGAGCTTGACATTCTTCCACATTTTTCTTTGTACCTTCACAAATATTCATTTTTGTATTGCTCTCTTCTGAGCTTGCATTTTGGTCATCTCCTGTTGAGATACTTTTCTAGAGTCAGGCTTTTTCTCTGTCTTTTGTCACTTATGGTTTATTTTTTTCCCCTGATTTTGTATATGTTCTAAAACTTAACTCCATTCCTGAGGTGGAGGGAGTACTGTCTCCATTTGTACCATGCCTGGGGCTGGTTCAGCTGTCTCAGGCTCATATTTACCATTCTGCAGAGGCAGCCTAGTTGGTTTGCTGTGTGGAAGTTTGAAGCTATTCAGTTTAGCTTGTTCAAGTTGGGTTCTGCCTAATTCTGATGAGGTTGAGCCTTAATGGGCTGAGTTCTGCTCATTGCTACTTGTTTTGTATTATATTGCTTTCCACTCTTCCCCTGCAAAGGCTAGATGGAACCCACTGTTTTCTTTCCCTTGCTTCTTTTGTTGTATCTTATTTAAAGCTTGTTTAGAGCTCTCTCCTCACATCTTAGTGAGATGAGTCCTTATTATCTCTCCATTAATTCACCCCTTTTTCAATTGGTGCTGCTAATTTGCTATTTGTTTTGAGACATTTTTGTGCTGTGTTTGTTTTGAGGGTGGTTGTCAGGCTTTGAGTGTTTCTTCCTTCACTACCTTGGTCTGATCTCTTCAGTAGTCCTCATTCTGTTACCAGATTCAGTGGGCTCTGCAACCAACAGCACCATCACTAATAAGTTTTTAAATTTTTCTTTTTTTTTATTAATTTTTTCTCATCATATTAAAGCTCCCAGGTATTCCCCTATCTCCCTACCTCACACCAGAGAAGGCATCATTTGACTATCTGATTTTTCTTGTTCATACATTGTGGTTTTCATGCTTTCTCATATACTGGATTCTCCTTGAGGTGAATCCCTTGAGATCAGGGACTGTTTTTTCATACCATCTTTTGTATATCTAATATATTGGTCCCACTTCTCTTGATGGTAAAATAGGTTTTTTATACTTTGCAATTTTTTTCTTTTTTTCCTTTGTTGTTCAATTTCATCTATGTATTCCCCTAGGATGATTTTGCTTAGATAGACCCTGGGGTATGCTGGTTAATGTTTAACAACTTCAATGAGAAGGGAAAATGCTAATACAGGATACATTCTTAAATTTAATCTAATTGTTAACATCTTCTCCTTAGTTTCTCAAGTCTGAACAAACAACAACACAATGAATCCAGTCTGAAGTTTGGGGGAGGGGTGGCTTGAGCTGAACCCCCTGGGTTTGTGATGGGTACCCTTTGCAAGAATGCAAGACTCCAAAACTTAGCTTAGAAATAAAAAGAGAAATTATTCACTTGAAATTCATGTTGAATTTGACTGAGAGTAGAGTATAGATGGAAAACTGCCTCCCTGAGGACATCAATTCTCGGGTCTTTATACTCTTTACAACAGGTGATACTGGACTTGAGGATGGTATGTACTTAGATGCAAGGGAGGATGTTGGTCATCTGACCTATGTCAGCCTGAAGACACAAGACCTAATCTAAATTAATTTTGGTGACCAGGGAATATCCCAAATAAAATACCAAAGTCAGCTGGAAATTTATGGTGATTTTAATTAATAGAGAGGAAAGAAATTAAGGAAAAGGGAGAGGGAAACAGTGTAGGATTTCTCCCTCTTGGCCTATGCCAGGGTGAAGATTAGAGACTTTCTCTAAGAGGATAGTGTTTGGAAGGTAATGGAGAAAGTATCAGCCTAAACTCCAAGAGAGTTCAGCTAAGATGCCTGAACCTGAACCAGCTACTAGCTTCTCTCAGTATAGTATCAAAGAAAACTCACCACCAAACCAAACAATAGCTGCCACCATGCCATGTTGGCCAAGGTGCCGACATGCTCAGCGAGCTGCCAGCCAGAGACCTCTCCACTGCCAAAGAGCCCGGAAAGAGGAAGTGACTTGAAATATATAGACAGTTTTACATCACTTTCCTGCATATCACAGGTACCAATGATATCTTAGGCTTGACTTAGGACAACCCAGGGGGTCTGTCAGTTGTTTCTGATTTGTCATTTGCTAGGATATGCCTGTTATAGGCCACCCTCCTAAATACTTAATCCTTAAGTATGGGTGTACACCTTCCTGACTTTGTTAAACTATGTAGGGTAGAATAATCTAAAGTTCACAGTAGTCACAAGTATGCAAAGAAGTAAGGCAATTTTTCTGCTTACAGTTTGGCCTGAAACACTTCTATAATTTGGGGGTGCAAAGGAAAGTTAGGGTCCCACATCAAGTATTTGTAATGTCTGCTGATTTCTGAGATGTAAATACTCACACTGAAAATTAAAGACTGGATCTCTTTGCTAGTATAAGCTGGCCTAAGTCAATCCTTAGTTAGACTTAATGTCTACCTTTCTTTAAATTAACTTTACTTTTCATTGTTCCTTTCTGCTTTATATAGTGGTATTTGTTATACTCTCACATTATCTTTTTCCACAAGGCTTTGCAAACAAATATATTTTCTAGAATATTGTTGTCCTCAGAGATTATATCTTTATGCTTGGCCAGTAAGTCAAGTATACCAAGTTATTTTTTAGGTTACTTTTGGTCTTGTTTTTATGACATTGATTTGCATTATTTAAACTTCTTTATGATATTACTGTAATTTATTTCTGTTACTTTTTTGTTAGCATTCTATATTTTATTACTAATAACAAGTTTTACTGGTTCTAATTGAATACAGTATATTTTCTTATTTTTATTTTCCTAGCTTTGTTCTAATTTTAATCTTTTCTCCAACAAGTCAATGGTCTAACTATAAATAGCTATCTGATTCAGGAATGACTCTCATATAAGTAATTAGTCTTTCCCTATCTGTCAAGATATGAGAAATTTAATTTTCATTATGATACTATATAACATGTTTTCTTCATTCATTTCTTTAAAAGAATTTCACGAAGTATGGGTATATGTTTCTGTGTAGCCTACAAGTTTCTGGTATTTTAAATTCTCTATTCCTAACCCTCAAGTTACAAAATATTTTTCATTATCCTTGTTCACTCCCATCCAGTAACCAGACTCACACTGTATTACATGTTGATTTAATTTGGAGACTCATCAACTTCTTCAGAAAAATTATCTACTTCAACATAGGGAGGTAGAACCAAGATGGCAGAGAAGCTGGAAACCACCATGAGAATTTTCTCCTACCAATCTTAAAATAATGTCACAAAATGAATACAGGAGTGAAAGAAGCAATAAGGAAACAGAATGAAACAACTTTCATGATGAGAACAACTTGAATGGTAGGCAGAGAGCATCTAGGACAATGGGGTAAGAGGGAAGCACATCCAAAGAAGGCTCCAGCAAGGAGTAAGGAGCAAGCCAACAACAAGTCCCATCCACCTTCAAATACATACACACACACATCTACTGTTACAGGTTCTGAACCTGGGCCCAAGCCAACATCTAGATCTTGAGACGTTGCCTAAGCCAATAGTGTCCAACCCAAAATCATACCCCTTAAAGTTCCAAGAAAACCTGCAGTGAAGTCCAGAATTCAAGCCCAGGGCAGTCTGTGTTGCACAGCATGATCTGTATCTGCTCAGAGTAAGGCCAGGAGTCCCAGCCCAAGTTTGTGATGAGGATCTGATTCCCTGTTTGGGGCAGTCAGTAGACTCAGAGTTGGGCCCTGATCTCTAGCAAGGGCAGTAGCCAAGGTACTGGCTTGTGGAAGCATGGCTAGCCCTTTCCTAAGCTTAAGGCAAAACCCCAGGGCAGGGCAGTCTGAAATGTACTGTGTGCCTGATCTGATTAAGCCAGAGAGAGACCAAAAGTTTACAGATCAGCCTGAAGCTATAATTTAAGCCATCAGAAGGTTTAAGGGATGATTGAATCAGAAGTGGGTGGTGGTTCTCAGAGGTCCCAGCCCACAGATCATTAGACTATCTTGGAAGAACTGAAACTTGCAGAAACCCAGAAATAAGACTAAGGGTAGCATCAAGGAAGAAATGAAGTTTGAAGGAGTTTTTTATTCTCTTGGAGAACAGAGCCTAACTTTAAAATAGAAGTGAAAATCAAGAAAACAACTAGGAAGATGAGCAAACATAGAAAAAAAAATCACCTAATCAAAAACATTTTATGGGGACAAAGAGCAAGGCACAGACATGGAAGGAGAAAATGAAAGCAAAGCAAACACATGCAAAGCCCCAAAGAAAAATATGCATTGGACTCATATTCTGTAAGACCTCAAAAAAGACTTATAAAAATCAATTAAGCAAGGCAGAGGAAAAATGGAGAAGAGAGAAGAAAACAATACAAGAAGAAAAGGGCCAAATGAAAAAGGAGGCTCAAAAGCTGATAGAAGAAAATCATTTCCCCAAAAATAATTAATTAATAGTTTACTTCATCTTCTCCATCAGTTAAAATACATGAGATGCAATTATTTCATGTCAGACATTTTCTGAAGATGCAAATATTTCCCTAAAATAGCCCTTCCATTTGAGTTCCCTAATTTTAATGACAACATCGATTCACCCAGCCATTTATGGCAAAAACTTTATTTATCTTTGGTTCTTTTTCCCCCCAATATCTCCATAATAAATGTTTACCTATGGGTTCAACCATTGAAATATCTCTGAAATCCCTTTACTTCTTTCTATTTCCACTGACATCACTATAGTTTTAGCTCTAATGGCTATTCATCTGGATTATAGTAATATCCTCCTAAATGGCTGTTTTTCCTTGTCTTTCCTATGTCCCATCAATTCAACACAAAACTGACAGATCAGGCTTCTTTAAACATAGTCCTTATTTTGTCATTTTTCTTTTCAAAATTCTTCAGTGGTTCTCTATTACCTCCCAAATAATGACCTAATGTCTCATTCTGACATTTAAGGTCCTTCACAATATTGTGCAAATGTATATTTCTAACTGTGTTTACCACTATGTGCCTCCAAATGATTTATTTTTGTTGCATCTCAAAGAGATTGTTCACTCTTCTCCTAGATATCCTCCTATCTGCTTGCCTGTGCATATGCTATTTTGTCTATGTTGAATTCCTCTCCCTCCTCTAAAACAGTTCAGTTAAGTTTTCCAGATCCAACTCAAATGACACTTGAGCACCACAAAGCCCTCCATAATGTTCCCAAATAGATTAAACTATCTTCTTAAGGTACAAAACACTTGGTTTTTAACTTATTTATGGCTCTAACAACATACAAACTTGAACTATATATTTTTTAACTTATTTTACTCTTACCTAGAAGATGTTAAGTTCTTGGAAGCAAGAAATTGTACTTTGTTCCTCTTTATATCCCACAAATCAAAATCATTTATACTCATAGAATGTTAGAGAATATAAAAATAAAATTAAAAGATAAAAAAGAACTATTAAGTCTATATCATTAATCACTACTTATTGTTATTATTATTAACATCACAACTACTTGTATTATTCATTGGACCTTTACAGTAGAATTTACATAAGGGGTAACAGGCCTTCTCTGAACATCTTTTGAAAATACATTTACGTGGATTTATTTGAGCTACTGGTTTATACTTAGGGAATAGTTAATGTGATTGCCCCAGGACATTCCCAGTTATCTCAGGGGTGTCAAGAAATTTTCACAAAAATTTCAAAACAAAATTCATTATATGTCATATAAAATACTTCAACTAATCAAATTTGAATAGTTTTTTTTTTCCTTTTTTCTTTAAGAAATAAGCAACATTGTACTTTTGGGAAGGATGTGAGTATTTTTGCATGTGAAATAAATGTCATATAAACTAGCAGAGCTTATTCTTTCCAAAATTGTGACAATGCTTTTAGAGTCTGATCCTTTTCTCCTCTCTTCTCCTTCTCCCCCTTTTCCTTTTCCTTCTTTCTGTTTCTGTCTGTCTCTGTGTGTGTGTGTGTGTGTGTGTGTGTCTCTCTCTCTGTGTCTATCTCTCTCTCTCCTCTCCGGAAATCACCATTTTCCTTCATACCTCCTCATATATTTATATGGACCCAAGTTCCTCTAGCAAGAAAAATTTTTCCAGACTTTTGTGAATCTTTCTCCTTTTCTCCATAATTTAAGTGTCAGTTCTAAGTTTCATTCTTTCTAGACTTTACTGGACTAAGGGCTAACTTAGTATATTAACTTATTTCAATTAACTTCATAATATATTCTTATACAGATCTTTGAATTTGCAAAAGGGAATTCTAGAGAGTACATGCCTTAATCCAAAGATTTGATTCTATAATGCTGAAAATTTCAGGCACTGTAACAAAGAGGTGGTAGAGAGGTTTGAGGTCAAGAAATTATTGAGTCATACTTTGAAGGCCACCAGTTCCTCTGGACATGTTTGATTCTATAATCAATAAAGTGGGGCTCAGGAAATAATAACACAAAAATCCTGAGGCAGCATCCCCCATACCCTGGGAAAGGAGCCCAACTCAAGCATAGGCTAACAAAATAAGCCTATTTGATATTAAACTCACCAAAGAAAATAACTCATTAAAATTATAATTGAACAAAGAAAGCTAATGACTTCTTGAGGCAATAAGAAATAACAAAAGAATGAACAAAATAGAACATAATATGAAACATCTTATTACAAAAATAAATGACCTGGAAAACATATTGAGGAGAGACATTATAAAAATTGTTGGACTATTGGCAAGTTATGATTTTTTTAAAGTGTTAAAACCCTATACATCAAAAAATTATTGAAGAAATTACCTTAAAGTTCTAGAATTAAAGCATAAAATAGAATTTGAAACAATCCACTAATCACTACTAGAAACTAAAAGATGAAAACTCACACAGAAGCATTATTGTTAAGTTCCATAGTTCCTGAGTTAAGAAGAAAATATTACAAATACCCAGAAAAAAAGATACTTTGAAGCTATAGTCAGGATAACACAAGACTTATCAGGTCCAACATTAAAAGAATGAAAAGTAAGGAACCCAATATTTTAAAAAGCAGAGGAGTTGAGTTGGCTTTACAACCAAAAAAAAAAAAATTCCCAGAAAGCCTGAGTATAATAATATGAGGAAAATGGATATTTAATGAACTAAAAGACTTTCACCTATTCTTGAGGAAAAGATCAGAACTGAATAGAAATTTTGATATACAAGAATCATAAGAAGGTAAACATGAAATACCTATAAGGAATTTAATAATATACTTCTTATATGAAAAAACATCTGAAAAAAACATCTATAACCCTTAAGAATATCATTACATGGGTTGTTTGAAAGGGTATATATAGATAAAAGACTTGAGGTCAAATTAAATATGATGAAATAAGCCAAAAAATAAAATAAAATAAATGTTGGGAAGAGGTGTGAGTGGAAGAACTGTTACAGTAAAGGGAATTTACTTGTAGAAATCTATATTACCACTCACCCCAGTGCTTAAGTTGTAGAATACTGAGATCAGAAATAAGATTGTGATGGTAAGAAACACTCAAAGTTTGCCATCCACCGTCCAAATAACCACAGAAAAACAGAAACATCTCAAAACACATACTTGAGCAGTATAACCAACAGAAGAAAGAATAGAGGAGTGCTCTGGCCCAGAACAATGTGGAGAGGAAGGAAGGAGGACTAATCACACTGAGGTGTAAGGAAAGAGTGTTGAGGAAATTTTGTTGGATCTCAGCTGTGATGCAGCATAAGCAGCAGGGGAAAAAGCAGAGACAGCTCTGTCAAGATTAAGCAGGGTAGAAGCAGAAACAATGCAATACAGAACAGGAATCAGTGGGAGAAAAGTGGTTCTGCATAGTCCAACTCAAATGAAGGTGAGGTACTACACAGAACAAGTAATAGTGGGAGGATCTCAGCCCAGCCAAAATATGTCCAGCCTCTGTAGGACTGGGCAGACCCGAAATCAAACCAGCTAAGCTGAATTGCTATAAATTCATAATAGGCCAACTAGGCTGCCTCTGCAGAGTACTGAAGCTAAAACTGAGATAGCTGAAACAACCCTAGAACAAGTGAGGGACAATACTTTCTCCACCCCAGGAATAAGCTTCAGCATATAAACAACTCCAAAATGAACCAAAGACAGAGAAAAAATGTAACACTAGAAAAATATCTTATCAAGAGATATGACCAAAATGCAAGCTGAGAAGAGTATAGCAATACAAAAATCAAAGGATGTGAAGATTCAAAATAAAATGTGAAAGGATGTCAAGCCCAAAAACAATCTGAGGGAAAGCTCCAAAAAAGAAAGGAAAACAAACAATAAGAAACTTAGGAGAAAAATTAAAAAGGAAAAGATAGAACAATCAACAGCCTAGAACAAAAATTTGCTGAAGAAAATGGTTCCCTACAAAAGGAAATTCAATACCTTAAACAGGAAAATAGCTCCCTAAGAAAGAAAGCACAAAGCCTCGAAAAAAAAAATTGTTCCTAAAAAATTAGAATTGGACAAATAAAAGATCATAGTTTCATGAGATAGCACACAACAATAAAACAAATTCAAATGAATAAAAAAATAAAAGGAAATCTAAAATCTCCTACTGGAAAAACACCTAACCTCCAAAATATATACATTAGATGTAATCTAAAAATAACTACATTCCCTGAAACTATGATCATTAAAAGAAGTGGACATCATTTTGAAAGAAATTACCAGAGAAAACTTCCCTGATACTCTTGAACAAGAAGGGAAAATAGAAATTGATCATTACCATTAATCACCTCCTGAAACAAATCCCAAATTTAAAAATCCCAGAGTTATTATAACCAAATTCTAGAACTCCTCAGGAGAAAATACTTCAAGCAGCCCAAAAATAAACTCTCATATTATGGAACCACAATCAGGATTACAGGAAAGCCAGAAGCTTCTACATTAAAGGATCAAAAAGCATGGAATTTGATATTCCACAAGGTAATTGATCTAGGCCTACAACCAAAAATCTCCTACTTAGTGAAACTAAGCATAATACTACAGGGTAAAAAATGGGCATTTAATGAAATGGAGGAAGAACCTACTGTAGAAAAATATTTATGGTGGCTCTTTTTGTGGTGGCAAAGAACTGGAAAATGAAGGGATGTCTATCATTCTGAGAATAGATGAAAAGGTTATGGTACATGATTGTAAAGGAAAACTATTATGCCCTGAGAAATGATGAAACAAGATGGTCCTCTCCCCAAAAAAACCTTGGAAAACTAATATAAAGTGTTGCAAAATGAAGTGAGCAGAATCAGAAGAAAATGATAAACAGTAACAATAATAACGTATGCTTATTAACTGCAATGGCCAACCAGCAACTGTTGCAAAAAAGAAATTCCTAGTGGGTGGTAACTTGAGGAGGAGAAAGAAGTCAGGAGAAAGGGTTAATAAATGGAGAGACACAGACAAATTAATTGTAATAAAGAGCGGCGCTTGCCCCTTTAATATCTTCCCTTGTAGGGTATTCAATGAAGGAAGATGTGAATAACCAAGAATGTGTGGAATGGAGAATTCCTACATAGGAATAGAAATCAAGCATGAGGATAGAAATCAGAGTAACAGGGGAGAAGCTTCCGAGCAGGAGGAAACAAAGGGTAAGGTCTTCAGAGACCATAATGGGACTCCAGAGAAGGAGCTATCCAGATGGCAGAAAGCCAGAGTCAGAGAGAGAGAGGGAGGGGCAGTGCCATTCTTGTCTTTTATTATGGCAATGACTGTGAGGTACGTAATACATATGTAACAACACATATTGGATTCACATTGGCTTGAAATGTTAATGACGTACAAGATAGAGGTGTGGGTTAATTCAGCCCATGCTTTCCAAACTCTTAGAACAAAGACCACATGACCCCCTCATAAATCATGCACTGGAATGCTATATCAACTGTGAATGACAAATATTATCAACAAGACAAGGATCCAGGACAACTACAAGAGTCTCGTGACCAAAAATTATATTCACTCCCATTGAAGGAACAGAGCACATTCATTACTTTATTTCCTACATAAACTTTTCTCTAATGTAGGCAATATGTCTGCTTTCAAAATATGATGAATATAGAGTTGTGTATTATATGATAATATATGTACAACAAATAATATGTACAATATATGTACAACCAATATCATATTGCTTGACTTCTTGGGGAAGTGCTGTGGTGATAGGAAGAAAGAGAGAGAGTGTAGATTGCAAAATATATGAAAGTACATATTAAAAATGTATACTGACATTTCACCTGGAAAAAATAAATATTTGTTTTTTAAAAGGGATATTGGTTAGGGAGGTAATGGTCAGAAGGGAAAAAAACTAAACTTCTGATGATGGATAGGACTAAAAGGGAGGGAAAGAACATATAATGAGGAAAAAAAACATTTAGAGATTAAATAACTTAATCTTAAAGATTGAGTGAATTAAAAAATAAGTCATAGAAATAATAAATAATTTTATTAAAGAGAATGATAATAATGAGACAACATACCAAAATCTATGGGATGTATTAAAATCAGAAATTACATGAAAATTTATATCTTTAAGTGTTTATATCAATTAAATAGAAAAAAACAGATCAATGAATTAGAAATGTGATTTTAAGAACTAGAAAAAGAAAAAAAATTAAATCCCCAACTAAACACCAAATTGAAAATCCTAAAATTTAAAGGTGAGATTGATAAAATTTAGTGTAAATTTACTGAATTTATAAATTAAAATAGGAATTGTTTTTATTTTAAAAATCAACAAAACACATAAGCCATTGGTTAACATGACTTTTAAAAGTGAGAAGAAAACCAAATCACTAGCTTTAAAAATGAAAAGCCTGAATTTGTCACCAGTGAAGATAAAATCAAAGCAATTATCAGAAGTTATTTTGCCTAATTATATGCCAACAAATTTAGCAAAGTAAGTGAAATGGAAGAAGATAGTAAAATAAAAATATGAACATAGATGGTTAGAGGAGGAAATAGAATATCTAAGCAAACTTATCTTAGAAAAAGAAATTGAATAGGCCATATGTGAATTTTCTAAGAAAAAAGCAGGACCAGATGCATTTATGAGTGTATTCTACCAAACATTTAAAAGTCAACTAACCATAATATTAAATACATTACTTGAAATAGTAGGTAAAGAAAGAGTCCAACAAACTCCTTTTATGGAACAAATATGGTGCTAATACCTAAAGCAAGAAGAGCAAAAATAGAGAAAGAAAATTATAGCCAATTTCATAAATGAATATGGATGCAAAGATCCTAAATAAAATATTAGTTAGGAGATTATAATAATATATCACAAGGATTATACATTGCAACCAAAAGCATTTATACCATGTATTCAGGGATAATTTTTAAAAAATTATCAGCATAATAGATTATATCAATAATAAAAATATCAAAAGACATATAATTATATCAATAGATGCAGAAAATGTTTTGATAAAGTACAACATGCATTCCTATTAAAAACATTGGAAAGCATAAGTATAAATGATTTTTTCTTAAAATTATACAAAGCTACTACCTAAAACTATAAGCAAATATAATTTATAATGAGGATAAACTAAAAGTCTTCCCAGTAAAATCAGGAGTGGCACAAGAATGCCCATTATCACCAATATTACTTAATATTGTAGTAGAAATGCTAGCAATAGCAATAAAAGAAGAAATAGAAATTAAAGGAATCCGAATGGGTAAAGAAGTAATAAAACTATTTCTGTAACATATGACATTATAAATATAGGGATATATATGTATATATAAAGGGAAAATTCTAGAAATACAATAAAAAGTTTATTGAAAATATCAGCAAAATATGTTTTAAAATAAACCTACATAAATCATCAGCATATCTATGTGTCACTAACAAAAGCATGCAAAAAATAGGAAGAGAAACTCCATTTATAATAATCATAGAGAGAATAAAATATCTGAGTACATCTGCCAAAACAAACCCAGAAAGTATATGAACATAATTATAAAACACTTGCTATACAAATAAAGTCAGTTAAATAATTGGAAAAATATTAATTGTTCATGGATGGGCAGAGCCAATATGATTAAAGTGACTTTTTCTACCAAAACCAATCTTCTTAGTTAATGTCATCCCAATTGAACTACCAAAAATAATTTTTTTCAAGTAGAAAAGAAAAAAAATTATTTGGAAGAACAAAAAGATCAAGAGTGTCAAAGAAATTAATGAAAAATATTAAGTAATTTGGGTGCTAACTAAGAAATAGAAAGGTAGATCAGAACAAAGCAGACATTCAACAAACAGTAGTAAAAGTTTATAGAAACCTTGTATTTCACAAAAGTATAGATCCAGGGGCAGCTGGGTAGCTCAGTGTATTGAGAGCCAGGCTCTCAATGGGAGGTCCTAGGTTCAAATCTGGACTCAGACACTTCTTAGCTGTGTGACCTGGGCAAGCCACTTAACCCCCATACCACTCTTCTGCCTTGGAACCAATACACAGTATTTATTCTAAAATGGAAGGTAAAGGTTTTTAATTTTTTTTTAAAGTATAGATCCAGGGGCAGCTGGGTAGCTCAGTGGATTGAGAGCCAGGTCAAGAGATGGGAGGAAAGCAATCTGGCATAAATTACATATAGACTGATGTCTTATACCACAGCCTAGACATAAGGAAGATATAAGAAAATTATAATAGGGGGGAAATCTGTCAGATTTATGGATAGGAGAGGAATTTATGAATAAACAAGGAGTAGAAAACATTACCAGATATAAAATGGGCAATTTTGATTACATTTAAATTTTTTTGTACAAATAAAGCTAATGTAGCCAATAGTAGAAGCAAAGAAGAAAATTGGGAGAAATATTTTGTATGCAGTTTCTCAGAGAGAGGTATCATATTTAAAATATATAGAGTACTTTGTCTAACTTATAAGAACATGAGTCATTTCTCAATCGATTAATGATCAAAAGGCATAAAGAGAGAGCTTTGTTTGGATCAAGAAATCAAAGCCATACATAGTCATATGAAAAAGTGCTCTAAATAGTTACTGATTAGAGAAATGCAAATCAAAACAATTATGAGCTATCATTTCACACATCAGATTGGCTAAAATGATAACAGGGCAAAATGATAAATGTTGGAATGGATGTATAAAAATGGGGACACATCCAATCTTGTTGAAACTATGAATTTATCCAACCACTTTGGAGAACGATATGGAATGATGTTCAAAGAGTTATAAAACTGTATTTATCTTTAGATCCAGCAATCCCACTATTGAGTCTGTTTTTCCAAGATGAAGGAAAATGGAAAAGAACCAATATATTGTATAATATTTATAGCAGCTCCTTTTACAGTAGCAAAGAACTGGAAATTGAGGGGCTATCCGTCAATTGAGGAAATAAGAGACAAGTTGTAGTATATGATTATGATGTTTGAAAGGGAATTCTTTGTTCTCCTTTGTCTATTTTGAGTTAACATTTAGTTAACCAATAACTTAAGTACCCCTACTTGGTACCTCCCTAAATTGTGAAGACAAGATTAACTCTCCTTTGCCCACTTTTGGATTGAAACAACAAAAGCTTGAACTAGATGGAGAGTTCACAAATCACTTACTACAATGGGTGTAGATTCACAAGAAACTTGTGAATTCTTTGATAAGAGTTTACACCTTCAGAGGAGGAGAGGTATGGATTCCAATCTAGTGAATCCTATGATCAGAGTTGACACCTTCAGAGGCCTTTAAAAAGAGCTCACCCCTGCAGAAGGTGAGAACTAGTTCCCACAAACACTGCCCCCTGGGTAGTGATAGCATCATAAAAGCCACGAATCCCTTTGACTTGAGGGCTTATAGAAACAGTCTCCTGAAAGCTTCTAGGAAGCTTCGCTGCAAACTACAGCTTGGATTGTGGGCTTGGAGCTTGGCTTCAACTTGGACTCTGACTCCTGGACTACTTTGTGGGATGAGTGAAAGGTTGACTCCTTTCCTATTTTCTGGAGACACTAGCTTCCATCTTGGAGGAGGCCATGTGGTTACTCACTACAGGCCTTCCTGGTTGAGAGCTAATTAATCTCTGCCTGGATTAAGATAGATAATCTCTCTAACCTCTTCACATTTCTCCACTTTATTGCTTCCTCTCCATTTTGTAAATATTTGTAAATACAGTTCTGACTCAGGATATAATAAATATTGGCAACCAAATAATTTCACAAAATTATTATCAAAACATTAAATTTAACCCTTACAGATGTAATACTACTATAACATAAGAAATGATGAGCAGGCTAGTGTTTTTAAAAAAAACATGGAAAGACCTGCATGAAATTATGAAAAGTAAAATAAGGAGAACCAAGAGAACATTATATGCAAGTATAGAACTAATATTTGAAGAATTTCTTGTGAATGTTTACCTCCAAAGAAAAAACTGATAAATAGAACATGAGAGACATAGTTAATATATACATTTATTCTTTTGTCAAGTGATGCCTTCTCTGGTAAAAGAACGGGATGGGTTTAAATCAGATCCTCCCCCACTGTAATGTGCTTAATAAAAATACTTCTGGATGTAAGAAAACATTGACTGAAGAAATCAAGTCTGACAAAGTCAAGAGATCTTCCCATGAAATGAATATACCCTCTTCTCTCTGATAGCGCCACTACCCTAGTTCAGGCCCTCATCTTCTCACACCTGGACTATTGCTATAGCCTACTGGTTGGTCTCTGTTTGCTTAGCTGGTCTCCTCTCCACTCCAGTTCATCTTCTACTCAGTCACCAAAGTGATTTTTCTAAAACACAGATCTAACCATGGCATCCCCTTCTTCATTCAGTAAACTCCAGTGACTCTATTACCTCCACAATCAAATATAGAATCCTCTGTTTTGGATTTAAAGCCCCTCATATACTATTCATAAATACATTACACATATCCTTCAATATTACTTATACCTTATATTCCATACTAGCCTCCTGGCTGTTCCTCTAACAAGACACTCTTGAAATTCTGATATTATCTGTTTGATCCTGAGTAATTCACAGAACTTCATTTAGTTTTTGTCTCCTCATCAATAAAATAAGGATACTAATAAACTTTCTTCATAGGGATGATATGAGCTTCAAATAAGAAAATATGCATAAAGTGTTCTCCAAAACTTAAAGTTCTATAAAAATGCTATCTCTAATTATTTCATGGGACAATTAGTTGGTGCAATGAAAAGAGCACTGGGCTTGGAATCAGGGAGACACATCTTCATGAATTGAAATTCAGCCTCAGAAACCTACTTATTAGCTGTGGGACCCTGGGCAAATTACTTAACCATGTTTGCCTCAGTTTCCTTATTTGTAAAATGAACTGGAGAATTAAATGGCAGACCACTCTAGTATTGTTGCCAAGAAAACCCCAAATGAGGTCACAAAGAGTTGGACATAACTAATATGACCAAATAACAACCACTAATTATTTAGTATCCATAAGTTGAGAAAATCCATGGTGACCGTAACTACAAATACACTTAAATTGATTTTATATTTTATTAATACTTTATATGTGTATGATATATTTATTCATTTTATAGAAGGTGTAAAAATGGAATTGCTTTGAAGTAAAAATAAAGGTTCTTTCCCTTCACTGACTGAGATGGTGTATCAGTGCAGTTTAACAGGGAATATCTAAGGAAGATCTGACAGACAGAGAGAGAGTGGACACCTGAATTGGGTTAGCATCTACTCTCCTTTCAAACCACCCCTCCCAGGGGAATGGCTGCCAATTTGCACAGTGAAGTCTTGAGGTTCCCTGAGGGAGGGGGATAATGTGAAGTTGATGACTAGGTTCCCCTAAAATCTAACCTAGGATAACTTCAGTCTTCTTCTGGGCACAGAGTGGATTAGGAGACAAGCCTTGAAGAGGGCTTGCCTCAGGGAAGGCAGATTTGAATGCCTCCCTGCTGAATTTGTTCAGATGCCTCCTCAGTTCAAAGGCAATAGGCTAGACTAAATCTGGCTGTGGTCAACAAAAGTTTAATGTAGGGGTTCAGGATAAATAAGGAGGAGGAAAGTGGGGTTTGGTTTCCCTGGTGTATTCCTATGTGATATTGTCACCTGAGCCACATATTTTCACAAATCTCAGGCTTCTTTGCCCCATCCCCCAACTAGTAACCCCATAGTTATTATGATGTATCTGATTGGCCTATATAACCAATGCAGAGCCTGAGAGATGGGCTCTCTTTTCAGTGAGCCAAGAGCCCTCTTTGGGGTTTGAGATATCTTCTTCTCAGTCAATAGGTTTTTGGAGATGTCTGATTGAAGAATGATCTCTAGGAAACTTGAATAGGAAGTACAGGATACTCTCAGGTAGCTTCAGTGAACTCCTCAGCCCAAAACTGGCTCCTCTCAGGTCAAGGATTCAGATCCGAAGCCCCTAGAATTGTCCTGTTCTTCCTCAGTTCAGTTTCATTTCCCAGAATCCTTTGCTCTCCAACTGAAGTTCTCCTTCCCTCAGCCCTCATGCCAAAGTTCCAAAAAATCTCCTTCCATCCTTACAAAGGCATATTTACTTATGCATTATGAGTCATCCTGTATCTACTCTTGCAGCTAAATGGCAATCAAAATGCAATGTATGGTATACCTGTGACTTCTTAAGCTATTTACAATTACTCTAAAACTCCCTAGGGGCCACTTCCTTTGATTCAATGATGTTTTTGTTTTTCATTTTTGTTTTTATTTTTAATAACCTCTACCTTCTGTCTTAGAATTTATATTAATTATTGGTTCCAAGGCAGAAGAATGGTGATGATTAGGCAACTGGAGTTGAATGACTTGACCAGGATCACACAGCTAGGAAGTGTCTGAGGTCAAATTTGAACACAGGACCTCCTGTTTCCATGGCTAGCTCTCTAGCAACCTAGCTGTCCCTAGACATATATTTTTTTAAAAAAACTTTACCTTCTATATTGAATCAATACTGTATATTGGTTCCAAGGCAGAAGAGTGATAAGGACTAGGCAATTGGAGTTAAAAAGACTTGCCCAGGGTCACATATCTAGGAATTGTCTAAGCCTAGATTTGAAACCAGGACCCCCTGTCTCTAGATCTGGCTTTCTGTCCACTGAGAAACTTAGTTGCCCCATAGCTTTCATATAGTTCAAAAATTGCATTATTAGATGATTGTCAAATAAGATCCATTGTATAATTCATCTTTAATCCCATTGGTCATAACTAATATGTCAGACACAGCAACATAAACTCTGATACAGTTGACCTATCAGTCTCTGAGTGTCATTTAGGATCTTGAAAAATTCTTAGGAACACAAAATAAACTTAATGTCTTGAAAAATTCAAGTCAGTTCAGGAGATTGAACAGTTGTGTCTAGGTGACAAAATTTCTCCTGTATCTCTCGTGTTGCAAGGATTGCATTAAGAATTTTTATTTCGGGGGCAGCTGGGTGGCTCAGTGGATTGAGAGCCAGGCCTGGAGATGGGAGGTCCTAGGTTCAAATCTGGCCTCAGACACTTCCCAGCTGTGTGACCCTGGGCAAGTCACTTGACCCCCATTGCCTAGCCCTTACCACTCTTCTGCCTTGGAGCCAATACACAGTATTGACTCCAAGATGGAAGGTAAGGGTTTAAAAAAAAAAAGAATTTTTATTTCATTGGCATAAGATACTCTCAGTAAGTTAGCTACCTCTGCCAGGGAGAAGCCTATCTCTGATATGCAATGGTTTTGCCACTTATAATCTATACAGAAATTGCCTGCGATTGTAAGGGAAATTAAGCAACTTGTCCATGGTCATATAGCCTGGATGAATTAAAGGTGTCACTTGAACTAGATCTTCCTGACTACAAAAGTTGCTTTCCATATACTATGAAATGATGCCTCACACTCTATAATATTGTGATTCTAGGCTAGGTTAAGGAGGAAATACAGAAATATTCTTCCTGTAAGAGATGAGAAGCTTCATTGATAAGAAATACAAGGAGTTAGCATAATATAGTAATGTAAAAATTAAAATTAAATCTCAATAGTAAAAATATTATATTTTAAGAGATATATTAATGATCATTAGAAATCAAGGAATAAAGAAGATACAAAATAAAGACCATGTGCCCACCCATGGCTGATCAGCCAGTTCAAACACCCGCCTGACCACCACCAAGGTTATTTCTGTATTCATCATGGTATAATCACACTGCAAGTTTAAGGAACACCCTCAGTTCCATCAATAGGATTAAATGAGATAAGATTTCATAAAGTGCTTTGCAAATGTAAAAGAATCACATAAGTGCTGGTGATGATGATGATGATGATGATGATGATGATGATGATGATGATGATGATGATGATGATGTCAATGATAATAATGATGGTGGTAATTTGACCTAGCCTGTCCATCGAGCTATGTGAGCAATGTAGATCTGGAAGTAAAAAGTTCAGCTAAGCTACTTTCTACTTCATCCCAAGTTCTAGTTTATCACACCTGCCAGCCATTTCCATTAGGTCAATTCTGATACATCTGGTCATCTATCCAAAGACTATTCCAAAAATTAACTTGTAGGACCAGTATTACTTTTGTTAGTATGCTAGTTATTTTAAAAGGGTCATATGAGATGAAGGAACAAATATACTGTGCTGTAACTATCTAATTCTCCCTTTACAAATATTATTTTATCTTTGAATTATTTCTTGTCTCTTATCAAAGGACTAAAAAGGTCATTGTGTTCATTTGTTCTTCCAAATATACATAAGAAATTTTTATAACTTTCCTTTTTGGCAAAAGAATCTGCTTCTCAATTGGCGAGATTTAACCAGATCTTTTTTCCTAAGTATCTACACAAACATAAGGGCACAGATTATGCAATGCTGAGAAAATTGATACCCTGAACAAACAAAGATAAAAAAGATGAATGTTCAGGACAAAGTTTTTTGTTTGCTTGCTTTCTCTAGTCGCTTCATATTTTTTTTAAAAAGTAGAACTTTTCTCATTAACTATGAAATTTAAAAAGAAATTGGATAACATTCGAAATTATAATCCAATTCTTAATTTTCCTATTAAAATTTCAATTTTATTAAACCAAAAAAATACCAGATTTTTGCTCTCAGAAGTACCATCTACAGCCACCAGGTATATGTAACATGTGTATATTTTATATATACTGTACATATATATATATAATACTTACTATATAATGTATATTTAATGTCTAATATATTGTGTATGACATATATTTAAAATATGTTACATATGTGAGTGTACCCCTCTTTTATATCATAAACTATAATGTTAATAATTATTACTTATACTTAATATATAATACTTAATATAAATAATACTTAATTCATATCTGTATATATGGTTAGAACAGGAGGAGAGAATACTAATCTTAAGAGAAAGCTTTATTATTTGGTAGATCCACATAGCAGAGGCTAGGATTAAATCTGACCAACTAGTCTTAATCTTATGCTTTGGTTTTTTATTTGAGAATATTAAGCCCCAGAACGGTAAGGAATTTGCCCAAGGTCACACACTTAACATTTGATAAAACTGGAATGAATGTGAACAGAGGTTTTTTCATGTCAAATCCAGGGTGCTTTGCATTATACAACAGCAGCCCCCAGTTGATAACATATAAATTATGATTGAACAGGGAAATAAGACTTAAGTCCTACAAACAACATATAGCTTACTATTTTTATAAAATGAGATACTTCATAAATTTAGAAGGAACTTTGTAACTCAAAAGGGAATAATTTAAAACAAAATCCAGTGTACTGTATATTAAATACTTCTGTAAATGCTTAAAATGTTTTAAAAAATGATGGGAGGAATAAAGCAAGTTGGGGGCTTTTGTATATGTTCTATTTACTTACATCAAAGAGAATTCTATAAAATAGCAATATTTAATATGATGAAAATAATATTTTGTCATCCCTGGGTTGTTATGCTAAATGATGAAAATACAGAACCAGGCTTTGCTTCTTTCATTGATGACTCTCCTGAGTACTGAAACTATCCATAACTAAGACTACTTTAGGCTTGTTGGTTTAGTTTTTAAGATGATTATAACACAGTCACTAACAGTCTGTTTATAGCTTTCCAGGGGAAAATGTAATTCCCAGGCTCCTCTGACACCTCTTTTAAGATTTTGTATTGCAAGAGTGGCCTAATTTAAACTAATTATTCCCTTCTATGCTTTTTATCAATATGCAACATTCTAGAAGGGGAAAAGAAAAAAGAAAAGAATAATTTACTTACATACAAAAATGATGATATCAAAGCCACTAGACTAATGTCAAAAGAAGAGAAATAGGCAAGATAATAATTTTTTTTTACCAGAATGACACAAAATACAACTGCCTCATTGTGTAACAATGAAACATTTCTCCATTCCTTCTATTCTACCCTAGACATTTTGGTTCCTGAACTAGCCCAGTTCTTTTTTTACTTAATTATAATGATTTCTCTTCTGACTTCTATGTCATTTATTGACCATCAACAATAATGAAATAGTTGAGATCTCATCATTGTTTTAAGGACTATAGACATTTGAAATGTTTCAAAACATTTTCCACTTACCAATGTTCAATTTTTGGTCAGATTTTCCAGGTCATAGAATCACAAAGTCATAGATTTGGAAGGTATGTCTTAAGCCACTGATTTAACTTTCTTCATTCTTCAGAAAGCAGATAAGAAGCAATAGTCAGCCTGTAGTGGCAAAGGATGAATATGCTCTCAAACATTGGTCATCTCATAGGAATTTTCTGTTACTGAAAACTATAGCTGCAGAAAACTTGATTTTTTTCATCTTTATAAAGAATTTATAAATTTATAAATTTATAAATTTAAAAATTGGAATGTTGGAGTAATATATGAACCACTGTCAAGAGATCATTAATTCTTATCCAAGATGATGTGAGACTTTATGATGATTTGAAGGGTTAATTGATCACTAAAGTTCAGCTATATTACTAGAAGTTAACTCCATTTTAAAGATGCAAGGAAGCATTATAGCCAATGATAGGCCCAAAATGATAATAATAATAATAATAATGAAGATTACTACAGTGGCATTTCCTTGATAGGCTGGTCTGGGGAGAGACATGGAAATCCATGAAAGAGAAAAAGCCCTTCAAAATTCCCTTGGGAAATATACTATTGATACTTTTATTACTCTGCTATTTCATTCAATACTTTGCTTTGAACTGATTTTTGAAAAGGGGAGCAGCTTAATATCCATGTAAATGGGTAGAAAAGGGGAAGAAAGAGCATCACAGAGACAAGTTAAAAAGCTATAGAAATATCTGAAGTGACTGTTTTTCTCTAGTGTAATCAATATGTATCTTGTTTCACAGCACGATGAACAGGAAAATATATATTATATGTACAACCTATGTCACATCACCTGCCTTCTTGGGTGAAAGATGTGAGGAAGGGGGAAAAATGAGACATAGACTTTTGTAAATAGTTAGTGGGAATTTATTTTTCTTGGATATTCATATTTATCATAATTTATTAGATTTATTACATATGTATGAGAGAATGTGTGTATTATATTATTGTCTCACATTGCATTATGTAATATATTTTAAAAATACAAAATACAAAAAATACCCCTCAGTTCTCTGTCTCTTCTACAAAGATAGTAGCAAAGTGGTGACTCCAAGAAGAATGAGCCAAGAAACAGTATTTAACACATCAATAAACTTTCATCTGACTTTAAGCACTATAAATGTGAAATCTTTGTCCAATGCCCTAGAAGTGGACATGCTGCTGGAAGACCTGAATCACAACAACCTTGACCTTGTTTCTCTAAGTGAAACCAAAAGAAAGGAAGTTATAGGTAAAAAGAAGACTAAATAATTGCATCTCAAGTACCAGAGAAAATGAAAGAATGAGGAAGGGATGGGAACAAGGGTACAATATAGAGCCCTGGACTTAAAATTTAGGTATATCTCACAGCAACTGTTTTCCTAAAATGGATTGTCATGATCTCTTGTAGAAAGGTATAAAGTTGATTATCTGGTATAGTTTTTATTTTCTATTACCACAAAAGCAAAGCTTGAACACAAGAGACCCATAAATATAGGATTAACAAAAATTTAAAATATGAAAATATAACTTATCGCTTCTATTTTACTTTAATAAGAGGCTGATACTTATACCTATTTTACCTTCATCTTAAGCCTATACTGTCACATTAAGTCAATTAATAGACATTGCTTCTGGTAAATATGGAAATGACTTGGGAATATCCTCCACATGTTTTTGAATAGGTTTGTAGATTTGGAAAATGACTTCAGCGGCATCAGCTAAGGAACCCAAATCCTAGAGGTAACCTACAGATTCCTAAAATCCATCTCTCATGATTGTCGTTCTGTCACCTCTAGCCAGGGAATGAAATGCATAACATAAAAGTCGAACAGAAACTTGAGGTCTAAATAGACACCGATTCATCTAGTCTCAAGGCTATGTATGAGTAAGTGTCATAACTGGGAAGATGGGAAATCCCTATCCTCTCTGTTGGGAAGCCTAAGGGAAAAATTCAAAGCACTGAGCTGTAAGTTCAGAGGAGAAGAAAAGAGTGAAAATAGAAATTAGGTCTTTCTTTAAAGAGTGGAAAGAGTTTGCTGTTCAGTGACCAATTTTTTTTTTAATGTAGTTCCAACAAACAACTGTAATGGGAAAAGAGAGAATATATGGGCATTAACCAGAAGCTTCTTGAGTTTTATCAAGGAATCCATTAGAAAATGGCAGGACAAATGTGTCACCAGAAGGGGACTGGCACTAGGGATGGCATATACATCACCTAAACGGGTCCATCTGTAGGCACACCACCCAAAAGAGATGACCACTCTTAAAGGAAAGGTAGCAATGGGAGGGATGAGGATAAGGGAATATCTATTTCCCAACATAGAAACAATGATTTCTTTAATTACCACATAGAGTGTTCATGCCGATCAGTGTTTATAGACATTCTTGGCAGAGGTTGTGGGGAGGTAAATGGAAAAGGAAAAGGTAAGCTATTGAAACCTTCTGTGACTCTAGGCTGCCTTAATAGTCACTTTCTAGTCCTGAAGAATATATTCCAAAACACAATTATATTTCACTGGGTATATGTATGAAGAGACATTTTGATTATAGGCATAAATAGGATCAAGAAGGGTTTGGATTAAATACACACACAAATAGATATAGATAGATATAGATCCTTACTGGTATATGGTTGGTATTGTGTTAAGTAATTAGATATGACTGAAATGTTGCATATATGGACACACACTTTCTGAAATCTAAATTGGACAGGAAATCCCCACTCAAATTCTCAACACTTTGTTCCTGCCCCAATCAAGAAAAGGGCATACTTGTAGACCTCTGACTCCTTCTGGCAATAATTATATACTGCTGGGGCCAAGGCCACCCACACCCAGGTGTTTTCTCTCTGCCCTAGGCTCAAACTCCCTTCATTGCCTGCTAGTGATGCTGCCTTGAGCTACCTGACCCTTTGGACTCAGATCTTTCTTCCTTTGAACTTTGAGGCGTACCCAATTCTGCAAGCTGTTATTTGATTCCCTAGATATAACTCAGTTTCCTGCTCTAACTTTTAATACCTGATTCTTTCAGTGTAACCAGACTTCCTGATCTTTTGACCCACATATGTTCTGACCTCAAATATATGACTAATTCTACAAACTGCCTTGAATTCCCTAGAATATAATCCCTGATAGGATTCATTAAATCCTTCTTTTGTCTCTATCTGCCCCTCTGGATGACATATGTAAGGGCATATATCAGAGGCATTCTTTTATTATTGTTATTTTATTTTTATCCTATTCTCACTGATGAATTAGAAAAACCAAAACAAGAATCCCTGTATATCAGTCTCCCTAACAATATAATACTGACAACAAGATTTATGGGAATATAATGATACCTAATATGATAATGATATCATTCTAGAGAATAAAGGGATGAGAGACCCAGTGACATAGTAGATTAAGACCTTTTTGAAGTCAGGAAAACTGGAATTCAAAACCTATCTCTGAAACATAATAGATATGTGTGTGATCTAGGTCAAGTCACTTAATCTCTCAGTGTCTCCAATCCAGTTCCTTAAAAGTTTAAATTGCAAAACAGTTCCTATGAACTAAAAATGATTGAAGTTTACCAATTTCTGTTGTAGGTCAAATTAAATCATTATTTTCTTTAGTATTTAATTACTTTAATGCAAAGATAGGAATAGGAAAGATCAGTGAAAATATGCTAGAAAATAAGATTTAGAAGAAAGGAATGAGAGATGTCAAAAAATTGTAAACCACTCAAAAGTATCACATTTATATATAATGAATACTTTCTTTTTAAAAAATATAAAACTCGACTTTGTGAGCAAAGTAACATCACAAAAAATGAAATTTATTACATTTTAATAGATAAGAAAAATACTCCTTACAATAAGGAAGTCACCATCAATTTATTAGATAAAGTTAAAACTAATAAAAGTCTTTAATAAATAATAAAATAAAAAGTAAATTATTGATAGAGAAAATGAGAAGTGGATGAAGGAAAGGATATAGATCCTATTATAAAAATTTTATGTGGTAGTTTAACTGATATAAATCAATTGCCATAAAAAGCCTAAAATTCGTTAGTAAATACTTGATTTAGTTTCCTAATAGAGTTTTATGACATATAGGGACAATGTTGCTTTAGAATATAAATATATTTTTGAAAGTTTAAAGATCAGGATGATAGAAAATGATGAGCAACACCTCATAAAACCACAAGAAGTGAAAGGTGAAAAAATGATTAAAGAAAGTTTGGCAAGAGATACAACTTATCCCATGGCAATATAAAGATAAAAGTAAAAGAAAAATAGATGAAAGATGAGAGCTACAAGGATTTCTATAACAATTTTTTTTTCCATAAAGAGCAATGGTTCCAACATATCTGGACTCTAAAAACAGTCGTTCAATTAATATTCATTCATTAAGTGTTTAACACGTGCCAGGCAATGCGCTAAGCAAAATGGAAAAAAAAAATTCTTTTTAAAAGGGGCAGGGGGGTGGGAGTGGTGAGAGACATTATCAAGCCAGATATCCTTATAGGGGCAATGAAAAAGACACTGGAGGAAACAGATGGAAAATCAGAGGCATTGAGGAAATCCAAGTTAGAAGGAAATCAAAATTTTGTGGCTATTATAAGATCAATTTTTAAGATATATGAAAGAGGAAAAAAATACCAAAGACAAAGTATGTATATTGTGCTTGGGAGGCAGGGGTATTGAGCTGTACCTCAGATATCATTATGATGCCCAAAGTTTAAATGGAGTATATCAAAAAAGTACCTATCTATGTGTCTATTTTCCTTTCTGTTTAAATGTGTGTGTATGTAATCTAAATGTGTATTAAGGGTACTTTGATTAAGTAGTACAGAGAAACTGATGGGCTTTGATAAGTGACATTCCACAGTAGAGCACACTTACCCATACACAATTAGCCAAAATATATTGAGGATTCAAGATGTCACTGTGTTTATTGTTGTTATTTCCCACAAAATGTCAAGTATAATATGGAAATAATCAATTTCCACATTACTTTTCTAGTCGAGGACTAAACTTAATTTTTTAAAAACTATTTAGAGAAATCATTATTACTGTTTGTATGGAAAAATCTTCACTTCCAAAAAGCAATTATGTGATTGTGGTCATGGAAAAATTGTTTGTAATATTCTGCCTTTATATTGTATCTGAGCTGAGTATTGTGATACTTAAGAGCAATGCCGATTTTTAATTTCTTAAAATATAGATCAAATATTAAATTTTAAAAATCTTTATCCAAGGCTTAGAGGTGTTATTGAAAGACAAGCATACAATGTCACTAATGGAAGAACTATGAATTACTTTAAAACAATGAGAAAACAATTTGACATTATAAAAATATCTGTATACTACAGATACCCTTTGACACAGTGGTATCTCTAATTGAAAAATTATCTTTCTAGCAAGTTTCTGTGATAAAGGTATAGTATCAAAGACATATGCAATAACTCATATGGATATGTAAGAATACCGCCCATCTAATAGAAAAGTGGTCAAAAGCTATAAATAGGAAGTTTTCAAAAGAAGATATACAAATTATCAAACTATTAATCACTATATGAAAGATATGAATATACATGTAAATATATGCATATGTATATATATTGTACATGTATATATAGAGAGAAATTTGAATTAAATTAATTTTTTTTTATTCTCCTTTTTTTCTGCAAATCATATTCTTCTATATTTCTCTGTATTTCCTTTTCCCCCTCTATAACACTTTCAGTTCCTAATGTCTCCTGACCCATCCAACAGAAATTTCCCTTACTACCAAGGATTCTCTAAGCAAAATGAATCAGCATATTTCCCAACAGCAGATAGCCCCTTGCACACCTATCATCTACCACCTCTCTGCCACGAGGAGAGAAGCATTCTTCACCAAAGGGTTACTGAAAGAGTTAGATTTCATTTTGGTATTATTTCCCTCATACTATCATAGACACCCCATAAATTATTATATGAGTACTTTTCTTCACTTGTGTGTTGTGTGTATATGTGTGTGTTGGTGTCTGTGTGTATTATATATATTTAGAATTTATCATGACATAGGGTATAAGTCTAATTTCTAGGAAACTAGTTTCTTTTTTCTCAGGATTTGTATATAATATGCATTCCTTACCCTAATAAATTTTAGAGGGCTTTCTCCAAGAATAAACAGAAAGAAAGTCAATCAATCAGCATTGATTGATTTCAAATATATGCTAGTGACTGTGGTAAGTAATGGGCAAAAACAAAAACAAAGAATGAAACAATCCTTCCACTCAGTTTCTAATAAAATAGATAATAAATAAGTATATGAATATAAAGGGACTAGATATCAAAAGAATTAATGTAAAGATATACTAAATAAAAGATAGTTTGAGAGGAGGACATTTGTGAGAAAGGTCTAATGTGGATGGAAAACCTTGATCTACCTCTTAAAGGAAGACATGTTTTAAATAATATGGGTGAGGGGGAAAGTGTATTTTGAGAATAGGAGATAAACAGAGAAATGACTGATTTAGCCAGGTCACATTAACATATTTCTAAACTAAACTCATTGTTTGTAAGAGCATATAAAGTCTTTTCTGTTATTCATATGAAAATGAGATTCACAGGATGTTTATTCTCTCCTTTCTCAGTGCTTCTCTAATTTGATATATAATGATATCCCTACCCTTCCTCTTCCTTTCCTCGCCCATGTATCCTTCTTTTTCTTCCCTTCCCTTCCCTTTCCATTAAATGAAAGTATATCATCCAAAAGCAATAGGGTTCTCTTGAAAATTTTGTATCTTCTTTCTCTATTAGAATATAAATAACATAATCATATAGCTATTCCTAAAGATCAAATGTCTTTAGTTTTCTACACTTCTCTTTATTCCTGTTTCCATTGCAACATTTCTTCTCAGTTCTTGACTTTTTATTAGGACTTCTTGGACATCTTCTATTTCATTAAAAATTCATTTGCCCCTGAAAGAAAATTTTTACAGATGATTTTTTTTAGTTGTAAACTTTTACATTTTGCCTTTTGGCATTTCATATTCCAAATCCTCTTCTCTATCAGTGATAGCTTCCAAGTCTGTGTCATACTTAACTGTGATTCCTTAGTATTTAAATTCATTCTTTTTTGGATGCCTGAAGTATTTTATTTTGTTGTTGTTTTTCCCCTTTGGACAGGAAATTGTGAGATTTGACTATGACATTCCAGAGTATTTTATTTTTTTAGTTTCTTTTTGGAGGTGACTAATTGTTCACTTCATTTCAACTTTTCTCTCTGGTTCTAAGAAATCTGAGCAATTTTCTTTTATAATTTCAAGCAAAGTAATATCTAAAATTTTATGAGCAGAGAAGGGAAATAATTTTCAGATAGTTTGATGATTCATAGGTTGTTTCTCTTTGATTTGTTTTCCAGCTCATTGTTTTTAACAGTAGCTTCCTTACTTTTTTCATACTTTTTTTTCATACTGGGCTTTGTAAAAATATATATATTTCTTGTTATCTCATGGGATCATGGCCCTCTGTTCAGACCATTATAATTTTCAGGGTATTTGCTTCTTGGATAATGTTTATACCCATCTTTTCTAAGCTATTAATTTTCTTTTTCATTCTTCCCTCCCAAACTGTCATTTCCTTTAATATCACATTTTGTGTAATTTGTTTCATTTCTTCCAGGTACTTTTTTAGTGTTTTTGACCAAGCCATTCTTTTCTCTGAGGTACTATATAGACTTGGTCAATAACTTTTTATTCACACTTAGTCTCCTGGTGGCTCAACTTAGATTTGAGGTTTACCTCTTTCTCTGTTCTCTCCTTTTTCCACAGTCACCTCAAACTTAGAGTTTGTTCCATCCTTTACAATGACTCTATAAGACTTGGTCAAATAGTGTTGACTAACCATTACTACAGGGGTTTCATCATGGTTCCTGGGGAGCCTAGGTGCAGATTTGAGTTTTGTTTTGTTTTTCATTTTGTATGTCAAACCAGGCTACTTTGACTCTGTGTTGAACCAGGATAGTCTGGAAGCTGGGTCAAGTCCTCTGACCTTTTTTTGTTCTGCAGTGGCTTGGGCTTTTTGTAGTCTTACACTTGGCAATGGTCTAACCCTATCTCCATGTTGAGGTCAGAGTATGGGTTACCTGGTCTTGTTCATTGGTATAGTAGTTACCCTTCTTTAGGTGTTCTTTGGTTTAGGGATTCCTTGCTTTTTACCTTCCTGGTTTGTCTCTACTCAGAGCTTTAGAAGTGTTCTGGCAGAGTGTTTTTGTTTTGTATATTTTGTCTTTTGGGGTATGGGTTGGGTTTTTTTGGGGGGAAGTTCTGGAGCAGATGGAGGAGTTACTAGCTAGTGCTTTTTGGCTTAATTTATTATTACTCTTTATGATGTATTTTTAGATCCTTCCTGGCATATTTGTGAGGATCTAGGACCCTCTAGTACTAAGTTGTCATATTTCCATAATTCCAAGATTGATAAATGGCATGAATGTGAACAGGCAGTTCTCAAGGAAATAAATCCAGGCTATAACTATAAAAAAAATTTACTCAAGTCACTACTAATTAAAGAAATGCAAATTAAAACTATTCCAAAATTCCACCTTAAATCCATGATATTGTCAAAGGTGATAAAAAATGATAAATTTCAAAGGGGTTGTGGGAAAACAAGTGTATTGATGTACTATTGGTTGACTTATGATTGGGTACAAATATTACATTGGGAAGGCATTTGGAATTATACACAAACAAAAACCACTAAATAGGGCATTCTCTGTTTAGTATATACCAACATTAGAGATCAAAGAAAGAGGAAAAGGTCCTTTATGTACAAAATATTTAGAGTAGCTCCTTTGGTGATGGAAAAGAAAACCCTGGAAACTAAGATACTCCATAAACTGAAGAATGGTTAAATAAATTGCTGCATAAGAATGTGGTAGAATACTACTATGCCATAAGAAATGAGGAAATGGGTTAACTGAAAAACACCCCATTCTAAGAAGGGGTGATTGATGTTGTAAACTTCTGGAGAAGCTGAAACAGGGGAAATGTAGAGGCATTAGTAAGGAGAAGTCATTTTCAAAGACTGGGGGGATAGGGAAGAGTGTTAGGGAAAATGTCAAGGAGGTTTTTTAAATGAAAAGGAGAGAAGGAGGAGCTCAGATAGTCAACTATTATCACAACAAAGTAAAGAAAGAAGTGCTCAGCCCTGAGAAGAGGAGGAAAATGTGTTGTTGGAGAAGAGAAAATTTTAGAAAAGTTGCCATTGGGGGTATCAATTAAGGATGAATAAAAGGATTGCTGTGCTATAGTGAGGACCCAGTTAAAGTTGGATAATATGAACTTATACTACACTCAGTTGGCAGGGTTTCTCCAAACTCTATTGAGCAGCATGTGAATAAGAGTAGAGGAGGCAGATGATGGACTGGATTAAGGACCAGAGACTGGCAAGGGATGAGAAACAAAGGACAAGAAGGAGGGAATAGATTCCATATTAACATCCTTTGAGGAGCATTAATACAAAACATGGCTAATGTGGCATTTCTTTTATTATCACACAATGCTATTGACAGACTGATAACCTACATTCACATGCACAGACACAGATTTCTGAAGAAAAGAGGGGGAAAGCACTTACGATGTTTTCATATGTTTATATATTATAATAGCAATCACAACCTCAGTTTGGGGTTTTTCTTAGGAAGTAATAAGTAGCTAGGGTTAACTGCTCAAAGTACAGTTGAAGGCCATCAATTCTTTCCAGCAACAAATTAATCCCCAGGAAAGCTCCTGTGCCTTGATGGTTATTGTTCAATCCTTTACAGATTATTTTCAGGGTATTTTGACTACTTTTCGCACTCTCCCCCGCCAACACTTACAGCCAGTCAGAAGACATCTGCATTTAGAAAAGCTTCTATTCCCACATCAACAACCACCTTTACCTACTATGAAAAAATGTGAACTGATTTTCACTCTTTTTATAAAGCCAGATACTTTTGAAATAGCCATTTTAATTGCATTTCAGCTTTTCTCTTTTCTGAAGAAAGGAAAGGAGGCAGAAGCAGAGGGCAAGGAAGGGAGGGAGAGCAAAGATGGTAAAGGTACCAAATCCAGTCTCTTGAATTCTTTCCTATTCTCAGTAGTCGCCCAGGTTACAGGCATGAAAGCCATGGGATTGCCTGTGAATGACTAAAAGGGCCAAATAGAATGTATGCACAGTGAGGGGCATTGAGTACAATACAAGAAACCTCCCCTAGGGGGAAAAATAACACTCAATCAACTACCCCAGCCAATCATAAACCCACAGGGTAACCCTTCTAAGTCATTGAGGAACCTAAAAATTTGAGCTGGATTCAGCAAAGAAATAACAACTATAATTACTCACTTCCCAAAACATGGGACATTCAATGGGTTCCTGTCCCATTTTAGCATTTTTTTAAATAGCAAATGCTAAATTGTATGTTTGGAAAACTAAAGGTAGGGAGGGGTGTGTGTGTGTGTGTGTGTGTGTGTGTTTTGACTCTGAAATTTGAGGTCACTCTATGCTCTTGAGATATCAGCACTTAAGTTCTGAATCAAGCACCTATTTTTAAAGCTATTTAAATTATTTAATCATCCTAAACTCCATAAATTAACCAAATTCGATCAGCATTAGATGCCATTATTAATGCTAACTTTTAAAAGTCAGGAATACATTAATAGCTTTTGCCAAATGTCCATTTCATACTTTAGAAAAAACTTAAGTTTAAAGCCCATTTTTACTATTTGCATCTCTTCTAGTAAACACATTAACTTTTTTTTTCTAAAACAAAGCAAAATAAAAATATAATCTCTCCCCAAGGCCCCAAAACATTACCCTTGCCCCTTGTGTTTAACCCATGAACAAAATGGCAATTTTTATAGGAGATCTACAATTTCATATTAGTTAGGCTTCAGCCTCAAATTATCAGTATTCTTAATTCCCCAAATCAAAAGCTATATCCATATTAAAAACATGTATTAAATCGTGTTATCCTTATAACATTGTGCTGGGTTCTGGTATGTAGTCATTTACGATCAATGGCAAACAACATGGGATAATACATTTATAGATCAATGGCAAACAACATGGGATAATACATTTATACAGTACTTTATGTCTTATAAAGTACTTTTCCCACAGAAACTGTTTGAGGGGAGTTATGCAATTATTATTAATTTTTAAGTGATATGAAAACAGAGACCTAGTAAGTGCCAGAACAAGGACTCAAATTTAAGCCTTTTGATTCCAAGTCCATTCCATTTCCATTTTACAGCACCATCTTCACAGGTAGATTCAGAAAACTAAGGATAAGCAAAATGAATCAGCAAAACCATATAAATATTTATTTCTGTTCCAAGGACCCCAAACCCAACAATGCATCCCCCTGATGACATTAAGGAGAAGAAAAAATATCTGTAGACTGCTTTTCAGCAGAGGAAGGGATTGTTCCTTCTACCTCTTCCTTCTCTTCACCTTCCCCCTCCCTATACTTTGTGTTTCTTTCTTGAGGAGTGTTTTGTTTTCTTTTGGTTTTGAGGCGGGTCTCCTTATCTTGGCCAGTCTGGTAGTGAAGCAATAACTTGAGAGCTGATCCCAATACTGATTAGCATGGGAGCTTCAATCTGCTTCGTTTGCCCTAGATCTAGACCTTCTTTAGACAGACTGGTGCCTCTCCACTACCCAGGGCTCACCATATTCCAGTTGTACTTCATGGGGACATCCAATTACCTTTAGCCCTACTGAAGCTCAGAACTACCAAAGTCATCCAGTCTAAACTGTTTCAACTTCCCCCAGAAGCACGGATTATAAATCTGAACCACCTTGTCCAGTTTCTAGCACAGGCTTATGAAAGTTCAATTCAATTCAACTCAAAGTTGATAAATATTTATTAGCCACCGTTGCCTTTAGTCAAATAAAGAACTAAATGCATCTTATGGGGGTGGTAAGAGAAAGAGGTACTAACAGAGTTGAGGCAGAGAAATAGAAACTCTTTTTAATTATTTCCCAATCTCCCTGGGTTCCTATTTTTAAACAGTGGCCATATCTTAATTGTTGTCCCAAATGGCAATCAAGGAGTTGGTTAGGAATATAAGTCACTAAACCCTGACCCATTTATTTAGTGGTTCTACTTAGGGAAAGTCTTAGTCTGAACATGTTATTTTAGTATTTCTGTTTAATAAAGAACTTAAATTTTGGTTCAGTTAAGTTCCTTTCAAATTAAAAAAAAATATGCAAGATCTGAATCCCTGGGTGAGAGATAGAAAGGAGATTTATTGTCTTCTGCTTGTTTAGTTGTTTATATTCAACTGGCCTCTCCCCAAAGGTTTTCTGATAATTCCTTGTATTCAGTAAGTCCTGTTTAAACCTGCCTTGTTATTATAAAAACAGATGGACCAGAACTTCCGTAATAATTGTTGGGATGGCCAGGTATATGGTTAATTATTACATTTCCCCTGCCTTTTCAGAATTTATAAATTCTGTTTCAAGGTCAGGGTGTGGATTTCCTATACTCTTAACAGGTCACTTAACTCTAAAATATGAGGGGGCCGGTTCTGGGTTATTGTTTTTCTTAGGGGCTCTATGTTAGTTCAAAAGGTAAAACCAGCAATTCAGATTGAAAAGGATGCCAAGTAGTATGTTTATTTTTTATTTAATATTTAATGCCTTTATCCCCAGATGCATGATTGTTTTTCCTTTTGCCATGTTTATAGTATTGATGATAACTCAAAGGATATAAATGGGAACATTTTAGCCAAAGTATGGATGAGGCTGAGTGACAATTCTCAAAATTCAAAGTTCAAAATATCAGATAGAGAGCTATACATTGCTACTTCAGCCTCTGTGGAGTCTGGGAAGTGGGGTACAGAATTGAAAACAAGAATGGTCTCCATTGCCATAAGCAATTTAGAGTTATTTAATGTTTCCTAGTTTTGTTCAGTGTTCATAGAGGATGATGACATATTCACTTGTTATTTCTCTTTTTTTTTTTATATTGGTGTTCAGGAAATTCAAAAGTTCATGGTAGAGAAGGGATATCAGCACAGGCTTTTACAAATTTAATTGACTTAGACATGGCAAACTCTGAACGTCAAGGTTTCCCATTCTGTATCTCCTGAAACATAGAAAAAGAACCCCATCGCTCCCATCTCTACCTCCCACCCCTGCCCCCACCCCCCATCCTCCACCCTTCCACTGTCTCTTTAGGGAGAAGTAATAAATTGGGGTTGTGAATAAGCAGCTAATTAAATGCATTTAACCTGCACATCACCATCAGCTTTCTATTCAGTTTAACATATAATCTTTTACCTATGCAATCAAGAAGGATACCCCAGGCTGTCAACACAGCCCCACAACTGAGACCCGCTCTGTGGCTAATAAAGAAAAGATATGTAAACAAAGCACATCTCATACATTAGGGATAGAGTTAGCCAGATTGGACCTAGGACCTATACTCCTATCTACATTTTCTTCATTGTTGTCATAAGAAAGAAATATCAATGAAATAACAAGGTATAATTTCTTCTTAACTATCCCAGTCTAGCAGCATTGACTCAGATATTTGTTTTATGAACCTTAAAGAAATTCTTTTAGAATCAAAGTATATATAACTAGCCCAGAAAACAAAACTATATTTTTCTTCAAAACATATAGATTGAAATATACATTTTTTATTTTTTAAGTTCATCAAATACTTCTTAAAATTGCTATTTCTAGTAACAGACACATTTGTCAAGAAAAGCAGGCAAAATGTGATCTGCCTTAAAGATGTATTTCACATAGATCACCAGATCATCCTCCCCCTACAAGGGACTGTTGTATTAGCAGCAACATATATTAAATACAAAATCATCTGGGATTGGAGGAAAGAATGCCTATAGCAAAATGAACCTCAGTTATCCTCTTCTTCCAAAAGCTAACAATGTGGTGGTAGTTAGGGGAGGGGAGTACGGATTCATAAATATGATAAAGAATTAGAAGAATTGAGGAAGGAGGAAATATTCTGTTCCTCAAATAGGATATTACAAAAAGCTACCATGTGTTTCCTAAGTGAAAGCATTGTGATAAATGCAATAATCTAAGTTTGCTATGACGGCTTAGTGTTAAGGCCTTCTTAGAAACAGCACAGTAGAAAAAAAATTGGGGGACACTTTCATTGAAACAGCTAAGGAAGTTAAGATTTCCCAGGTCCTAGCTTTGTTACCCTGGGCAAGTCACTTAACCTGAATTTCCTAGCCCTTATCATGTTCTGCCTTAGAACCAATACTTGGTATTGATCCTAAAACAATGTAAGGGTTTTTAAAAAAATTTTTAACTTAGAAAGAAGATAAGATTTCCTATATAAGAAGTCATAACAACAATAGCTCATTACTAATATTTATGGCATATACTCCTTTTAACATTACAAGTTGCATTCGGAGAAAATAGGATGCCATAGTGAATGGAAAGGTATCGGAAAGTTAACCATTCCTACCTACCTTTTTTTTCCCCCCCAATAAAGTCAGATAGACCTTTAAACTGATCTAGAAATCTACCTTAACACGGTGACTTGAAAAGTCCAAAGATTTATTACTTTGGGGATGAGTATAATCGACTATAAATCAACATTTCTGCAGCAACTATAAAAACATCTCCTGCAGCTCCCCACCTCTAGGATAACCTCTGTCCAAGGTGGGTCTGGAGCACTTTCAATTCAAGGAGAGTCCTTGTTAAGCTATGCGGATCACCCTGGGAGTCAGGGCAGCCCCAGCACTATTTCAGACTTAGTTTGTCTTAACTTCTAGTTATTAGAACAAAGGAAACTTTGATTTGCTAAGTTGGGATTAAATGAATGCATATCATAGCAATGTTAGGACCATTTAATCGTTTTTCCATAAGAAAAGATTAAAATGCCTTAGTTATGCTAGATTAAATGCTCATTCCATAATTGCAATGGACAGTATGCTTTCAGAGTGGAAGAATTAAATTAAAAGAGAGACAACTACGGAAAATGTACTAGTGGTAGAATTAGAGAATGTTTCATCAGATCCTGATGCTTCTACAGTAATGAATCTGCCAAAAGATAATAATATTTTAGTGAAAGGTGTGATTGGATAAGTCACATTATTTATTAACTGTTACCCTAAAATATCACTTTTGTCTTATTATTAAAGAATGGTTAGAGGGCAGCAGGGATGCCTGACACAAAGCATTAAGAATGGATTGCAGCTATAGCAGACCTTGGGGTGAGTGTGTGTGCCTTACTACAAACTTCATGATGTGACTTCCCAATACCTGATGGCCAAAAGCGTTCCTGACACTGTATCCTGGGTGAATCTGAACCCACCCCCTTTATAGCTATAGCGAATTAGTGATTTCCCCTAGAGCATCACCATTCCCTCTCTTCTACCCTATGATAACCTAACTAAGAGGAGGCGCTCCATTATTCAAAAAACTTGCATTCTCAAAGAGTGATGAATAAGAGGCCATATTGGGGAGGGAACTGGAAAAAAGGAGAGTAAAAGTTTGAGACGGCTGGTAACATTTTTGAAAAAATAGTCACAGGACTGAAAGAGCTCAATGACTTTCTACTGGGAAACTCCCATTTCAGTGTCAGTTTGTTTAGCCCTATTGATGTTTCCAATGCGTGGAGGGATTTTTTAAGCTACAATGATGAAAATAGATGGCACTAAGAAAAGTAAGAATTAGTTTGCACCAAGAACAGCAGGTAAGGAGGTGCTGAGCTGACAAGACTTAACACAGTGCTTTCAGATATCTAAGTACCCAGAATTAATGCCTTCAGATGGTATTAATCTAAAGAAAACAATCAGCTCTTCTGAACACAATTATCTGTGTGTGCATGTGTGTACGTGTGTGTGTGTGTGTGTGTGTGTGTGTTAAAGAACCCCAGGATCCCATACTACCGAGCCCCAGATTAGCTTTAAATTCTAAGAAGCCCTGTTTAGTACATTCCTTACTTTCCCAAATTCCAGGAAGAGAACCCTTTGGAGGCTGGGGGATGGGAATTAATGTGTGCTTTGAAATAATTCTTCAAGCAGTTTAAAAACCTTCCCAGGAGCATTTCAGGTTGTGACCAACTTGACATTTTGAATATCAGGAAATTTGGCTTCAAGTTAACAAAACACCCAGAAGATTGGCTGAATTGTATACTCGCAGGTATCTTAGCTTCCACTTTAGACAACCTTAGATGGTGCATTAGTTATTGAAAGTCTCTGGAAAACACAAGCAAGTATTTATGAATAACTCCTTCCTTTGCTGACTTATTGGTTGCTCTCTTTTCTGCTATGATTTTGGTTACTAAATTCTGGTGTATTCTCAGTACTGTCAAATTACATTTTATTTAGTAAGGGTGTGTTTATGCAATACCACAGCAGTTGGAGGAAGAGTGAAAAATGTAATCAATCAATTGCTTTTTCCATCTACACAAACAAAAAAGCATTTTAATGTTTCCCTATCCTCCAGTAAATGAATGATGTGTTTTGTTTTGTTTTGTTTTTTAGAAAACTGGATTTAAATGAAGTAGTTGCATTGGCATCCTGTAAACACAACAGGAAACTGAAATTTATAATTTTTCCATTCTTCTTTTTATGTAAATCTACAATTTTGTTGTTGTTGTTTTTGGTTTAGATCTGTGATTTTAGGGTAGAGAATTTCCAATGAGAAAAGTTTCTCTACCATTGTAAAATCAGTAATTATTTTAATACTTTTAGTCTTAAAAATAGCTGAGGACACTGAGAGCCTGCCTATGGTCACTCAGTCAAGATATTTATGTTGTATCAATGTATGTATGTATGCGTGTACATATACACACATATACATATATCATATACACAGCATATATTTATATATACATCAAATCTGTATGATGTATATGTTTGTGTATATGTGTACACATACACATGTGTATGTGATGTCAAAGGCTAGAATTAAATGCAAGTATTCCTGACTCCAAGGCCAGCACACTATCAATTTTTCTATATTGCCTTCCTTAGAGCCTAAAGACATTATCAAAAAGAGGCATGTGCCAGGGCATTCTTCACAAAAGCAGAGAAGGAGCACCATTTGTCCTTACTAGCATCACTCATGCTTTTTAATATTGGTCAGCTTTTCATTCATCCTCTTTAAATCTTTACAATCCTTCTCTGAAGTGTATAAGAAAGGTGTAGGGCTAAGAGTTAGGTGTACAGTTGGAATTAGGCATAAACAAAATAGAGAACCATTTAGGATCCTACTTATGAAGTGGGGTTGATTGGGAAAAAATATTTATTATCAAAGACCTTCTCAAAGATCTTGTGGAGAGTAACAGATAAGAGAGAGTTCTCAAAACATGCCTAGGGTATTAAATGCTTTGTAAAAGTTCTGGTCAGAAAACCCATCCTCTGATCCCAGATTTGCTACTGGCTGATGTATTACTTTGGACAAGTCACTTAACCTCTGTTAATCTCAGCTTCCTTGTCTATTAAATAAAGGGGTTAGATGATTTCTAAGGTCTCTTCCCATTTGAAAATTCTATTAATATGTTATAGTCCATCTATAAAAACTAGAACATTTGAAACTAGGGCATGCATTGATAAATTGACAGTGAGACTACCTAAGCACCAAGATTTAGTTTTTAAAATGACTCAAAAAATAAAAAGAACTAAATTAATGTTGGTTGACTGATTTTTTTAAACTAGTTATACAAACACATACTTTAAGGAGTTGACAATGAATTAAAAAAACAATGAATTTATTTTAAAGATATTAGATTTTTTTAATATATAAATTCTTGGTTTGTGATTTGTATTGATTTTTTACATCTACATTAGCCTTTATCTGAATTCAAGCAGGTTTTATTTTATCGTTTCCAAATTATCCACTTAATTTACATTTACCTGTGGACCATAATTTTTTTAAATTAATAATTAGGTAGAGGCCCTCAACCCTATTATTTATTTTATTCTTAGCTTTCCCTTTTGCCCTCCAAGGAAAATTCCCTTCCTGAGCATATTTGCCAAATTGCTCCCATATCTGTCTTCATAGTTTTGTCAAGAACTTTCTATTTAGGCCAATTTACCTCTGATGATATTTTGTTTTCCATTTGCCATTATTTCCCCTGGGTGATATTTTTCTTCCAGACTGACTGTTTCTTAGTAAGTCTTTAACCATATTCTATTTCTATGACTCTTGCTTTATGATTATGTTTGGCACAACACTCAGATCTATCAGGTAATAGATATACGAAAATGTGTTAAAGTTGAGTAATAAGAGCCAAAGCTCAATACGTCATCAATTATGCATCAAATGTCTGACATTTTCACATAAAGACAAACATGTCAAAACATCAACATCATTTAAATTACATTGACATGGAAGGAGAAATGTGTCACTCTCTGGAATGTGACCAAATCTAGTAGATTGATGACCAAGGTACAGAATATAAAGGAAATGAAAAGAAAATGCTCACAACTGCCAAGTAGAGTAAATCTATTGAACATATGTCCTATTTTGAAAGTATGATGATGCCCCTGTACTAAAGAAAGGAAGGAAGGAAGGAAAGAAAGAAGGAAGGGAGGGAGGGAGGGAGGGAGGGAGGGAGGGAGGGAGGGAGAAAAGAAAGGAAGGAAAGGAGGGAGGGAGGGAGGGAAGGAGGGATGTAGAGGGGAAGTGAAAAGATGGAAGGAATGACAGAAGGAAAAGGAGGAAAGATAGGGCTATAAGGAAGGGAGAGAGAAAATGGAAGCAAGAAAGGGATGTGAGATCAAGCAGTATCACTTCTAATCCATCTTATGTAAATATGTCATGCATATAGTGGCCACTTAATTCATGTTTATTGAATTAAAGATGTCTAGGGAAATAAATTTACAGTTACTTTCCCAGAAACAATGTCTCACACACACACACACACACACACACACACACAGATTCACAGACAGAAAAAGCTTTTCTGTGTATTATTGCCCTTCACATACTCTTCATTCCAGCCACATTGCCTTCTTGATATTCTTTATGTATAACATTACCTCTCCCATCTCTTGCACAAGCTGCCCTAAATATTTCAATACACTCCCTCTTAACCTACAACTCTAAGAATTCCTCTTTTTTTCTTCAAAGGTCATTCCCAATGTCACCTCCTACAGAGGGACTTTTTCTAATCCTTGCAGCTATTAGTACCCCTCATATTGCTTTTTCTTGAATAGATATCATATCATATCATACTCCTAATCAAGGTTTCCCTGAAAAAAATAAACTTCTTGAGAACATTTATGTTTCATTTATGACTTTGTATCCCTTAGAAGCAAACCTGAAAGATAAGTTGCACATATATTCTTATTTATGGCATTTTAGGCACATTGCCAGGTTTGGATGGGGAAGATTAATATCATTTTCTATTTGTCATAAGGTATTATGTAAGAGAATCTAAGTGATACATTAATTGTTTTGGAAATTTTATATGAGGCTTTGTTATTTACCACTAAAATTCTAGTTATTAAAAGGTGACAAAAATATAATATTTTTCTTCTCAAAATGAGTTTTAAGAAACCCTTAATAGAATCAGCTAATTAATTTTGAGTTTCTTCATCAATATCACTTTGAAGTCACATGTTATGAATACTTTTCAGTTGAGATATTAAAATAAGATTATAATAGGAAAGTCTTGTAAATATTTGCTTTCAAATGAGTCTAAGAACAAATATATATTCAGCAATTCATCCATATTTAGCAGATATTAAAAAGACAAAGCATAGCTTTAAATTCACTTATCATTTTATGTAAAAGGGGGAAATAGGAATGTGGACTGATTAGCTTTGTTTCTTCTTACACTCGATAATATCTTATTAAAATATGAACTTCAAAAAATGATATAATCAGTCAAATGTCAGCAGAAATATTTAATCTGTGACTGGAGCTTTAGTTAATAGAACATTAATTTGAAAGGATTTTACATTTTCCAAATCCTCCCCAGAAACATTACCACCACAACTGTGGGTCAGTGGAAAGGCCGCCACTGAGCTAGGGGTCTAGAGTCCTGGGTCGCAGTCCCCCACCACAGAACCTACATAAGAGAGATGTCCCAAATGGAAATCTTATTTAGTTATAACCTAGGCTAGACTCTCCACAAGCTTCTTTCAATTCTAAAATTCTGTACAGTAAATGGAATTTTCTTGTAAATATGTTAGTATTTCCTTTTCAGGATTGACATGCTAAAGTAATGAAGGGAAAGAAGATTGCAGGACAGAGCAGTGAGGGGGAATATGAAAGTTTTAGCAAGGCTATAGGTTCTGAATTAGAGAAAGGTTGGAATTATCTCTATAAAGCAATATAAGACACATTTTCTACTCTTAAATAGGGAGGAGAAAAGGGATACACATTTATTAAGTGGCTACTATGTGCCAATCACTCTGCTAAGTGCTTTACAAATATTATCTCATTTGATCCTCACAACTACATTTGGAAGCAGTTGCTATTATGTTCCCCATTTTCCACTTTAGGAAACTGAGACAGCCAAAAGTGAAATGACTTGCCCAAGATCACACAGCTAATAAGTGCCTGAGACCAGATTCAAAATCTTCCTAATGGGGGCAGCTGGGTAGCTCAGTGGATTGAGAGCCAGTCCTAGAGACGGGAGGTCCTAGGTTCAAATCTGGCCTCAGACACTTCCCAGCTGTGTGACCCTGGGCAAGTCACTTGACCCCCATTGCCTACCCTTACCACTCTTCTGCCTTGGAGCCAATACACAGTATTGACTCCAAGACGGAAGGTAAGGGTTATTAAAAAAAAAATCTTCCTAACTCCAAGCCAGCACTCTAATCACTGTCCTATCCCATGCATTGAGAGCTAAAACACTTATACAAACTACTGCTCTCACTTTGGAGGGTTCTGGTGATATGTCCCAAAGAGAATACAATGACCAATTTACCTTGGTTTATATTTCCCTAAATTTCCACATTGGCTGTTGTCATTTGTTCTCAAAAAGGACCAAAATGATATCACTGGTAATATCTTTTAACTCACTTAAATTGAATTTGTGACTCAGAGTGGTACAAAATCATCTCTCTCTCTCTCTCTCTCTCTCTCTCTCTCTCTCTCTCTCTCTCTCTCTCTCTCTCTCTCTCTCTCTCTTTCTGTCTGTCTCTGTCTCTGTCTCTGTCTCTCTCTGTCTCTCTTTCTCTCAGTCATCCAAGTCCAGTAGCAAGGCAAAAGTCCAGATATGAGGGGATGGTCTGGGACACAGCAGATGACATTGGCTTCTTTGATGTCTAACTCAGCATAAAACAGTCCAGGCTTGAACTCTATCCACTATGTGGATATATAAAATGTAGTTATCCCTTAGAATAGTGCTTTTAAATACATAAAGTAAAATGCATGAAATTACACCAGAAAGAAATTAAATTGATGTAGTCACCTTTTTTAATTCATTAGATCCCTGGTTAAGGACTTCTTGTCTACTTGTTTTATATATATATATATATATATATATATATATATTCACAAACTGACTGACACAACTATTCAAACCTATTAGTAGGGATCTCCACAGTGATACAATAAAAATAAACATCCATTTTTTCTGATCTTTATCATGTTGACCAGTCTGAGCTGATGATTTCAGCCAAAAAAAGGTAAGATTGGAATGAATCAAAATGTTTCACAACTTTAGTATCAACCCTTACTTCTTACTCACACTCATCCTATGTATCTTAGGTCGCCAAATTTTGTTGTTTGTCCCTTTATTTCATCTCTTTTAGACCTTTTCTTTCCACTACCAGTCACCACCTTAACTCAGGCCACTATCTGAAGTGCTGAACAATTGCTATTGCCTCTCATTGGTCCCTCTCCCTTAAAATCTCTCTTTTTAAAAATCTATTCTTCACACTGCTGTCAAAGTGATTTTCCTAAAACACAAATCTGGCCATGTCACTTCTCTACTTAATAAACTCCAGTGACTTCCAGTTGCCCTAGGATCAAATTTAAACTCCTCTCTTTGACATTAAAATCCTTTCCAAATATGGCCTCAACCTAGCCTTCCAGCCTTATTGCACATTATTCTCCTCTACATATATTGTATTCCAACCAAACTGTCCATCTTGCTCTTCTTCATACATAGTACTCTATCTTCCAACTCTGGATCTTAATTAAGGTTACCCTGCATGCCCGGAATATACTTCCTTCTCAGTTCTCTTTCCCAAAATCCATAGCTCTTTTCAAGGTTCAGCATGAAAGGAACTTTCTCCATGAGATCTTTCTAGGTTTCCCCTCTCCAGTTGTGAATACCTTCTCCCATAAATCATATTATATCTACTGATGTTTATATCTATTTTGTAAAAAAGTATGCACATACATGCTTATGTGAAGATTAACATATATAATATATATGTACACATATACATATATGGGTTTTTTTTTAATTTTTTACTTAATTAGATGATTTAGAACTTTTTCCATGGTTACAAGACTCAAGTTCTTTCCCTCCCCTCCCCCCAACCCCTTCCTGTATCTCACACACAATTCCACAGGGACCTACTTCCATATTATTAATATTTGCACTAAGGGGATCATTTAGAGTCTACTTCCCCAGTCATATCCCCATCAACCCATGTGATCAAGCAGTTGCTTTTCTTCAGTGTTTCTACTCCCACAGTTCTTCCTCTGGATATGGATAGTGTTCTTTCTCATAGATACCTCCAGGTTGTTCAGGGACATTGCATTGCCACTAATGGAGAAGTCCATTACATTCCATTGTACCACAGTGTATCAGTCTCTGTGTACAATGTTCTCTTGGTTCTGCTCCTTTCACTCTGCATCACTTCCTGGAGGTTGTTCCAGTCCCCATGGAATTCCTCCACTTTATTATTCCTTTGAGCACAATAGTATTCCATCACCAACATATACCACAATTTGTTCAGCCATTCCCCAATTGAAGGGCATCCCCTCATTTTCCAATTTTTGGCCACCACAAAGATCACAGCTATGAATATTCTTGTACAAGTCTTTTTCCTTATTATCTCTTTGGGGTACAAACCCAGCAGTGCTATGGCTGGATCAAAGGGCAGACAGTCTTTTAGTGCCCTTGGGATATAGTTCTGTAATAAAGTATAAATTGACTGGAAACTATTACTTGTTGAACTAGAGAGGATAAACTGAGGGGAAACTATTACTTCACAATGGCTGCTATTCTCTGTCTGGCTGTGACTAGAGAGGCTGCTACAGGAACCTAAACCTCCTTAATGGTGATGGAGGCAGAACAGAGAAATGCTGGGGGATGCCACTACAAACACAGAGATGCTGGTACACAGAGGACACTGCTTATAAGGGACTGCCCTGGGGTTTACTCTTGGGTTTGCCTATTAATCCCTAATGATAACTGATCTATTTCCTAACCTCCTTCCTCTCTCACTCCCTCCTCCAACCCTCTTCCTCCTGGCACCCTTCTCCCAATTTCCCCTCCCCCTTAATGAATTATAATATACTCTAGGTTTCTTTCTCAGGTAAGGGAGTTATTGGGATAACAGGATGGGAAACTAAGGTAAGGGGGATGAGGAAGTCCTTGATCTACATTGATAATTTTAGAAGGTATTCCTTATACATATACATATTATACATATACAAACTGTAACTCTGAGACAGGGAGATGGAGGACAATGGCTTTTCAAGATCTTCTTTCTTCTTCAGTCAGGTTTCTCCTCTTGTCAACTTCAATTGTCCAAAGTCAGTGAAGTTCAAGTAACTAAGTCAGCCTCACAAGAGTTCAAAAGCCAAGTCTGCCCCACCCCCAAGGTCCTTTCAGCCGGCTTCAAACCTCCAAAGGAAAAAAAAGAGTGGCTTCCAGTCAGAGATACATAGACCAGAAGCCCCCTCTCAGCTCTAACTGCTCAGAGCCAGAGAGACAGAGAATAAGTTCAAAAGCCCAGTTTCTCTTCTTAGTGTGACCAGCCAAAGCCTCCAGGGAAAAGAGTGACTTTAATGTAATTAAAATTATTTATTTTGCATTTTCTAATTTTTTGCTAACTCTTACTTGGTCTTAAAATCTTTCCTTTCCCAGAGATCTGACAAGTATACTATTCTGTGTTCACCTAATTTACTTATAGTTTCCTTCTTTATATTCAAGTCATTCACACATTCTGAGTTATTCGTGGTGTAGGGTGTGAGATGTTGACCTAAACCTAATCTCTCCCATACATTTTTCCAATTTTCCCAGCAGTTTTTGTCAAACAGTGGATTTTTGTTCCAAAATCTGGGATCATTGGGTTTATCATAGACTGTCTTACTGAGGTCACTTACCCCAAGTCTATTCCACTGATGCTCCCTTCTGTCTCTTAGCCAGTACCATATTGTTTTGATGAGCACTGATTTATAGTATAGTTTGAGATCTAGGACTGCAAGGCCACCTTCCTTCACATTTTTTTTTCATTTCCCTTGATATACTTGATCTTTTGTATTTCCAAATAAACTTTTTTTTATTTTTTTTCTAATTCAGTAAAAAAAGTTTTTTGGTAGTTTGATGAGTATGGTACTAAATAATTAAATTAATTTGGGTAGGATTGTAATTTTTATTATGTTAGCTCATCCTATCCATGAGTAATTAATGCTTTTCCAATTATTTAGATCTAGTTTTAATTGTGTGGATAGTGTTTTGTAGTTGTGTTCATACAGTTCCTATGTTTGTCTTGGCAGATAGAATCCTAAGAGTTTTATATTGTCAATGGTGATTTTAATGGAATTTCTCTTTCTAACTCTTGCTGCTGGGGTGAGTTGGAAGTATATGGAAATTTTGATGATTTATGTGGGTTTATTTTGTATACTGCAACTATGCTAAAGTTGTTAATTATTTCCACTAGCATTTTAGTTGATTCTCTAGGATTCTTTAAGTAGACTATCCTAGAAAATCCTAGAGAATCAACTAAAAAGCTAGTGGAAATAATCAACAACTTTATCAAAGTCACATATGTGTATTTTAACACATACTCATTTTTATTTTTATTTTTCTAAATTGTACATTGATGAAATTTTAAATAATTGTTTTCTGACATTTTGTGATCTATTTTCTTATCTTTCCTCCCACTCCTGCCATCTTAATCAAAGATGGCAGGCATCATAAGATAGGTTGCATAGGTTTATGAAACAATATTTCCCATGTCCCTCATGTTGTGAAAGAAGACACATATTGCTTATACTAGAGAAAAATCCATTGAGGCGATAAAGTAAAAAATGGTATGCTTCAATTTACATTGGGATTTTGTCAGTTCCTTCTATGGCAGGATATCCTTGATCGTCATGAGTTTGTCAACTTCCTTTGGAGTTGTCCTGGATCCTTGCATTGCTGATACTAGTTGTCATTCTCAGTTGATCATTATACATTATTGTTGTTACTATATACAATGTTTTCCATGTTCTATTCACTTCACTTGGCATCATTTCATACAAGTCTTTCCAGATTGTTGTCTTTTAATGATCATCTTGTTCATCATTTCTTATGGCACAATAGTATTCGATTGCAATTATAAACCAAAATTTGTGCAGTCATTCCCAATTGAGGATTTCCCTTCAGTTTCCAATTCTGACACCATAAAAATCGCTGCTATAAATATTTTTGTACAAGTAGATACTTTTCTCCAATCTTTTAATTTCTTTGGGATACAGACCAATTACTACCATTGCTATGTCATATACACAATTTTATTGCCCTTTGGGCATGATTCCAAATTGCTCTCTAGAAAAGTGCATCTTACACATACACTTTCTTTGTGATAAGGCTTGGACTGGCCACATTGAGAGGTAGCCTAAACAGGGATATGCTGTTAAATATCTAATAATAAATTCTCAGGAAATATACAAGTGACATCGTTTAAGTTTAATGTGTATTACTGTCACTTATTCAATTACTTCTTAAGTCTATATAAACAACAAAACAATAAGCCAAGCCATAATGTTTGTTGTTGTTGTTCAGTCATTTTGGTCTTTACCAACTCTTTGTGATTCCATTTGGGGTTCTCTTTTAGACTTACTGGTGTTGATTTGCCATTTCCTTTTCTATCTTATTTAGCATATGAGGAAACTGAGACAAACAGACTTACCCAAAATCATACAGCTAGTAAGTGTCTAAGGCCAAGTTTGAGTTCAGGTCTTCCTGACTCCATGCCCATAAATGCTTACATTCAACAATTTAATAATTACCTGTTTAACAATTACCTGTTATGGGGCTCATATGTGACTCAGCATTTAGAGAACCAGGCCTAGAGTCAAGAGATCCTAGGTTCAAATCTGGCCTCACACACTTCCTAGTTGTGTGTCCCTGGGCAAGTCATTTAAACCCAGTTGTCAAGTCCTTATTTCTTTTCTGCCTTGGAACTGATAATTGGTATCAATTTGAATATAGAAAGTTAGGTTTTCATTTTTTATCACCCATTTAACTTAACAATTAACAGTTAATTTGGCAATTAACTTTTTCATTTATATTATTTACAGTTTATTCATCATTTTCTTATACAATCAACCAAATAAACCAAGTCATGATGTTTAGTATTTGCCAATTTCCTGGGGAACATTTCGAGACTGAAACTCTAGTAATTGGCTCTCATAAGTTGGCCAATTGAGATGACTACAGCACATTAGTGCTGTATTAAATTAATAAAGAAAAAAGAAGTAATATTTCCCTTCAATATGAGAAGAGAGGAAGCTAGCATAAGATTGGTCTCAAGGGTAAATTTTTGCCCCTGTAGGGAAAGACTGAAGCATCTTTTGAGAGAGAGGAGAGTACACACAAAGGAAGATGCAGCAGGCTTTTCACTAATTATATGGAGCAATAATAGCAGCACAACCCTTATGACTAGTGGCAGTAACATCTATAGTACCTTTCTTCTAACTAAAGTTTTAAGGGAATCTCTTAGATTGGAAAGTAAAAGGGACAAATGTTGAGTTATTGCTGCCATTTTTGTCCTGGATTCTCAGATACCTAGAATGTAGTGGAGGGCAAAGGAAGATAAGTAAGAACTATCTGTTACTCCAACCCTTGCCTTATTTCCCAGGGGTACAACTAGAACCTAGTCATAATTTTGACATTTTATTCTGTTAAAGACAGAATTTGACTAACTAATCTTATTTCTCATAAAAATCTGTGGTTGACCCAGTCCATTATATCTCTTTGTGTCCCTTTGTTAATGGTATGGGACAGCTCTGGAAGACATATGATAAAGAGTGACCTTCCTAGCTTTGGGGTGGTACTCTAACCCATTGTTTAGAGATTTTATTGTCTAAATAGGGTCATAATGAAAAGTCATTAATGTATTTCATAACCATAATTCTAAGGACAGAACAAATATATGTTAAACATTTTCAAGCATTGTTCAAATTTCAGGTAAGAAGTCAATTTGCATTAACAAAACATAGAAAAAAATTAATTAAATAAAATTTTAAAACTTTTATATAATTATGATCAATAGACTTAGAATAATATAATAAACTGTTGAGTAGGATAAAAAAATGTTCATATATTCATAGAAGAACCAATATCAAAAGCAATGAGTTATTCTCCAATAGATAAAATGATAAAAGGATATAAAAACTTAAAAGTCAGAGTTGGAAGACATAAATAACCACATTAAAGTTGTCCCAAGTAACAAATAAAGAGAAATGTACATTAAAACATCTCTTAAGTTTTACCTTATAGACATTAAACTGGAAAATAATCAAAGATGAAAATAATAATTATTGGAAGGGCTAGAGAAAGCCAAGCATACTAATTCCCTGTATGGTAAATTATAAATAGGTACAACTGTCCTGGAAAATATTTGGGAAGGAAATTTGCTATGCTGCTCCTGTCTCTTTACTCAGTGGTTACAATAATGAGTAAATACAATGAAGATATTGAAGACAACAACAACAAAAAAAAATACAAGCAATGTTCATAGAAGCTTTTTGTGGTAGCAAAAAATAACCTGGAAACAGAGAGAAAGCAGTTGATTTAGGAATAACTAAAAAGGTACACACGAATGTGGAATTATTGTACTATAAAAATGATTGAGTTTTGTATTAATTGGTGAAAAATTAAATAAGCATAAATAAGAGAACAATGTTCACTATGCTATAAATGAAAACTATAATGAAAATATTTCAATCTATGTTCAATGAAATATTCCATGTTAGGTAAGACTGATGATCAAACATAATTCTTCCTACCATACTTATTTCTAAATCTGTCTCTCTGAAGGATTTGTTGGGCTCTGTTAAAGGTTCTTGGAATCCAACCACAGCCATGAGAACATGATCCTGTCTCTCAGAGAACAGGACCAATATAGTCCAATTCAACCACGAAGAAAGTCAAATTCTTTCTCCTAATTTTACCCCTTCAATTAGCTATATTCCTGAAATAGCCTAAGACATAAATCTGAAAGCAAAGGTAACAGATTGCAATTAATTTCCACAAAGAGACTGAAACATTCATTTTATTAAAGAGACAAAAAAGTGTGGGGACAGTCAGAGTGTTTTATCAACATTTTATTGGAATTCTTTTTTAAATTTAATTTTATTATATGCTTGCTACATTTTAAGTTCTTAGCTGACTTCCTCACTCTTTACTGAACTAGAGATGGGTGGGTGGGGGTGTGGAGAAACACAGAGACAGAGTCAGGGAAAAAGAGACAGAGAGACAGAGGGACAGAGAGGGAGATGCAAAACTGTGACACATACTTCTAATTATACGTTGCAATCTGTGAAGGGAGTACTTATGTTCACAAAATCATGAAAACTCAAAGTTTTGAACTACATGTCCCTTCTAGTTTCTGGGGCTCGATGATCCATAATTATTGACTAGTGCACTCCACTACCTATATATTTTCTACTGCTAAATTCCCCTCCTTATGGTCTAAATGCAGAAGAAAATGAACATAAGGGTAAGTACTTATGTATATCAGGTAGGAAATGGAGCTAGTGTTAGCTAATTTGGCAGAACAAGGCTGAGAAAACAATATACTTTGATTAATGCCACTTCAAATATGTTTGTGTTTATTTAAAAATTATTCATATAATTTGCTCCATTCTATGCCACATGAGAGTACAAATTTGTGTTTCTGGTATGACAAACATTATTTATTCTATTACTTAATAGTTATATAGTGCTGGTCATGTATCAGGTTGAATATGAAATGTGAAATTGTCCTTTTTGGTTCAGTAAAGTATAAAAATCATGGGTTCTATTTTTTATGATGTTGAACAAAATTGATCTTTTGCCAGGTATCTTTCTGTGAGTGGACTCATTTTTGACAAATCACAGCATACTTGGACAGCATCGATCTTCTCATTAAAACAATGGACTAACAAATATTTTAAGAGCAAATTAAATATGAGGTTATCCCATTAGGTGAATAACAAAGAAAAAGGAACTAATTTTTAAATAGATATGAATTTTTTAGAAAAATTATTTAGATAAGAATTGCAAAAACCATTTATGCCACATCTCTAATATTCAAGGTGAGGGTAAAGAAAGCCATTATTCTTGAATTATATACCTGATGTTGAACTATTCTTGAGGTTGCATATTCAAGAAGGGTGGGAAGGAAAAAAGACCCAGAGACAGGTGGAGACTAGAACAGAGAAAGACTTGGCTTTGAATCTTACTTAAGGAGGCAGCTAGGTTGTACAGTGGATAGAATACCAGACTTGGAATTGAGAATACCTGGGTTTAAATCTGGCCTTAGAAAATTCCAAACTATGTGACCCTGGGCAACTTCTAATTACCTAGCCCCTTTGGCTCTTCTTTCTTAAAATTATTACTTGGTATCTATTTCTAAGACAGAAAGTAAGGATTTTTAAAAATTATTTATGACATAGTGGCTATTTGACCTTAGGAAAGTCATTAACTTCTTAGTGCTTTAGGTAAATTAATAAACTATAAGTTGTAGAGAAGATACCATCCTGTACTGATGAAATTTCCTCTCCTATGAATTCCTTGTACTAATTAAATCAATGCCCCTTCTCTTTCCATATAAGGATAGTGAAGTACTTTGTCCAGAGTTAGCTAACCCATTAGTGGCAGCTCTCTTCACTACTCTATTATGTCCTATCAAATATTTCACTGAAACTTCTACTGCATTTGATTTCTTTTTAGACCTTTTTTTTTCATTTAAATTGGTTTATTTAGTCAATTTAGAACATTATTACTTGATTACAAGAATTATATTATTTCCCTCCCATACTTCCCCCCCTCTTCACAAAGCCCATGCGCAATTCCACTGGGTATTACATGTATTCTTGATTAGAACCTATTTCCATGTTGTTGGTTTTTGCACTAGGATGATCATTTAGAGTCTATATCCCCAGTCATATCCCCATCAACCCATGTTATCAAGCAGTTGTTTTTCTTCTTATTGTGTTTCTACTCCCACAGTTTTTCCTCTGAATGTGGATAGTGTTTTTTCTCCTGTATCCCTCCGGGTTGTTCAAGATCAAAGCATTACCACTAATGGAGAAGTCCATTACATTCCATTGTACCACAGTGTATCAGTCTCTGTGTACAATGTTTTCCTGGTTCTGCTCCTTTCATTCTGCATCACTTCCTGGAGGTTGTTCCAGACTCCATGGAATTGCTCCACTTTATTATTCCTTTGAGCACAATATTCCATCACCATCATATACCACAATTTGTTCAGCCATTCCCCAATTGAAGGGCATCCCCTCATTTTCCAATTTTTGGCCACCACGAAGAGCGCAGCTATGAATATTCTTGTACAAGTCTTTTTCCTTATTATCTCTTTGGGGTACAAACCCAGCAGTGCTATGGCTGGATCAAAGGGCAGACAGTCTTCTATCGCCTTTTCGACATAGTTCCAAATTGCCCTCCAAAATGGTTGGATCAATTCACAACTCCACCAGCAATGCATTAATATCCCAACATTGCCACATCCTCTCCAACATGCTGGCCAATCTGCTAGGTGTGAGGTGATACCTCAGAGTTGTTTTTATTTGCATCTCTCTGATTATAAGAGATTTAGAACACTTTTTCATGTGCTTCTTTTAGACCTTTTAAAACTATTTTTCCCTTACTAAAAAAGTACCTGGGGTATTCAATTTCTCAAATTTGGGGTGACCACCAATATTACCTCAGGTTCAGGGGTACCTTGTAGATTTATATACACTAAAAAAAAATCAGCAAACAAAAAAAAATATTGCTCACAAGTCACTGTTTCATTTTTTCCATTTAGCCTATAAATATGCTTAATTAAAAGCAAAGAAAAAATAAAATGAATGAAATAGTTAGCAATAGAAAATTTCCTCTGTAATCCTGGAACACATTTCCCCACAAATATACATACCATCAGTGAGAAGAATAAATATTCCTAGGGAGTCCACATAGAAAAGCACATACATAGTGTCAGGATGCATGCATGGAGGGTAAAATACACAGGAAATGTACTCAGATTATACATGGGAGGGGCTCTCACTTGGGAAAGAATGTGTGTATACAAAGAGGGGCAACTGATTTTGAACCAATTAAAATTAACTTCATTTGAACTGTGCAATAAGGATGAAGCATTGGGTGAATCCAACGTGTGTATTTCAGATTTTTGTTTTTAAATCATTTCAGTTGAGTCCAGCTCTACACAATGCCATTTGGAGTTTTCTCAGCAAAGATACCGAAGTGGTTTGTTATTTCCTTCTCCAGCTCATTTTACAGATGAAAATACTGAGGCAAACAGAATTAGATGAATTGCCCACAGTACCATGGCTAGTAAATGAGACTGATTTAAATTCAGAAAAAGGAGTCTTCCTGAAACCAAATCCAGAACTCTTATCCACTATGCTACCATGCACCCTCGTTTCAGATTGTGTGACCTTTTTAACCATTGTTGGTTACATTGACCTTGCTCTTTCCTCTAAAAGCATTTTTAACAGCTAAAATGTACACACTGACAGTACTTGATCTTTCATCAGATTAAGAAAGAAGAAAGGTATCTCTAAGCATGCTTGCCTGAAGACTCACTTCATGCAGAGGGAGCTCTGAGAGGCCTTATGTCTATTTTTTAGTGGTTGCTTTCAGCATTCATTTTTTATCATACAGAATGAGAGACCAGTGTGCTGCATTTGCAGCCATTCTGTCATCTCATATCACATTAGTGCGATATTGTTGTAGTCCATTAGAATACTATAACAATAACAACAACAAAGAGGTGTTAGTGCATGACAGCACCTGTCAGAATGTCACAAATAAATATCTGAAATATTGGATTAAATTTCTTTCATGTGGCATAAGTGGTGGCGACTCATTCCTGTACAGGCAGTTCATTTATTTGTTCTATGTAAATGAAGGGATCCCATGCAGCTTCTCAGTTACAATTTAGGAATGAACTCATAGATTCTTAGAGATGAAAAATCACTTAGAGACCACTAGAAATCATTCTGTGTCTTTCATCTTGCTATTCCTCTACTCCTGAAATACTTTTCCCATTCCACCACCATCTCTGTCTGCCCAAAGTTTATCATTTCAAGGTCCAGAAGAAATGCCATTTCCTTCATTTAAGCCTTCCTTCATCCCCACTCCCACCTAATAAACAGAAAACTGTCTCCTTCCATTTCATTTTTTTTAAACCCTCACCTTCAGTCTTGGAGTCAATACTGTGTATTGGCTCCAAGGCAGAAGAGTGGTAAGGGCTAGGCAATGGGGGTCAAGTGACTTGCCCAGGGTCACACAGCTGGGAAGTGTCTGAGGTCAGATTTGAACCTAGGATCTCCCGTCTCTAGGCCTGGTTCTCAATCCACTGAGCTACCCAGCTGCTCCCTCCTTCCATTTCTTAAGTGTAATGGCAATAAGAACCAGCAGTTTTCAGAAGTAGAAATCAAAACAACTGAAAAATTAAAGTTCTCATAATAAATAAGTATATAGATAGATATCAGAATGAATGAAGAAATAAATGGGTAAGAAATAAACATATAGATAACTAAATAGAAATGTCAAAAAGATAAATAAATAAAGTATAGAGATGATAAATAAATGACAGATGGACAGATAAATAAGTGAAAATAGAATTACCTTCCTCAACTGTGGTCATAAAGGAAATTCTCTAGGGCACCTAGGTTGCACAGTGATTAGAATACCAGGCCTGAAATTAAGTAGCTTCATCTTCTTGAATTCCAATCTGTCCTAAGACATTTACAGGATGTATGAACCTAGGCAAGTCACTTAATCCTCTTAAGCTCAGTTTCCTCATCTATAAATTGAGCTGGAGAAGGAAATGGTAAACCATTCCAATATATTTGCCAAGAAATCCTCACATGGAGTCAAAACAAGTCAGATACAATTTAAAAATTGCTAATCAGCAAGGAAATTCTAATCCAAAGGATGGAAATTATTGTAAAACATGCAATTTTACTTATATAATTTTTAATGAAGTCAACACAATAAGAATAAATAAAACCTGTCAAGTAGAAGAAATATTTGCTTCAAATATCTCTGATAAAATTCTGATACCAAATTATAAAAATAAATGTCATTCTTCAACTGTTAAATGGTCAAAGGATATGAATAGTTTTCAGATGAAAAAAATCAGTCATTTATAGTCATATGAAAAATGCTCTAAATCACTTTTGATTAGAGAAATTAAAATTAAACAACTCTGAGGTGCCACCTCACACCTATCAGATTGACTAATATGATAGAAAAGGAAAATTATTTATGTTGGAAGGAATGTGAGAAAATTGGGACACTAATACTCTATTGGTGGAGTTGTGATCTGATTCATTCATTCTGGAGAACAATTTGGAAGGATGTTCAAAGGACTCTAAAATTGTACATAACCTTTGATCCATTAATACCATTACTAGGTCTCTATCTGAAAGAGATGAAACAAAAAGGGGGAAGATCACTTTGTACAAAGATTTATTGTAGCTCTTTTTATGGTAGCAAAGAATTGGAAATTGAGGGGTTGCCATCAGTTGGGGAATGGCTGAACAAAATGTGTTATATAATTATTATATAATACTATTATTTTATAAGAAATGACAAGCGAAAATTTTCAAAAAATATGGAAAGACTTACATAAGCTGGTGCAAAGTGAAGTGAACAGAACCAGAAGAATGTTATATAAAGTAAGAGCAATATTTCTTGAATGACTGTGAATGACCGAGTTATTCTCAACATTGAAGTGATCCAAGGCAATCCAAGAGACTCATGACAAAAAAATACCAAATGCCCTCCAAGAAAGAAGAGTCTCATGGAGTCTGAATGCAGATTGAAATATACCATATTTAATTTTCCTTGGTTTTTTATCTGAAATCTCTTCCACAAAATCATGGAAATAATAATAATAATATAGAAATAATAATATGGAAAATGTTTTATATGATTGAATAAGTAAATTCTATAGTTTGCTTACCATGTCAGGGACTGGGAGAGAAGGAAGAAAGGGAGAAAGAAGGGTTAAAAGAAAAGGGAGAATCTGAAACTCAAAACTTTTTCTTAAGGAATCTTAAAAAATTTTTATATGCAATAGGGGAAAATAAAACATTAAAAAATAATTAAAATGCTAATATCCAAAATATACCACATAAGAAATTAATATAAATATATGATTAAAAGCCATGTTCCAGAAAACCAAATATAAAAGAATTTAAATAAGCAGGTTTTTTTAATTTGCAAACTTCCTATGTACACAAAATTGTTCAAAATCACTAATATTAAGATTGTAAATTAAAACAACTTTGAGTTTTCACTTCATATCTACCAAATTGACAAAGATGATGAATGCCTGAAATGCTCAACATTAAAAGTGTTATGAGAAGATGGGCACACTTACTACAGTGTTCATGGAGCAAAGAATTGGTCCAACAGTTATGGAAAATTTGATATGCATAAAAATAGTAAACTTTTCATACTTGGGAAATATGAGTTAAGGAATGCAGTACAAATTGTGGTAATATAAATATTATAGGATATTATTACACCATAAGAAATAAACAATATTAAATATGGAATGATTTGGTACAGGGAGAACTAAACATCTAATAGAACAATATACACACCTACTATAAAAGAATAGAAGTTTAATTTAATTAAGAAAATTTTAAAAAACTATTAAAACCCCAATTAATAATAAGGACAAATCATGATTCAGAAGAGAAGGTGATGAAGCACAGCTCCCTCTAAAGGGTGCTGACCTTAAGAGTCAGAAAACCTGACTTTACATCATGGGCCAATCCTTATGACTTTTATGATCTTGAGAAAAGTATTGAAATTCTATTTCATTTTTGAAAGGAGGGGATGAGATCCCATGACATCCAAGTTCCCTTTCAGATCTAAATGCAGAATATTTTATATTATGTCAGATACAATGACTTTGTAAGTTGGTTTTGCTTAATTATCTTTGTTACAAGAAAAGGAAAAGCATGGACAAGGAAGGTGGCATATCTGGGAGTTACTGTAATGTAAAAACAAAAGTAATCAATAGAATTCATTTAGAAATAGGGCTTCTACTTTTCTATGCCATTCTACTACTTCCCTGATTAACTGGTGTTTCAGGTTCTGATGTTAAGCATCTTTAGTAGCACACTATGAGAGAAAGTAACCACAGAACTCTTCAAGAACAATTTATTCAATGGATAATGGAAAAATAAAATATTCTTCCAAAGATTCATTTCCAGAGAGCAGGTTTCACTTTCAAGTTAAAACTAGGATAGCTTTTGCTGTTGTTCAGTCATTTTTAGTCACGTCTAAATCTTCATGAATCCATTTGAGATTTTCTTGGCAAAGACACTGAGAGTGGTTTTGCCATTTCCTGCTCCAGCTGATTTTACAGATGAGGAAACTAAGCAAGTCACTTAACCCTGCTTGCCTCAGTTTTTTCATCTGTAAAATGAGTTGGAGCAGGAAATGGCAAAACCACTCTCAGTATCTTTGCCAAGAACACCTCAAATGAGTTCATGAAGATTCAGACATGTCTGAAAATGATTGAACAACAACAAAAGTAAGTGGAAATTAATTTTGGTTTAAGTATAACAATACCACCTTGGGATCCCTGAGGACCCCTCCACAGAACTGAAATGTCAAGCTCAAAATCCCTGATAGTACTACTATTTCCTGCCATATGCACCCACCCACTCACCTATTCAAATAGAGTATTAAAGACAGTTCACCTTGTCAATGCAAAAAAAAAAAAGAGTTCTCCTGCCAAAATTCTGTTCTATCAGTTGGATACAGAGGACAAATCAAGGTCCCATTTTAAATTAATGGCCTCAAACTTCACCTCAATCAGTCAAAAATAGACAAAGGGGCTTTTGGTTCCTTTTTTAAATGGTTTGCAATGTTCTTCTGGCACTTTTATTGCCTCTTTTATTCTCTGCTCCGAGCTGCAGCCTGAGCAAACCTGGCTTCAAATAATAACATACCACTGGCTGAAGCACTGACTCTCCCCAAGGAAGATGACAGCAGAAGGAAGTTATAAGTACTCGCACTCCGAAATGAAACAACAATTTCAGCTTCTCTCGTGTTTTACATCCCATGGAAGATACAGGACCTAATTGACTGAACATGTGCCACACAAAGAGGAGCTTCAGAATTCTCCTCATCATCTCTAGCCAAATCCTGCAGTCACTTAGTTGTGACAACTCCCCATCTGATTCTTACCTTCCAGTTCTGCTGCGAGAGAAGCCATTATCTTTTGCGATTGCATTTGAGAAAGGGAAGGCAGAATTTATCCCATGAGTTGCATGTAACAAGGAAAGATTTTCTTTCATGACTTCCCTGGTAGCCTTAGGCAAAACCATGGTATCTCAGTTTCCTGATTTATAGAAAGGAGATCATGCTTTCACAGAACTGTGGACATGCTCACACACACACACACACACACACACACACACACACACACACACACACACAAATTCAAACTGGGAATCCCATTCCTAGAGTATAACTCAAGCTTGTAAGTCTAAAGCAAAGAGAGCTTTAGGGGGAACAGATATCCCAAATTTGCTGCTGAAAATATCATTTGGAATTTATCCTTACTGGATAAATTGATAAACTAAAAAGGAAAACAAGACAACATAAGCTGCTGGTATAAGCCTTGAAATTGATTTCAGTTGCATCAGAGCTCACTACAAAAGACTTCACAGTTTAATTAGGATGGCTCAAATCCAGCATCTATATTTAGGATAAACCAAAAATTATAGTGAAGAAACGAATCTTGTCTGGTAACAGTCTAAAGGGAAAATAAAAATCTATGGAAGAAACACCAGAGGAGCCCACAGATAACCATCACATTCCCTAACTTCAATTTTCCCTTGGAAATAAACTGCATAGGCTATGAGAAATGCATGTGATTTCCATCAGCTGAAGAAATTTGTTTGACTAAAATTATTTAAATATGGGTTTAAAATCTGCCCTCAGTTATGTTCCTACTGTTGAATTCACATTATAAAGCTGTGGGATCTGCTTATGCACAGAAGAATTTGTTGTTTTTTAATGCTTAACATATTCAAGACTCACATGGATCTGTGATCTCATGGATGTGGATGTTCTCTCCCAAGAGACAGATCTCTGTCCATTCATGACCACCCACCATTCTTTGTCACTCTTGTTCATGTCCTCCCCTAAGTTCTCCCAGGGGCTGTCTCACAGAATATGCCCTGGATTTTCCTCCCTCCTGGAACTGGGAGGATATCCATGGAATACTCAGGCTTCCCACTTTTTTTATCCCCTGGCTCTTATCACATGAATAGCCTATCTTCTATTCTCATCATACATTTCTCTTTTGAAATCCTTCATCCCAGTTTGAAGTTTTTTATTTATCCCATGTTGCAGCTTCCTCAAACCCACCATGCACTTCAATATCACCCTCTGTGTGATACTAACTCTCAGTTCTTTGGGGTATCATTTGTCTTCCACACCAATGAAACAATGTTGAACTTAACAGAGAGAGACATGCAAAATAGAGTCAATGTGGCACAGTGAATAGAGAATCAGCTCTGTCATCAGGAAGATCAGGGTTCAAGGCCTGTCTGACTGATACTAGTTTTTTGGCTAGGCACAAATAAGCTTAAAATCTTTCAATGTACCAGATGACTCTCAAGGACTGTAAAATCACATGGCTACATTAATTCAGGGTAATTCCATACCATGAATTCCCCCAATATTGAAGAAATCACAAGTTCAGACTCCAAATAAAACACATACCCCTATATTTTTTCTTATTTCTTTAATACTTCTGCACTTTGTATTATCATTAATTTCTTAAATAGCTCCATTTTATTATTAATCCAATTTGTATCAATTATAACATCTAAAAAGCAGCCAATAATAAATCACTGAATATATATTTATTGGTTAAAAATTATTCTTCAAAAACAAAAATGTCCTTTAAAGCAAATTGCATTAGCATAATTCTTAATTACATTCAGGGATACCATACGTTCATTCAAAAACAAACTTCAAATTACATCGTTGGGAGGGGGTATTTTTTTTCCCCTGTCCTTTAAAATGGACCAAACCTGAGTAGAAATTCTGCATGTCAGTAATTTCCCTAAAAGCAGTTTAAATGCTGTAAATAATGCACTCAAAATTGTTAGAAAAATAAATAGCTTTAGCAGGCTGACCTTGTCAGCAAAGATGCTATAATGTACAGTCACTATAAAGGCAGCAAGATGTAAAGCAGAATTAGAATGGTGGGAGTTGAGTCTGAAATTCGTTCAAATTATAGTTACTCACTTTGGCTGAAGGTTTAATTTTAAATTACAAAGAAGGAAACTACTCCAAGTAAAATAGTTCTTACCCAATTTTAACTCTGAACTAAGCCTTGACTTTAAAAAATAGATTCCTGATTTTCTGTTTAGTGCTTGAACGGGGAGCCACCACATATTACTAAATTACTCTTACCTTCTATATTAATTCCAAAGCACTCCTTGCCACAAACATATAACAGACAAGTAAGCCCATACTCATACTCATATTTAACTTGAAGGTTCAAATTTAAAATCTTTCTGAGATTGTCTCAGGTGTCCATATTGTTAATATAGACACATAATTATTGCCCTTTCATCAAAAATGTCCTCCTCTTCCTCCCAATCATAAGCATTCAAATAAAAAAATTAATCAAGCTCCAATTATATCTAAGACACTATACATAAGACATAGACCTGCCCTTAAGAGATATTCAGTCGAGGAACATAAGACAGAACAAGATGAGTGAAAATAATTAACAGCAGGGGGGAAAACCCTTTTAATTATATAGTGTTTCACAGTTATTTAAGCCCCATTCAATGCTTGTTGTGGCGATGATACTGGGTTCTAGGCATCCATCTCTATGTGAAACCTGTCAAATTTAACATTGTTTTATTGACATGGAAGAAAAATGATCTCCAAAGTAAATGAAAATTAGTATCACACAGAGCACAATGTGGAGGTTCTTAGGAGGTTCAAAGAAGCTGCAAATTGGGATAAATAGAAGAGATCCAGGGACAAAAGGTGAACAGTTTGAGTACTCATGGAGATCCTCACAATTACAGGAGAGAGAAACACCTATGACATAGAGTCTATGAGATAGACTCTGGGAGATGCATGCCAGAAAAGTGCATGTGCAAAAGAGTTTGAGTACAGAATATTACCTGGCAGCTCATTTTGTGTTTGTCATTTAAGGATCAGCCTAGCTAAATCTGGTTACCTGGCTAAATCAACAGAGGATTAATCACTAGATGATTTCCCCCCCAGCCATACCAACTAGAGTATCCACATAAATTAAATGTACTTTTAAAATGCACTTTAAAAAATGTCCTTTGATTTTCATACCAACCTACAAAATGGGCAATAAAAGCATTATTATACCAATTTTGATGTGAATAAAACTGAGAGTCAAGCTATATAGTATGAATAGTGTGAAAAAATGAACAGGTCTAAGTCAGTAATGGAACTGGTACAATACCCAGTCTTTAAGGAAACATCCTAAGCATCATACAAATGGTCCAGGCAATTATTTCCACAAAAGTTTCAGGGTGATCAGGGAATCCTTAGTTTCTCTTGTCAATTTTCTAACTCCTATTTCTATTATATGGCACCATTCTCAAAAGCCTGGCTAATGTTATACATAGCACTTTTAGACTTAAGGTTTAACCTAATTCTAGTTAGAACTACCTGACGAAACTCTTCTAAAGGCCTGATGGTGAGACACAGTGATAATTCTACCTTTCTTATTATGGGTAGCCTTCATTATTAATCTTTTCATTCAGTAAGTTCAGTCATGTCTGACTCTTTGTGTTAGACTATTTGGGGTTTTCTTGCCAAAGATACTGGAGTGATTTGCCATTTCCTTTTCCATTTCATTTTATAAATATGGAAACTGAGGCAAACAGGATTAATTGAATTGGTCCACACTTATTGAACTAATCACCCCTGCTTCCTCACTTTGTCTGAAAACCCAATGTAAATCTGGACCTCTAGGCCTTCCTTACCTAGACCACTGCCTTGTATGCTAGCCTGAGGGACATTGAGGGTGAGGGAGGTCAAATGTGACTCCATCCCTTACTGAATTGCTATCCATTTATCCATCTGCTCTTCTGCCTCCTCAATAAACCATGATAACTCAAACTAATATTGCTCTATGCCATTCATCCAAACTCCACTCCAAATTTGCTTGACAGTAGTTTTATGGGTCAGATTCTCATTAATTAACTGGCTCTTTCATCAATGTGGAGAGGTGCTTTTCTGAGCAAATCTCCATTAGATACCATGAAAACTTAGAAAGGTATGATAAGCTTTTCTGAAAAGGAAAATCAAAGCAACACTACCATTTGGATTCATATAACTCTTTTTTCCAATGGCCTCAAAATATTTCCCTAAACAATATTATCTCATTCATTCACATAATGTGCTTATATCAGTATACTACCATTTAACAGATAGGAAAATTAAGAGAGTAAGCTACTTTCCTAAGATTACCAACCCAAGTATTTATTCTATTCTCAACCCACTGTTTACCCCTTGCCCTTCTTTTCACCATTGAAACTCATCAGATGAATCATGATTAAAGTATGTGAAAGCTTAATCTAGGACTAGTTTAATTCCAGCATAAAAATATTATTACATCGTGTATCTCTGAGGCTACATGTCAAAAGAGAAAAGTAAGGGAAGCAAAGTAGACCACTCGTGGAGTAGTTTTTTTTTTTTTTCAGAAAGAGAGGTGAGCATCTCAGTGACTTCTATTGAAAACATCAATGAGTTGATTTTTAAATTCTACTTCACATAAGCAATGGATGTCTTGATGCCTGACTTTCATTCATTCTTAGTTGGACAAAGCCAAGGTCTTCAAACAAAACTATACCTTTAATCAAATGAATCTAAAGGAAGCTTAGGCTATTTTAAGCTTATGGCAGGACATCTATACAACAGCATGTCCTAATCAATCCAGGCTATTTTTTTTAACTTGGATCAATCTGAAGTGTAGCCAAATCAAATGAACAATAATTCTCATTAATGGCAAATACCATCTATATTAGGGATCACATTGTCAACTGTCTTTTATTTTACATTAAAATATATTGATATTCTGTTTGACCCTAGTAAAGCTTAGGGAATCCAAGAGATGATGAGTATGAGGCTAGTTAATATTCTGATATTCAACAAAAGAAATAATAAGTCCTTTACTCTTTGTTGTGTCATTAGGTAAAGATTAGAGGCCATTATAGCTTCCTATTACCTCTGGGGTCAAATAAAAAAATCATCTGTTTGACATTCAAGGATTTTCATAACCTATCGCCTCCCTACCCTTCCAGTCTTCGTATACCTTATTCACCCTAATGTACTCTGCAGTCCAGTGCCATTGACCTTGGTTCTCTTCTCACAAGACACTCTTTCACCCAACTATGGCAATTTTCACTGGCTAAGGCCTATCCCTGGAATTTTCTCCCTCCTAATCTCTACTTCCTGGCATTGATGGAATCCTTCAAATGTGATCTAAAATTCCATCTTTTACAAGAAGATTTTCCTGATCCCCTTTAATGCAAGTGCCTTCTCTCAGCTGATTAACTCCTACTTGTATATACCTTATTTGTACATAGCTGTTTGCATGTTATCTCTTATTAGACTGAGAGCTAGCTCCTTGTGAACAGGAACTGTTTTTTTATTTTGTTTTATTTTGTCTTTCTTTGTATCACCAGCATTTGATACAGCTCTTGGTATGTGGGAAGTGAATAATACATGGTATTTCCTTGGAATGACTTCCTGAGCCTGTACATCTACAGGGTCTTGGAAAAATTACCCTATAAAAAATTCTACATCTTAAATATCATCTGGGCTGGGCTAAGCTAGATCCAAATCTTTTTAAAATCTTCATGAAATGTTTTTCTTAGAGATCCCAGACTTATTTAAGATACACCTTTCAATGCTACATAGAGATCAGGCAGAATCTGCTGCTAAAGTTAATATGTCATATTTTACCATCAAAGATTGTTACTGTCCAGCCATTTCAGTTGTGTCTGACTCTTTGTGACTCCATTTGGGGGTTATTATGGCAAAGACAGTAGAATGGATTGTCATTTCTTTCTCTGGTTCATTTTACAGATGAGGAAACTGAAGCAAATAAGTTAAGTGACTTGCCTAGGGCCCCAAAGCTAATAAGTGTCTGAGCCCAGATTTTATTTCAGGAAGATGAGTCTTCCTAACTCCAGGCCACTACTTTATTCACTTAACCATCTAGTTGTCCCTATCATCACAGAAAACATCCAAAATCATGCAGCCTTGAATAATAATACAAATAAGGGGAATCAATATGGAAATCAGAAAAAAAGAAATGTAAGTATTCTGCTACATATCTCTTGATCACTATGCCTTTTATGAAAATAAATTCCATGGAAGGCAGCATAATATGAATAAAATAACCCTGGACAAAGTACCAGGAAACCTTACTTCAGCTCTAACATTAACTAGGTGTATGAACATGGGCAAATGATTTCTCTTCTCTTGACTTTGAATGACTTAAGAGTAAAATAAGGCAGCTGAAGTAATGTGTAACCTCTAGAATTCCTTCTCAGTTCAAACATACTATAAGAATTAGGATATTACAGGTAGGCATAGTTCTATCTGTCTATTGGGGTTTTAGAAAGGAATGGAGATGATAAATCTGCCAAATGAGAGAACCCAACAATTCTGGCAAGATCAACAGAATTTTAAGAATCTCCAGGTTCCTAAAGATTGTACAGTAGCAATCGAGGTTCTTCACAAGCCCATCAATGTTCATCTTGACTTCTTTTTTCTCTGACATGAGAATTGCAAAGTTTCCCTGAGAACTTAGTCAATAAGTTTTACCTCTTCATCAGTTCTCCCCAAATCAGAGAGTCTGTTTGCTCACAAAGAGTAACAGTACAGGTTTAACAATCCAGGTAGTGATACCAGTGTTGGGCCTCAGTCTCTTTATTTGTAAAATAAAAAAGTTGGCCAAATGGCACTAACATCCTTTCCTGCTATGAGCCTGTGCTCTAACTAGTTAAAAGATTTTGAAAATCATAATAATCAATTGGCCTATGGTTACTTTCTAGATATCTAGAATCAGAAGGCATAATAATATGACCAATATGACTATCACTTAATCCTCTGAGTTTTACAGACTTTCAAGGGGTGAGAGAGTCAGGAAAATAAGTGAAAGGGATATTATTTAATATACAGCATTTTTAGAATTAGGAAAATAGATTCTACGGTGTAAGGATGGGGAAGCTTGAATGGGGGGAAGAGTAGGAGAAAGAAGTAAAAAACTTTTCCACCTGGTCTTATCTCAGCTTTTGTATCATTAAATATACCAATCTCAATGATTTATGATTTTATTGGCAAAGCTAAAGGAATAAGTAGTTATATATATATATAAATTTTAAGTGCTTTTCCCCCACTATTTCTAATGCTTTGTAATCATCCCATGCTGAACCTTTCACTGGTTTCCTTACTATCCTCCACATTACAAATATTCCTTTCATTCCTCACATTGCTTACCCTACCTGGAAGGGCCTGCCTGTTCTCTACCAAAACAATCCTATGTTTCCTTAGGGCTCAGCTCAAGCATCATCTTCTCCATGAGACCTCCCTTGATCAGGCAGATTACTCCAGCTCACACTAATCTCCTCCTCTTAAAAACCAAAGTACTTTCTATCTAAGCCATGTATTCTGACCTTTCATCACAAAGCACCATGCATTAGCTCTGGTGTGTGTATTTCCCACTTCAAACTAGATTGTAAATTCTTTTCATATTTCTTTGAATCATTCTCAGCACCTAGAATAATACCACACATGGAGAAAATGCTCAATAAATTCTTGTTGAATAAAAGAGTGAATGAACCAACAAACAAATCATGCCTCCCACATATCATACTGTTAAATCTAACTTCTTAATTATAACAATGCTGTGTATTAAGTAATCAACAAATTGGTTATTGAAAACATTGAAGATTGACCACTATAATCTTTAATTCAGTGTAAATTATACATGCTAATAGATATTCATTAATTGTAAAATTATTATTGATTGTTTTTTTTTCAATTCCTCACTTTTCCCTGCTAAGCCTCAAATACCACATACTTTAAAATAGGCTTCCTCAGTATTGGCATCTTCCCTTCTCAAACTCCCACTTCATTTTTCTCCATTCATTCATCATTTTACTATATGTGAGATGACCATTATATCATTAATGCATTCCTCAGCTCCATGGAGTATCTTTCTCCCATCCATGCCTTTATACTATCTTGTTCCTCCTCTTTGAGATCTATAACCTTGATCTGCTTAACTAGTTCTTCTTTTTCCAACCCCAAACCATCCTTAAATGCAGGCATCCCCTTTTGTTCTATGTCCACTTTCCCTTAAAGCTTCCATATACCTTCATAACACTATCTTTTACCAGGCGAGATTACTCACAAAGGAATGGCTGAACAAGTGATGGCATATGTGTGTAATGAAATATCATTGTGCCATAAGAAATGACAAACAAGATAATCATAGAAAACCCTGGAAAGACTTGAGTGAAGTGATGCAGAGTGAAGAAAGCAGAACTATGAGAGCATTGTACAAAGTGATAAAAATAATGTATGATGATCAACTGTGAATGACTTAACTATTATCAACAAGGCAAGAACACTGGACAACTGCAAGGGACTCATAACAAAAAAGGATATCCACCCCACAGAATGAAAAGACTACAAATGCAGATTAAAACAGAACATTTTTCCCTTTACTTCCTCCATAAACTTTTCTCCAGTATAAGCAATATGTGTCTTCTTTCACAACATGATAAACAGAGAACTATGTATTATATGATAACACATGTGCAACACAGTACTGACCTTCTTGGGGAGGGATGGGAGGACAAAAAAATGAAACAGATGTTTGGACATAGGCAATGTCAGAATTTTTCTCTTGAATAAGTATATTTATTATAATTTAAACAAATTAAGGAATAAAAAAAGATTGATCCAAACTTTATTGCCCTAGTCCTGATCTGTGTCTGAAACTCAAATCTTTCATATCCAGTTACAAATTTCTTGCTACAAATACCCATTTGAATGTTGCACTGGTACATCAAACTTAATACACTAAAAACTGAATGATCATCTTTCCCTTGATATCAGTTTTTCCTCCCGACTTCCTCATTTCCATTCCTGAATCCACCATTTTCCAAGTCCCATAAGCAGACTCTGAATTTGTTTTTAGCTTTCTCTACTTAATCTTCCATATCAAACAAGAACTACAACCTCCTCTGAAATGCATCTGCCAGAATTATTACTGAAATCAACTATTTGGCTGGAATGTCCCCTAAAGGGGACAGAAATATTGAGGAAAACTTTTAGGGTCTGCAGGATTTGCAAGAAAAAGGGGGTAAGGAACCAGAAGAGAATGAGAAATTCATGATGTATTCTATGGCCATTGAATCTGCCTTAATAATAATTTAGAAATAATTTATAGAAGCTAAAGATGAAGCAACGAGTAAATGGGATTACCAAGGGAAATAGAAGAGGGCTAAAGAGGAAAGAAAGTGAGCTCCTAAATTTAGGTGTTTTTTGTTTAGTCATTTCAGTCATATCCAATTCTTTGTGACTTCATTTGGGACTTTTTTTTAACCCTTACCTTCCATCTTAGAATCAACTCTATGTCTTGGTTCCAAGTCAGAAGAATGGTAAGGGCTAGGCAATTGGGGTTAAGTAACTTGCCTAGAGTCACACAGCTAGAAAGTATCTGAGGCCAGATTTGAACCTAGTACTACTCCGGTGTCTAGTTCTGACTCGGTAAAAATAGTCTAAATTAATTAATTAATTAAATAAGATTAATTTTAAAAATTAGCCTAAATATTGTCATAATGAAGAAATTCAATGCACAAAAAAACATGCTGTATCTGGAAAAGAACACATACCACACTCTCTCTTCTTGATTTGATATATTTTCCCAATCAGAGATTACCCGACTCCTCCATGAATATCATAGGACCGTGTCTCTTGCTTTTAGGGTTCACCATGTTCTGTCCTCAAGTTATTCGTATAATTGTTTTGTCCTAACTCTTATAATTGCAAACTCTTCAAGGGCAGGACTGTGTCTTATTCATTTATATCTCACCCCCAAAATATCCTTTGACCAGTGCTAATTTCATAATAAGTTCTAATTAATATTGGTTAGGTATAATCTGCTTTGGGTATAACATTGTTGTAGTCTCTGCTAGAATATTCAAGCAAACATAAGACATGATCCCTGGCTATAGAGGATTTTAGAGCCTTTTTGGGTGTCTTATAAAACTGTATCAAGATAGGGAATAATTTAACAGAACATATATGCCTAATGAGAATGATAAGAAATAAAGGCAAGGAATTCACAAGAGAGTGAGATCACTGTGGTATGACATGATGAAGAAAGTAAGATACGAGTTTGACTACAATGGATTTGGGTTATTATGGGGGAAAAATAATGGTAGAAGATTTCAATTAGGGATGGGATTTTTTTAATAAACCTTACCTTCGTCTTGGAACCAATACAGAGTAGAGTGGTAAGGGCTAGGCAATGGGGCTTAAGTGACTTGCCCAGGGTCACACAGCTGAGAAGTGTCTGAGGTCAGATTTGAACCTAGGACACCTCCAGTCTCTAGACCTGGCTCTCAATCCATTGAGTTACCCAGCTGCCCCCGAAAGATGGGATTTTAAAAGAGACTCTTGAAGAGAAAAAGGTGATAATTATAGCATTTTCAAAATAAATATTTTCTCATATGATCCTCACAATATCCCTGAAAGGCAGGTGCCATTGTTATATCTATTTTGCAGATGTAAAAACTGAGACAGAGGTTAAGTGGTCTGCCCATGGCTATTTGGCCAGTAAATGTTTGAGCCAGGATTTGACCTCAGGCCAATAGTCTATTGGATAGACCCTATCCACTTGCTGCTCCTGATATAAAAGGAGCAAAGGGTTTGTATTGGGTAATTATAAAGGTTTAAATAGACCAGTTAAAGCCAGTCTCTGGAGAAGTTTGAATGGCAGTCTTATTCCAAGAGCCCCTGGATATTTTTGAGCAGGAAAGGAAGTATGACATGATGAAAACAGTGTTTTGAGATTTATCCTGTAGTGATCTATAGCATGGATAGGAAGAAAGAGTGATTGGAAAGCAGAGAATCTCAGCAGGAAGTAATATAATGATCTAGGCAGGGAATTATTAAAGTCTGATTTAGGAGAGTGGTAAAGGAAATGGAACCAAAAGGTTGGGAGAGAAAGAGACAGATGGAAACAGAGGCAGAGAGAGAAAGAATCAGAGAAAGGGACAGAGAGTCAGAAGAAGAGAGAGGGACAGAGAAAGACAGAGGATAGGACAGAGAATGAAAGAGGGAGAAAGACATAGGCGAGACAGAGACAGAAACTGTGAAGGAATATTGATAATAATCGGTGATTAGTTGTATAAGTAGGGGTAGATACCAAAGCTCACAGCATGCTGCACTCAGTTGCCCAAAATGATTTTCCTAAGGTGTGGCTCTGCCCCTGTTATTCCTACTCGATAAACTCCAGTGGCTCCCTGTTATTTCCAGTAATCAAAAACACCCAGTGTGGAATTTAAAGCCCTTTATGACCTGGCCCCATCCTTTAAAATTCCTTCCATGAACTCAACAATTCTGCTACACTTGCCTGTTGACTGTTCCTTACATAGGACACACTGCCTCTCATCTCAGTGCAGCCTCCCATACCCACAACATGCTACCTCCTTACTCCTACCTTTCAGTTTCCTTTGCTTATTTCAAGATTCAACTCAAACCCTGCCTTCTTCAGGAGGCTTTTCCCAGTCCCCCATATTCTAGTGCCTTCCCCTCCCAGATAACCTTCTACATCCTTGGATATATCTTATATGTACCGTGTTATTTACATAGTGTCTCAGCTATTCGAATCTGAGCTCCCTGAGGACAAGGGATATATATTTTCACCTTCTTTGTATGCTCTGCATTTAGCACATAATAATGCTGGTTTACTAACATGAAAACCGATTCCACAATACCAAACTTCAGTGATAGGGAGAATAATGGTGTCACTGGAAAGACCCCAAAAAAAAAATACAGTCCTGGGTTTGGGGTGAGAAGAGAAAAATGAGAGATTAGTTGATGCTGCTGAATTATGTTCGTTATATCCAAGTGGATATGTTCACCAGATTGGTAGAGACACAAGACTAGAGAGACATAAGATTTGTGATAAAGTTTTAGAAGTCATCTAAAGATAAGTGCTGCTTTGATCCTAATAATCGATTTGTTAACAAATGAAGTCAGGAGAGTTAAATAAAGATATGGCAGAGACTAGACATTATTTGAGTTGTAATTCTAGAATATTTAGCCAGCCTGTTAAGTAGGAAAATAGCAGTGGTGATTTTATTTAATAATCATTCTGCTACTTTGTAATCTAGTTATCTATTACTTTAATAGCAATTATTGTATTTGTCTCCAGTTCCTTCCCCCAAACAATCAAAAGGCAAAGTTAACCTTTAATATTGTTTCTGCAGATGCAACATGAATTATACATTGATATGATCAGTTCAAGTGAAGGAAGTTCTTAAAATTCACTGATGTTATTGGCTCACGTTCTGTCCACAGTTTTGGTTCAAGGTCTTTTATTTGGGGCTCAGCTCACTCAGGCATTGCCCTTTTTTCCCCATTCCACAGTGACACCTGCTGGGAAGAACTGAGCTGATCACTCTACAGGGTCCCCCACTGACTGGCTCCAGAAGGGGCTAGAGAGCAAACTGAAGAGTCTGGGGCAATCTGGCAGACTGATTCTCCTCCTTCCCTTGCAGACTTCGTTTTTCTCTTATCGTGGGGAAAATGAATCTCTGCTAGCATGATTAACACCGAGAAACTCATTAAGCCATTCCAGGTTCAGGAGTCAGGCTAGCCTTTCAGCTAGCGTCCCACAGAAGAACTGGTGAATGAGAAGGGCATTATGACATTGTTTCTGTTTCATCCATGTCCTGTTTGGGGGGGATGACTCTGCCTTCGGGTAGTATTCCAACCCTGAGAGCCCAGATCAAACAGCGCTGTTTATCTCTGGGTGCAGTGTCGTAACAAAACAGAATTGGGGAAAAAATCCCCTGATATTACCGAGGAAGGGAAGAATCGAAGGAAAGTGATGAAATGTTTTAGAAATAAACGACAGACAACAGAGTTGCAGTCTATTTTGCTAGGCAGGATAGTAATTTATGTAATGTATGTTTAACTGTGAGGAATGATGGGGAGAACCACTTAAATATAATGTGAATTGAAAATTTGTCAGTTATGTAGTTCCTTTGGTGTCAGAATAAGGAAATGTAAAAACCGAGGAGGGATTATGAGCAATGATTTTCTAAATTTGGAAATTTCAACTTCCTGCTATAGCAATACTCCTTCCTCAATTAGTAAGGAATAGCCTGCTCCCCAGAAGAACAGAAATCCTTCGGAATTGCTCAAGTGTGAAGTTGTTTCAGAAAACTACTCTTCTGGGGGTAGTTGGGTGGCTCAGTGGATTGAGAGTCAGGCCTAGAGATGGGAGGTCCTAGGTTCAAATCTGGCCTCAGACACTTCCCAGCTGTGTGACCCTGGGCAAGTCACTTGACCCCCATTGCCTTGGAGCCAATACAGAGTATTGACTCCAAAAAGGAAGGTAATGTGAAAGAAAGAAAGGAAGGAAGGAAGGAAGGAAGGAAGGAAGGAAGGAAGGAAGGAAGGAAAGATACTCTTCTGCTTCTTCCTGTTTCCTTTCCCCTGGCTTCCCATTTCAGCCACTCCCCACAGGACTATTCTCTGCAATTCATTTGGGACAAAATCCTTCACCTTCTTTTCCCTGTCTCATTTTATGGAGGGGTAAAACCAGCTCCTTCCAGTTGTTTACATATCCCTGGACTGCCCTGGATGCAACCCAGTGTTTATGTTGGTCCCCAGCCTCATCCTAGGGGTGCTCCCAACCAAGTTTATAGACATCTTGAAACGCAATGGTTGCATTCAGTGGGTCGTGAAACTTAGCCCTCCACAGCTTACATAGAGATTAATCATCTTTAATTCTTTCATTTCTCCCTGGACTGCATACTGATTGTGCTGGAGCTGACAAAGGACCAGCTTGCTTAGAAAGAGAAAGTCAAGGTCACTCAAAAACAACAACAACCATGATAACGTGCCCTACATTTAGCAAAGGGTCTGAATTTTTATGGGGTGTTTTTAATTTTTTTTTAACTGCTTTGGACGGTTCTAGAGATGTGCTTAAAGGCCAGTTAGATAGCGTTCCTGGCTTTTCAATGGAAAGCTTTCTTTACAGATCAAATGAAGCCCTCTAGTGGAATCCTGGAAACTTACAACCTACGCTTTTATGACCCTTGGGAGGCCCTCAGTCTTCACCTTCTCTCTTCAACAGAAAGAGACTTTTCTAATTTTCACTGTACACAGATGTCTGTTGAATGACTCCCTTCTTCAAAACAACAAAAACAAAACCAAGGCTCATTTCTCATCCACACTAGCCATTTCTCTTCTGCTTTAAATACTGTAGCCCATAAAATCATTCCCACAGAACTGACCGGGGAGCAGCATTCCCTGCAGATCTTCTTGTCTTTGCCATCTCTTTGCATTGGAATTCCTGCACCAAGATGCCCACCTGCCTGTCTACTTTATACAGCAAAAACAACCAACTGGTCCATTGCTTAACAAGTATTTCTTCCAAAAGATCTAACACGCAATGTTGAACTACAACACATATTTGTCTTTGACATACATTTTTGTCCAAAATGTCCTATGTCTAGTTCTGCTAGTAACTAATGAAGTCCAAAACCAGATCAGAGTGACAAAACCAAAGCATAAGCCCCATTTTGTTACCTTGAGCTGTTTACCCCGTCACCATCTACAGTGGCACCTTGACACACCAGTTTTATTCGTTCCATGGCCAAGCTCCTAAATCAATTTTCTCATGTGTCAAAATGAATTTTCCCATTTAAATTAATGGAAATGCAATTAATCCGTTCTGGCCAAAAAACACCACCACCAACAAAAACACACAATTTTTTGTTTTACATGTTTTTGAATACAAAAATGTACTTTAAAAATAACAAATAAATATATTTGTAGATAATAAAAAAGAATGTAAAAAAAGTGTTTATGAAATGTTATTTACCTTCAGGGTCAGGCAAAGATCCTGGCCGAAATTTTCATTTAGTGCGCTATTGCTTAACGTAACTTACTCTCTACACAGGCAATGCTATATTTAAATGCAATATTGACCTTACACATTACTTATGATATGAAAGCTTATTGCTGAACTTAATTGCTATTTTTTTAACTTTACTTAATTATCATCATTTTCTTCATTGAATTTTGGCTGTTTTGCCACACTTTCCTCTATTTCTCTTAGAGGCCATCTCAACAAAACCCTTTCAATGGAAGCTTGTTTCTTCTTCCCTTTCAGAACATTTCAATAATGTATGAAACAAGTGCCATCACACTCCAACGCACAACCAGTTCCAACTTTTTCTGGATGTGTCTTTTCAATAAACTGTTTAATTTTTTCCCCAAATTCTCAACATTTCCTTAATCTCACTTGTATTGATGACCTCATCCACCTCAGGCTCCTTCCACAGGGGGAAGCTCATGATTCAAATATCCACTCATGACTTAAAGCAAAAAATCTAGATTGTGACTGCTCATATCTCAAATTGCTCATGACTTAAGGTGCTCGTGCATCAAGGCACCATTGTATTTTTGTTTTTGTTCATCCCTTACTCAAGTGTTGACTAGGCTTTCTCCCATATTCCTGTTATAATTCTACCTAACCTTCAAGATACATTTATCTCATCTTACATAAACCTTTCTTGATTTTCCCACCAGAAACTATTTCTCCATCACTTCTAACATGGTACTTTGCTTATATAATGCTTCTTTTATAAACTTACTCTGCTACCCATACTTTTTAGTAATGTTACATGAAGGGAGGCATTATACTAGGTTATATATACGAGGTAATATACGATATAAAGAATAAAATAACCACTGCTCTGAAGGAGCTTACGTGCTAATTGTGAAAATAATGAGATAATTTCAGATATATAATTTTATATATTTATCACTTTATGTATATAGCCTATGTTACATATGATATACACACACATAGGGAACTCTAGGTAGCACAATGGATAGAGGACAGGGTCTGGAGTCAGGGAGACATGAGTTCAAGTCCAGCCTCAGACACTTATTAGCTGTGTAACTCTGCACAAGTCACTAACTTCAATTTCCTTATCTGTAAAATGGAGACCCTAGAGAATGAAATGGCAAACCACTCCAGTATCCCTGTCAAGAAAACCCCATAGATATGAGATCAAGAAGAATATAATACAAGTTTAAAAAGACAACAGAAATAAAATTTATATAAATTTATACTTGTATAAATTTATATTTATAAAATTTATATTTATACTATATAATGAGGTAGTTTGGGAGAGAAGGAACCTGTAGCTGGGAATTAGGATCAGAAAGGGTTTCATGTAGTAGTTGATATATGAGCTATATCTCAAAGGAAACCCAGGATTCTAAGAGAAAGAGGTAAGAAGGAAGACCATCCTACCCACAGGGGACCACCACTACAAAGGCAAAAAAATTACAGATAGAATACCATGGGTAAGAGAAAATCAGTTTGGCTGGGAAAAGGAATTATTTACAATGAGGCAGGAAAGACTGTGAAGGGACTGAAAAAATTCATAATTTATATTTGATCTTAGAGACAGTAGGGAGCCACTGGAGTTTATTGAGCAGGAGAATGGCATGGGAGATGACATAACTGGGTGGAGAATAGAATGGAGTGGAAAGGACAAGGTAGATAGAACATTTAGGAAGCTGTTGCAGTAACCTAGGAGAGACATCATGAGATCCAAAAGAGAAGAGATTGAATATGGCTGATGTTTCTCAGGTAGAAACAGCAAGATTTGGTGACTGATCAGTTATGTGGAACGCAGAAGGGTGAAGAGTCAAGGATATTTAGGGTAAACCTCAAAGTGCTGCATAAATATGAATGATGATTATGATTCTCTCTGTACCAAAATAGCATGGCAGTCTATACACAGTAGGTATTTAATAATGTTTACTGAATTGAGTTGTTGGAAAATATACCTTTTAAAAATTAAAACCTCTACAAAGAGCAGTGAGAGAGATCAGTTAGACATGGATTTGCAAAGAATGGTTGCAGGCTGCCTCTCAAAGTTTGGTGACACATCCATTAATACTATGCTTGTGCTAAGAATCAATATAGTGGATGGACATGAATGGAAAATTTTAAATCCTGGGTTATGGTCGTAGGTCTGCAATTAACTAGCTGTGTGATCATGGGAAAGCCCCTCTGTTTTTCTTGTGCTTCAGTTTCTTTCACCACAAACTGAAAGTTGGCCTTGTTGATCTCTAAAGTCTTCTTTAGCGAATATTTCTAGAATATATATATATATATATATATCCAGACTGCCTTTACTGTCAAAAATCAGCCTTGCACAAGTATTTGTGTTATTGTGGCCTCTAGTGGCTGATCTACACAGATGTCATAATTATTACTACTACCTTAAGCATTCATGTAGTACTTGGTTTTCCCAAAAGCTTTGCAACTGCTAATCTTCTATTCTTTTTTTTCTTTTTGGTACAATAGCCCAGCATGCTATAGATTGGTATTATTATCTTTAATTTTTAAAAGAGGAAACAAACACAATGGGTTCCTATTTTGCAGTTAAGATTTGTACACAATTCACTCCTCAGGTGAAACATTGAAAGCACAATTTACATCTCAGTGTTAAATTAATAGTGAGCCGCAGGAGTGGTTTGTACATGAAATAACACCATCAGAGACCAGAGTCATTAATTGAGTTTCCAGAGATTTCATAATAAGTTGGTGACAAATTCAGAGCTATATTGTATTCCATGCTCATAGTGCTCTAGCTACTAAGCCATTCTATTTCTCTTCAGGATTGATGTTTCCCTTCTTCAAATATAAAAGCCCCCAAGAGCATTAAAGGGCAATTGTGGGTAGGGTTTTTAGGATCTGCAGCACATTTCATTTTCTTTCCACAATTCTATACATGTTGGGAGATCCTAAATTACTTGACAGGGAAGATGGGTGATTGTAAAGATAGGCTAATAGAATCTTATAACTGGACAGCATCTCAGAGATCATCTATATTAGACATTGCCACAATCACAAATCCCTTTTACCATCTTCTTGACAACTGATCATCCATATGCTGCTTGAAAACTCTCCAAATTGAAGAATACAGCTACCTGCTGAGGCACTTCATTCCATTCTTGTATGGTTCTAGTTGCTAGGAGGACAAGTAGGTAGCACAGTGGAGAGGTGCCAGATCTAGAGTCAGGAAGACTCTTTCTTAATTCAAATTCAACCCCAAACATTTTTTAGCTGTGCAACTGTGGGCAAGTCACTAAACCCTAATTGCATCAGTTTCCTTGTCTGTAAAATGAGCTGGAGAAGAAAATGGCAAACCATTCCACTATCGTTGAGAAGAAAACTCTAAATGGGATTACAAAGAGTCAAACAGTTGAAATGATTGAACAACAATAACAAATTCTAGAACATCTTTTTGTTGTTGTTTAAAACATTATTTCCTTGCCATTCAATCAATCAACAAGAATACAGTAATACTTACTATGTGCTGAATGTTGTGCTAATTGCTGGGGATATAAAGAAAGTTGGGAAGTAAGTCCTGCCCTCAAAGATCTCACAGTCTAATAGGAGTGACAATATGTAAACAGCTATGAACAAACCACCTATATACAACATAAAGTGGAATTAGTCATCAGAGAGAAGGTTCACCTTAAGGGGGAAAGGAAAAAGTTTGCTGTAGGAAGTGAAATCTTAGCTGGGACTTGAAGGAAGCCAGAGATGCTAGGAGTTGGAGATGAAGAGGGAGACAATTCCAGGCATGGTAGATAGCCAGCAAAAATGCCCAGATTAGGGAGATAGAGCATCTTGTGGGAGGAATAGCAAGGAGGCCAGTATACCTGGATCATGGAATACAAGAAGGTAAGGTGAAAAAATACTAAAAAGATAAGAGGGTCTCAGGTTATTAAGGACTTTGAATGCCAAAAAAGTACATTATCTTTCATCATGGAAGAAACAAGGAAGCCTAAGATTTTATTAAATGGAAGGAAGTGAGGTTAGGGAGTGACAGTCAGACCTATACTTTAAGATCATCATTTTGAAGCTGAGTAGAACTAGAATGGGGAGACATATGAGGCAGTCAGACCCATCAGGAGATTATTGCAATAGTCCAAGCATGAAGTCATAAAGGCCTAAACCAAGATGGTGGCACTAAGTCTTCCATCCCCAGTATAGGGAAGTTAGAAAGAGAAAAGGACTTGGAGCAAAAAATAATTAATTCCTTTTCAGACATTTTGAGTTTAAGATGTCTATAGGACATCCAGTTTTAGATGCCTGAAAGGCAGGTGGAGAACAAATCAAGAGGTTAGAAGAGGAAAATTAAAGCAGAATAAATAGATTTGATAAATATGATTTGAAATATGAATAAATATGATTTAAAAAATCATATTCTATCTTTATCATTATGATAAAAATAATTGAATTTGTGGAAGTTGATGAGATCAACAAGTGAAATATTAAAAAGAGATATAAGTGCCCCAAACTAACCCCTGGGAAAAACACACCATTAGAAAATATGAAGTGATGAACTAAGATGCAAAATGATATTGAGAAGGAGCCATCAAACAGTTAGGAGGAACAGTAGTCATGTCATATAAAACTAGAGAAATGAGGATATGAAGAAGAGGTTTATTCAAAATGTGAAAGGCTGCAAAGAGGTCAAGAATCATGAAGAGGAAAAAACATCATATTTAGAAGTTAACTGATCATTGGTTACTTTGAAGAGAGCAGTTTCAGTTGAATGATAAGAACAGAAGTCAAATTGTAGAGAGTTAGAAGAAAGGACATGGAGTCATCAGTCATAGAAGGAGTTTGTAAGGAGCTTAACCACCAAAGGGAGGAGAGATATGGGACCTAAGCTAATAGAAAAGAACTACTCAAGTTTTTGAAGATGAAGGAGACATGGACATGTTTGGAAGCAGTAGGGAAGCAATCATGAGACAGGAAGGGATTAAAGATAAATGAGAAAGTAGAGGTTGTAGAGGGAACAATATGCTGTATCTTTTAATGAAGGTAGATTTGTCTTACTTAGGGGAATAGTCAACCTTCTTTAAATTTTTTATTTTATTTGGTCAATTTCAAACATTATTCCTTGGTTACAAAAATCATATTCTATTCCTCCCTCCCCTCCTCCCACCCTTCCCGTAGCCAACACACAATTCCCCTGGGTATTACAAGTGTCCTTGATCAGAACCTATTTCCATGCTGTTGATGTTTGCATTAGGATGTTCCTTTAGTGTCTATATCCCCAATCATATCCCCCTTGACCCATGTGATCAAGCAGTTGTTTTATTTTGGTGTTTCTACTCCCACAGTTCTTCCTCTGAATGTGGATAGTGTTCTTCCTCATAGATCCCTCCAAGTTGTTCAGGATCGCTGCATTGCCACTAATGGAGCAGTCCATTACATTCAATTGTACCACAATGTTCTCTTGCTCCTCTCACTCTGCATCAATTCCTGGAGGTTGTTCCAGTTCACATGGAATTCCTGAAGTTTATTATTCCTTTTAGCACAATAGTATCCCATCACCAACATATACCACAATTTGTTCAGCCATTCCCCAATTGAAGGGCATCCCCTCATTAATACAAATCTTCCGTTGGTCACTTAGTAGATATGTAACATGACAGTCATTTATCTCTTTCAGCCTCAATTTCCCTATCTGTAAAATGGGTGTGATAATAGCACCTCCATCACAGTTATTTTGTGGATCAAATGAGATAATATATATTAATCACCTTGTAAACCATAAAATATTATTATCAATTATTATTATTATCAAGTCTATTAATAACAATAATTTGCATGTAAGATACTTTTGACCACTTTATTTCCACCCATACTTGAACAGTAAATTGAACTCAAGTGTAAGACTTTTCATTTTCTTTGTTAGAGTTCATCTTGTTAGCTTTGGCTCCCTATTCCAGTTTGTCAAGATCTTTTAGATCTCAGTTCTCCTTTTATTAAGCTGAAATCTGCCTCCTTATAATTTCCACCCATTTCTCCCTCTTCTACCCTCTGAAACCAAGCAGCATAAATCTAATCCCTTTTCCACCTGACAACCCTTCAAATATTTAAAGATTTCTATCATATCCTTACCCCCCCCAAGTCTTCTCTTCTCCAGCTTATTAATCTATGTACACATCATTCAGTGTATTTTCTGAACAAAGGCAATTCCTGGCCTTGTGCCTGGACTAGATGTTTGGTCTTTTACGTGGATTCTAGAACATTTAAATCATCTGGGGATATGCACAGTAAAGATAAGGCAGGGGCAAAGGTGAAGCCCAATTAATCATAATGAAGCTTTCTTTAGTCTATAACCCACATGGCTATAACTTGATATAGAGCATTTAATTTCTGATTAATGCAGGAGCATATTGTTAAAAAATGAATTGATAACCTGGTTATCAACAAATACTTAGCAAGGCACCATGTTTTCTTTTGCCCTGTTTAAAGTAATAGATGTGTTCAATCTGGTAAGTCCTGATCTAACTCATTTTTATACTTTTTAAAATAGCTTTTTTCAGTCTTTAAGAGAATCAAAAGAGCATGGAAAAGTTAATCTGGCTGGCCTGGCCTCGATGTTTCCTCCTTGTAAGAATAGTCATGTGGAAGTAGCTTGTCATTATGGTCTTGAAGTCTAGGTCCTGAGTGTTATTCCCTCTATCACAGTGTATGCATGATTCAGCTGCTATCTGCCTGGATGCAGCCACAAATTTGTTACACTAGTTTGCTGACTGCTTCAATTTGTATTGCAATTATAAAACTACTTTTGTTCTCTTGAGGGGAAGGAGAATGGTAATATCTTCTTTCTCTAGGAACAGGTCCAGAAGTGTGACTTTTTTCACCCCTAATCAACAGCACATTTCCTTCTCCAAAGAGCAAGCATGGCAAAATTCCCTCCCTGGTATGTATGCACTGGGGCCACTCCTCCTCTTTGGAAGAGGTGAGAAAGCAGAAAGGAGTGTCCAACATGCTTCCTTTCTTAAGATGGTCTATTTTCCCATAGTGGTCCCCATGACTCCCTTGTAAGGATGTGAGTGGATCCAGTTTGAAAGAGCTCTTCCATGGAACTCAATCAAGGCACATTCTCAAAGGAAGTAGATACAAAGGTTCTGGCTCGATGCAAAACATTCATTTTACATTGTGCTCCTGACATATGCCTTTAAGAATCCAGTTTTTTTGGGGGGAGGGGTATTGCGAGGGGGGGAGTTAAGAGAGACTACTGTCATAATTAAGTTCTGGGATGTATTTCAGAGAATCATCGATATTAGAGATTAAAAAGACCTAGCAGGTCATCCAGCACATCTCCCTGCCAGCACAGGATGGTTCTGTGCAATTTGGCAGATCTCTTATCAGGCTATAAAAATTCTAAAATATTCAAAAAATTACCACATTGTATAAATTATGATAAAAAGTTTGCCTTGATTCCTTGGCACTTCTTGAGGGTCAAAGAAAAGAAAGATCACTGAATAGCTTTCTAAAAACAATTACTATCTGATTTAGGATATTTTTTTTTCTGAGGTAGAAATTGATATGCAGTTTTGGCCTCTCTGATTCTAATGATTTAAATTTTTGTACCGATTCCCACCTGTCCCTTATTTTGGACTCTAAACATATTTGTGAGAGACCAAATTTTCCCAGCAGAGACTATTATTAAAAAGAGCTTAATGTTTTTAGTTTTTCCTCTTTGGAGTCCATTATAGGAAGCTAGGTAGTACAATGGATAATCAAAATCACTATTATTTATATAGTCTTTTAAGGTTCACAAAGCACTTTAAAAATGTTATCTCAGCAGATCTTCTCATTTTTATTCCCATTTTACAGACGAGGAAACTAAAGTAGGAAGAGGTTAACTGACTTGCCCAGAGTCACACAGCTAGTAAATGCTTCAGGCTAGAGTTGAACTCTGAATTTTTTCACACTAGTTCAGTGGTCCAATAGAATGCTGGACTTGAAGTCAGAAAGACTTGAGTTAAAATCTTCCTATATGTGATCTGTGTGACCCTGAATAAAATAGCGATAATAATAGCACTATCACAGTCGATATGATGACAAAATATGATATTATTTGTAAAGTGCTTTGCCAGCCTTAAAGTGCTCTATAAATGCTAGCTATGATTATTACCCAGACACACATTTCTCTTTTAGCAATATATGTGGGGAAAAATTTTATACAAAACATGCTTTACTCACATAATATGCTTAGAGGAACAATAATAGCTTGTTTGTAATAATAATATCTTGTTCTTCAGCCATTCAGTAGTGTCCAATCCTTTGTGACCCCATTTGAGGTTTTCTTGGCAGAGACACTGGAATGGTCTGCCTGCTCATTTTACAGATGAGGAAACTGAGGCACATGGGGTAAAGTGACTTGCCTAGGATCACCCAGCGAGTAAGTATCTGGGGCCACATTTGAACTTATGAAAATGAGTCCTCCTGACTTCCAGACCAGCACTCTATTCACTGTGCCACCTAGCTGCCTAATAACTATGTTTGGAGACTTCTTTATAAACACTACACTAGTGGTTACAGTGTTTGCCTTCAGTTAAACATTAAGCTGAATAGAGAAAGACTCAGACATCCTTTCTTGGTTTTACCATGTACTATTTTCTTTTGATACGCACTATTTAAAAGTAAACAAGCAATCTTTAATTTATACGTGGATAATGTCCCACAATTTGGATTCTTAGTCAGTTATCTCAGTCTGGGACTATATTTTTAATGGAAAAAAAGGTTATTAACAATCATTAGGTAACCAGGCCAGGTAGGTTAAAAAAAACAACTCCACACAAAATATGAAGTGATATATTATATTTAAGGTAGGTCAGCCTCTTTTTTGTCACTATAAAGCCAAAATACCATAAGTAGAGAGTGAGTGCTGAATCCCATGAATAACTCTGAACATCACCCACAAGGGTCTAGTTGGCAATGGCTGGGCAGCTCCAGTGTTGGGTCAAAGTGTCCCAGAGTGAGTCGCTCAAATAGATCCCTAGGACAAAGGTAGGCAAATTCATCATGAGAAGACCACCTGGCCTAAAGGCTGAATCATGAAGAACTAATGTGGTCTATAGATGTGTCCTATTTTAACTAAATACTCTTAGTAAGAAGGTGTGAACTTCTATTGGTTTTTTTAGCTACTGGAAGGCTTCAAGTGCTAATACCCAGTACATTTGGTGTTCTGACGTCTATTCCTAATTCTTCTGTCTTTGTCATAACCCTATTTCAAAGAGCCATAAAACTAAGGACAGCTGGAAGACATCTAGTCCAACCCTTTTATTTTACAGATAAGGAAACCAAGGCCCAGAGAGATCGTGACTTGTCTAAGGACAGACATATAGAACTAGCAGAGTGAGGATTTGAATCTTTGTCCTATATTTCCAAAGCCATGCTCTTCACTTGGGTAGACCATACATGAATCTAGTTTGTTTGATGTTTTTTAAGGCAGTGAATCTCTGTGCCAAAGAATGTTCCTCAATAATATCAACTATGCATTGAGTATCTAAGGTTTTGGGGCTTTGAAATTTAAAAAAAAAAACAACTATACTTTTTTTGTATCTGTTTTATCAGTAAGATTAGGACCCTTCATTACTGTGAATGCTTAAGTCCTATGAAGAGAAGAAATATTGTACTGATGCAATGAGTTGTACAAGACAGAAGGCATAAAAAATTAGGAAATTTATAATAGAAAGAAGGAAGGAAGGAAGGAAGGAAGGAAGGAAGGAAGGAAGGAAGGAAGGAAGGAAGGAAGGAAGGAAGGAAGGAAGGAAGGAAGGAAGGGAGGGAAGAAATAAGTATTTATTACGAACCAACTAATTTCCAGGCACTGTACTAGTGCTATACAAATATTATTTCATTTGATCCCCACAACAACCCTTTGGAGTAGGTGCCTGAAAATTGGAAAGGTCTTCACTTATCATACAATACCTCATTTGAGACATGAAGTAACTTGCCCAAGGTAACAAAGGGAATAAATATCAGAGGCAGGATGGAGGTACATTTGGCATGTATCAAAAATAAAACAAAGATTCAGAACTACAATAGAAGATGGTGGCGTAGAAGCAGCGAAAGTTCAGACCTCGGAAACCCATCCTTACCGATCACAAACAAAGTGCTCCTAGGCCACCGAAATTCAAGCTGAACAACAGGATAGACCTGGGGAAACCTCCTCCTGGACCTGGATCAAAAGTTACCGCACCCCAAAAGCCAGAACCCTAGATCACTTGGATCTAAGGGGTAGACAGAAAGAAGGTCCCAGGACCCATCCCCCCCCAACCCAGAGTGCTGAGCCCAAGGCAGCAGCAGAAACCTCAGGGCTCTGAGGACTCATCTTGAAAGCAACCTGAGCCAGTCTCCAGGGCACCCAACACAGACAGCAGGGAAACATAGAGAGAAGGGGGAAGCCTGTAGCTCCCTGGCTGGGTCCTTCCATCTGAGTCTCAAGGGAGGTCCCAGCTTTAGGGCACCAGCTAAACCCAATCCCATCAGGAGCCCTCAGAGCTACTGAAAGGACAGAAAACTCAGGGCTGGCAAAGGGGTTGCTCCAAAGAGCTTACCTTGAAAGCAACCCGGGCCAGTTTCTGGGCATTCAACACAGACTGTGGAGGAGGAGGTTGCTGCTTTTTTTTTCTTCCTTTTTTTGGCTCGGGGATCATTCGGCACACACCACCTGAACCTAATCCCATCAGGAGCCCTCAGAGCTTCTGAAAGAACAAAAACTTCAGGACCAGTGAAGGGCTTACCTTGAAAACAACCCGGGCCAGTCTCTAGGCATTCAACACAGATTGTGGAGGAGGAGGCTTTTTGCATCAGGGCTCATTAGGCCCAAACCAGGTGAACCTAATCCCATCAGGAGCCCTCAGAGCCCAGGCAAACCATGACCCCTCCCCCCTTAGAGAGCAGGGTCTTCTGAAAAAAACAGAAACCTAGAGGCAAAGTCAAGATGGCAGCCTAGAAGGAGCATAGACCTGGCAGCCTGGCCAGAGCTTTGGAGATCCTCCATATCTGCTCCAGCTGTCCAGGAAGTTTAAAACTCAGAATAAACCCAGCCCAACTAAGCTGAACTCAATCCCATCAAAAGTCTCCAGAACACAGGGAAGCCCAGGCTCCCCATCCATCCTCATTGACTGCTGGACTTTAAGCCAATCAAAAGCCTCCAGAGAACAGGAAAGCTCAAACCCCCAACAACCCTCCCCCAGAGATTAAACCAAGAGATCCTCTGTTAAAGCTCCAAGAGGGGAGATTGATAGAAGTCCCCAAAAAACAAAAAAATGAGAGGAACAAGAGCACAGACAAATACGGGGAGGAAAGAAGGGGTGAATTTGAACAAACAACAGAAACAGAAGAAAGAAACTATAATAGACAGCTACTACTCACCAAATGGAACAGAGGGGGAGAGATCAGCAAACAATAAACCAGAAAGCCCAGCGAATTGGATACAGGCTGTGGAAGAACTCAAAACACAACTAAGAGAGGCTAAAGACAATTGGGAAAAGAACTTAAAAATTAAGATAAGTCATCGGGAAGCAGAGGCACTTGAACTAAAACAAGAAAATAGTGTCCTGAAAGCCAAAATCATCCAGCTGGAAAATGAGGCAAAGGAGATGAAAGATGAGATAAAGAGGATGAAAGATGATCTTCAAAGAAAATCAGACCAGAAGGAAAAAGACAACCAAAAAGCCAGAGATGAAATCCAATCTTTAAGAACCAGAGTAAAACAACTAGAATCAAGTGACCTCACAAGGCAGCAGGACACTATAAAACAAAACAAAAAGAATGAAAAAATTGAGGAAAATGTGAAGCATCTCATTCACAAAACAGACGATTTAGAAAATCGTTCAAGAAGAGACAATTTAAGAATAATTGGACTACCAGAAGACCACGACAAAAGAAAAAGCCTGGACATAATACTAGAGGAAATTATCCAGGAAAACTGTCCCGAGATCCTAGAACAAGAGGGGAAAGTGGAGATTGAAAGAATCCACAGATCACCCCCTGTATTTAATCCCCAATGGACAACACCAAGAAATGTTATAGCCAAATTCAAAAACAATCAGATGAAAGAACAGGTATTACAAGCTGCCAAGAAGAAGCCATTCTTCTTGGATAACACAGGATCTGTCTGCATCCACACTGAAGGACCGAAAGGCATGGAATACGATATTACGGAAAGCAAGGGAACTAGGCCTACAGCCAAGAATAAAATACCCATCAAAACTGACTATATTCTTACAGGGGAAAGTATGGTCATTTAACACAACAGAAGAGTTCCAAGCATTCATAAACAAAAGACCAGACCTGAACAGAAAATTTGAAGTCCAACCACAGAACTCAAGAGAATCATCAAAAGGTAATTAAAAAAGAGGGGGGAAACAACAACAACAACAACAAAAAAGGTTTTTTTTAAGAGACTCAATAAGTTAAAATGATCTGTATCCCTATAAGAAAAGAGGTCATTGGCAACTCTTAAAAACTGTTGCTATCACCTGAGCAGCTAGAAGAACTACACTCAGAGGGAACAGTGACAAACAGTATAGGATGAAAGGACAAGACATAAATAGGTATATAGATATATGCATGCATAAATACATATACATGTGTATGTATATATATATACATGACTAAAGCTAAAAAAGAAAAGAGGTTATGACTAAAAGAAATGGGAAAAGAAATAAATGGGGGTAAATTTATATGTCACAAAGAAGCTCATGGCGGGAGGGGGGAGAACATCGATACACTGGAAGGGTAAAGAGGTTGGAGATAGGAAATACTCAACTCTTACGTACTTTGAAACTGACCCAAAGAGGGAAGAACAATCCAATCCATTGGGGAAGAGAATAGATTTGCGCCCTAAAGGGGAGTAGAAGGGTAAAAAACAGACTGGTGGGGAGGGAAGCAGTACAAGGGAGGGAGAGGGTAGGGGGAAATTTTAAAAAGACTACAGGGGAAAATAAGGGAGGGAATAAAAAGGGAGGGGGGGTAGAAAGGGAAGTACAAGGGGGACTGGTTTAAAGTAAATCACTGGACTAAAAGGTAGAGCTGAAGAAGAAAGGTTAGAATTAGGGAAGGATATGAAAATGCCAGGGAGTCCACAAGTGACAGTCATAACTTTGAACGTGAATGGGATGAACTCACCCATAAAAAGTAGACGAATAGAAGAATGGATTAGAATCCAAAACCCTATCATATGTTGTCTCCAAGAAACACACATGAGGCGGGTTGACACCCACAAGGTCAGAATTAAAGGATGGAGTAAGACCTTCTGGGCCTCAACTGACAGAAAGAAGGCAGGAGTGGCAATCATGATATCTGATAAAGCCAAAGCAAAAATAGACCTGATCAAAAGGGATAGGGAAGGTAATTATATTTTGTTAAAAGGGACTTTAGATAATAAGGAAATATCACTAATCAACATGTATGCACCAAATAATATAGCACCCAAATTTCTAATGGAGAAACTAGGAGAATTGAAGGAAGAAATAGACAGTAAAATCATATTAGTGGGAGATTGAACCAACCATTATCAAATTTAGATAAATCAAATCAAAAAATAAATAAGAAAGAGGTAAAAGAAGTGAATGAAATCTTAGAAAAATTAGAATTAATAGACATATGGAGAAAAATAAAAAGGAATACACCTTCTTCTCAGCACCACACGGCACATTCACAAAGATTGACCATACATTAGGTCACAGAAACATGGCACACAAATGCAAAAAAGCAGAAATAATAAATGCAGCCTTTTCAGACCACAAGGCAATAAAAATAACGATCAGTAATGGTACATGGAAAACCAAATCAAAAACTAATTGGAAACTAAACAATATGATACTCCAAAATTGTTTAGTTAGAGAAGAAATCATAGAAACAATAATTTCATCAAGGAAAATGACAATGGCGAGACATCCTTTCAAACCTTTTGGGATGCAGCCAAAGCGGTAATCAGAGGTAAATTCATATCCCTGAGTGCATATATTAATAAACTAGGGAGAGCAGAGATCAATCAATTGGAAATGCAAATAAAAAAACTCAAAAGCGACCAAATTAAAAACCCCCAGCAGAAAACCAAACTAGAAATCCTAAAAATTAAGGGAGAAATTAATAAAATAGAAAGTGATAGAACTATTGATTTAATAAATAAGACAAGAAGCTGGTACTTTGAAAAAACAAACAAAATAGACAAAGTACTGGACAATCTAATTTAAAAAAGGAAGGAAGAAAAGCAAATTAACAGCATCAAAGATGAAAAGGGGGACATCACCTCTGATGAAGAGGAAATTAAGGCAATCATTAAAAATTACTTTGCCCAATTATATGGCAATCAATACACCAATTTAAGTGATATGGATGAATATATACAAAAATACAAACTGCTTAGACTAACAGAAGAAGAAATAGAATTCTTAAATAATCCCATATCAGAAAATGAAATCCAACAGGCCATCAAAGAACTTCCTAAGAAAAAATCCCCAGGGCCTGATGGATTCACCAGTGAATTCTATCAAACATTCAGAGAACAGTTTATCCCAGTACTATACAAATTATTTGACATAATAAGCAAAGAGGGAGTTCTACCAAACTCCTTTTATGACACAAACATGGTACTGATTCCAAAACCAGGCAGATCAAAAACAGAGAAAGAAAACTATAGACCAATCTCCCTAATAAATATAGATGCAAAAATCTTAAATAGGATACTAGCAAAAAGACTCCAGCAAGTGATCAGAAGGGTCATCCACCATGATCAAGTAGGATTTATACCAGGGATGCAGGGCTGGTTCAATATTAGGAAAACCATCCTCATAATTGACCACATCAACAAGCAAACCAACAAGAACCACATGATTATCTCAATAGACGCAGAAAAAGCCTTTGATAAAATACAACACCCATTCCTATTAAAAACACTAGAAAGCATAGGAATAGAAGGGTCATTCCTAAAAATAATAAACAGTATATATCTAAAACTATCAGCTAGTATCATCTGCAATGGGGATAAACTAGATGCATTCCCAATAAGATCAGGAGTGAAACAAGGATGCCCATTATCACCTCTACTATTTGTCATTGTACTAGAAACACTAGCAGTAGCAATTAGAGAAGAAAAAGAAATTGAAGGCATCAAAATAGGCAAGGAGGAGACCAAGTTATCACTCTTTGCAGATGACATGATGGTCTACTTAAAGAATCCTAGAGATTCAACCAAAAAGCTAATTGAAATAATCAACAACTTTAGCAAAGTTGCAGGATACAAAATAAACCCACATAAGTCATCAGCTTTTCTATACATCTCCAACACAGCTCAGCAGCAAAAACTAGAAAGAGAAATCCCATTCAAAATCACCTTAGACAAAATAAAATACCTAGGAATCTACCTCCCAAGACAAACACAGGAACTATAAGAACATAACTACAAAACACTCGCCACACAACTAAAACTAGACTTAAGCTATTGGAAAAACATTAACTGTTCATAGATAGGACGAGCCAATATAATAAAAATGACCATCCTACCCAAACTTATTTATCTATTTAGTGCCATACCCATGGAACTCCCAAAAAATTTCTTTACTGATTTGGAAAAAAACATAACAAAGTTCATTTGAAATAACAAAAGATCAAGGATATCCAGGGAAATAATGAAAAAAAAACACAAATGAGGGGGGCCTTACAGTCCCAGACCTCAAACTATATTACAAAGTAGCAGTCATCAAAATAATTTGGTACTGGCTAAGAGACAGAAAGGAGGATCAGTGGAATAGACTGGGGGCAAGCGACCTCAGCAAGACAGTAGATGACAAACCCAAAGATCCCAGCTTTTGGAACAAAAATCCACTATTTCATAAAAACTGCTGGGAAAATTGGAAGACAGGGTGGGAGAGATTAGGAATTGATCAACACCTCACACCCTACACCAAGATAAATTCAAAATGGGTGAATGACTTAAACATAAAGAAGGAAACCATAAGTAAATTGGGTAAACACAGAATAGTATACATGTCAGACCTTTGGGAGGGGAAAGACTTTAAAACCAAGCAAGACATAGAAAGAATCACAAAATGTAAAATAAATAATTTCAACTACATCAAATTAAAAAGCTTTTGTACAAACAAAACCAATATAACTAAAATCAGAAGGGAAACAACAAATTGGGAAAAAATCTTCATAGAAACCTCTGACAAAGGTTTAATTACTCATATTTATAATGAGCTAAATCAATTGTACAAAAAATCAAGCCATTCTCCAATTGAGAAATGGGCAAGGGAAATGGATAGGCAGTTCTCAGATAAAGAAATCAAAACTATCAACAAGCACATGAAGAAGTGTTCTACATCTCTTATAATCAGAGAGATGCAAATCAAAACAACTCTGAGGTATCACCTCACACCTAGCAGATTGGATAACATGACAGCTATGGAAAGTAATGAATGCTGGAGGGGATGTGGCAAAGTAGGGACATTAATTCATTGCTGGTGGAGTTGTGAACTGATCCAACCATTCTGGAGGGCAATTTGGAACTATGCCCAAAGGGCGACAAAAGAATATCTACCCTTTGATCCAGTCATAGCACTGCTGGGCTTGTACCCCAAAGAGATAATGGACAAGAAGTTGTACAAAAATACTCATAGCTGCGCTCTTTATGGTGGCCAAAAATTGGAAAACAAGGGGATGCCCATCAATTGGAGAATGGCTGAACAAATTGTGGTATATGTTGGTGATGGAATATTATTGTGCAAAAAGGAATAATAAAGTGGAGGAATTCCATGGAGACTGGAACGACCTCCAGGAAGTGATGCAGAGCGAGAGGAGCAGAACCAGGAGAACATTGTACACAGAGACAAACGCACTGTGGTATAATCGAACGCAATGGACTTCTCCATTAGTGGCAGTGTCATGTCCCTGAACAATCTGCAGGGATCTAGGAGAAAAAAACACTATCCATAAGCAGAGGACAAACTGTGGGAGTAGAAACACCGAGGAAAAGTAACTGCCTGACTACAGCGGTTGAGGGGACATGACAGAGGAGAGACTCTAAACGAACATTCTAATGCAAATATTAACAATATGGGAATGGGTTCGAATCAAGAACACATGTGATACCCAGTGGAATCACGCGCCGGCTACAGTGGGTGGGTGGGGGGGGGAAGAAAATGATCTTTGTCTTTAATGAATAATGCATGGAAATGATCAAATAAAATACTATAAAATTAAAAAAAATAAAATTAAATAAATGAATGAATGAATGAATAAAACAAAAAGGAGGCAGCTAGGTGACTCAATGGACTAAGAGTCAGGCCTAGAGATTCGGGGTTCTGGTTTCAAATTTGACCTCAGATTCTTCCTAGCTGTATGATTCTGGGTAAGTTTATTTATCCCCATTGCTTAGCCCTTACTGTTCTTCTGCCTTGGAACCAAAACACAATATTAATTCTAAGATGGAAATCAATGGTTTAAAATAAAAAATTAATAAATAAAATAGATCAATAACCAGTACTGCTTTGGTATACTCAGTTATTAAAAGAATTAGAAGAAGGTCAACTGGAATTGAGGTATATAGATTCTTTAACATTTATAGAAAGATACATGAAACAACTTCACTGAAGGCTAATCAGGACTAGGTTGGTAGAGTAAAAAGAAAGCAAAGAACCTCACATCCCCCATGAAGATCTAGAAAATGCACAAGATTAAGTCCTAAACTAAAAAACAAAGAAGAAAAAAATCAAAGTATGTCATTTTCCCAGTGTAGGTGAGCCCAACAAAACAAAGAAGTCTGTTGACACTAAGGATAAGATGTAGCAAGGAATGGCCAGACATGACTATATTGGCACAAGGAGAATCCATGTACAAGGGCAACAAGAATTGCCAATTCCAACAAAGAAAGAACTAAATGTATGTACTGCACAAGAATAGCTACCCACTGGCAATTTCTGTTGCTTGTTACTTAGTTCCATGTCACAGATTCACTATGAACTAAGGAACTTATGCCTGGGATAAGGTGTGATCAAGATGTAAAGAATAAGTAACCAAGCAAGAAGCAAGATGAGAACCAAGCAGTAATTGCAGCTTGGACATCAAGAGAAAAAAAAACAGATTAGGAGTCTCTATTACAACTTTCAGCCCTATCTGAAATTTATAGCAGGATAACCAGGGAATAAATCCCAAACCAATGGGGAGCCTGTAGTTGAGTCATCCTATATTGCAGTGCTTTCCACTTGCCTAATGATGGCTGTGGGCTGTAGCAGTCTACTAGAACTCCAATCAGGAAAAGTCCATCGATCTATTGCTCAGAGACAAACTTGGATCAGGAACTTACAGAGTTCAGACAGGAAAGAAAGCAGTCAAATTTTGATCTCTACAGAGGGAAATAGGAGAGAAATGAGAGAGGGTAAATAAAAAAGAAGGTAGATTAAGGAACATATTAGGCCTAAGCACAATAAACTTAAATGATGTACAACAATATTTATAGCAGCCATTTTATCAAATAATTTGAAATTGAGGGAGTGTCTATAAAGTAGGAAATGGCTAAACAAGTTATTATATGTAAAGGTGATGGGAAAATGTTGTGTTATAGGAATTAATAAAAAGGATGGTTTCTGAGAAACCTGAGAAGACTTGTGTGAACTTATACAATGCAGAGTAAAACCAGGGAAACAACCATCACAAAAGCAATCATAATAATAATATAAAGGCAGACACCTTTATTAATTTATTTTTAATTAATTTATTTAGTCAATTTAGAACATTATTCCTTGGTTAAAATAATCACAGTATTTCCTTCCCTCCCCTCCACTCACCCTTCCCGCAGCTGATGCACAATTCCATTGGGTATTACTTGTGACCTTGATCAGAACCTATTTCCATGCTGTTGATTTTTACACTAGGATATTAATTTAGAGTCTATATCCCCAGTCATTTCCCCTCGAACCATATATTCAAGCAGTTGTTTCTCTTCGATGTTTCTATTCCCACAGTGTTTCCTCTGGATGTGGATAGTGGTTTTTCTCATAGATGCCTCAAAGTTGTTCAGGATCACTGCATTGCTACTAATGGAGAAGTCCATTACATTTGATTATATCAGAGTGTATCAGTCTCTGTGTACAATGTTCTACTATTTCTGCTCCTCTCACTCTGTATCAATTCCTGGAGGTTGTTCCAGTCTCCATGGAATTCCTGAAGTTTATTATTCCTTTGAGCATAATAGTATCCCATCACCAACATATACCACAATTTGTTCAGCCATTACCCAATTGAAGGGCATCCCCTCATTTTCCAATTTTTTACCACCACAAAGAGCGCAGCTATGAATATTCTTGTACATGTCTTTTTCCTTATTATCTTCTTGGGGGTACAAACCCAGCAGTGCTATGGCTGGATCAAAGGGCAAACAGACTTTTAGTGCCCTTTAGGCATAGTTCCAAATTGCCCTCCAGAATGGTTGGATCAGTTCACAACTCTACCAGCAATGCATTAATGACCCAACTTTGCCACATCCCCTCCAGCATTCCTTTGCTGTCATGTTAGCCAATCTCCTAGGTGTGAGGTGATACCTCAGAGTTATTTTGATTTGAATTTCTCTGATTATAAGACATTTAGAGCACTTTTCATGTGCTTATTAATAGTTTTGACTTCTTTAACTGAAATTTGCCTATTCATGTCCCTTGCCCATTTATCAATTGGATAATGGCTTGAGTTTTTTGTACAACTGGTTTAGCTTTTTATAAATTTGAGTAATTAGACATTTGTCAGAGGTTTTTGTAATGAAGATTGTTTCCCAACTTGTTGCTTCCCTTCTAATTTTGGATGCATTAGTTTTGTTTGTACAAAAACTCTTTAATTTGATGTAATCAAAATTATTAATTTTATATTTTGTAATTTTTTCTATCTCTTGCTTGGTTTTAAAGTCTTTCTTTTCCAAAGATCTAACAGCTATACTATTCTGTGTTCACCTAATTTGATTATAGTTTCCTTCTTTATATTCAGGTCATTCACCTATTCTGAGTTTATCTTGGTGTAGGCTGTGAGATGTTGATCCAAACTTAATCTCTCCCATATTGTCTTCCAATTTCCCAGCAGTTTTTATTAAATAATAGGTTTTGGTCCCCAAAGCTGGGATCTTTGGGTTTATCATAGACTGTCTTGCTGAGGTCATTTAATCAAAGTCTATTCAACTGATCCTCCTTTCTATTTCTTAGCCAGTGCCAAATTGTTTTGATGACCACTGCTTTATAGTATAATTTGAGATCTGGGACTTCAAGGTGAACTTCCTTTGCATATTTTTTCATGATTGCCCTAGATATCCTTGACCTTTTGTTCTCCCAAATGAACCTTGTTATTTTTTTTTCTGAGTAATTAAGTTTTTGGTAGTTCAATGGGCATGGCACTAAATAAATAAATTAATTTGGGTAGGATTGTCATTTTTATTATGTTAGCTTGTCCTACCCATGAGCAATCAACATTTTTCCAATTCTTTAAATCTAGTCTTAATTGTGTGGAGAATGTTTTGTAGTTGTGTTCATATAGTTCCTGTGTTTGTCTCAGCAGATAGATTCCTAAGTATTTTATATTGTCTAGGGTGATTTTAAATGGAATTTCTCTTTCTAATTCTTGCTGCTGAGATGTGTGGGAGATATATAGAAATGCTTATAACTTATGTGTGTTTATTTTGTATCCTGCAACTTTGCTAAAGTTGTTGATTATTTTGACTAACTTTTTGATTGATTCTTTAGGACTCTAAGTAGACCATCATACCATCTGCAAACAGTGATAGTTTGGTCTCCTAATTGCCTATTTTAATACCTTCAATTTCTTTTTTCTTCTCTAATTACTACAGCTAGTGTTTCTAGCACAATGTTAAATAATAGAGGTAATAATGAGCATTCTTGTTTCACTCCTGATCTTATTGGGAAGGCTTCTAGTTTATCCCCATTGCAGATGATGTTTTCTGATGGTTTTAGATATATATTGTTTATTATTTTTAGGAATGGCCCTTCTATTCCTATACTTTCTAGTGTTTTCAATAGGAATGAGTGTTATATTTTGTCAAAGGCTTTTTCTGCTTCTATTGAGATGATAATGTGATTTTTGTTGGGTTTCTTGTTAATATGGTCAATTATGTGGTTTTCCTAATATTGGGTTTTCCTAATATTGAGCTATCCTTGCATTCCTGGTATGCATCCTACGTGGTCATAGTGAATAACCCGTGTGATGACTTGCTGGAGTCTTTTTGCTAATATCCTATTTAAGATTTTTTCATCTATATTCATTAAGGAGATTGGTCTATAGTTTTCTTTCTGTTTTTGACCTGCCTGTCTTTGGAATCAGTACCATATTTGTGTCATAAAAGGAATTTTGTAGAACTCCCTCTTTGCTTATTCTGTCAAATAGTTTGTATAGTACTGGGATTAACTGTTCTCTGAATGTTTGATAGAATTCATTTGTGAATCCATCTGGACTTGGGGATTTTTTCTTAGGGAATTCTTTGATGGCTTGTTCAATTTCTTTTTCTGATATGGGGTTGTTTAGGTAATCTATTTCTTCCCCTGTTAGTCTAGGCAATTTCTATTTTTGTAAATATTCATCCATATCACCTAGATTGCCATATTTGTTGCTGTATAGCTGGGCATAATATTTTAATGATTGCCTTAATTTCCTCTTCATTAGAGGTGAGGTCTCCCTTTTCATCTTGGATACTGTGAATTTGGTTTTCTTCTTTCCTTTTTTTAGTTAGATTGACCAGTACTTTGTCTATTTTATTTGTTTTTTCAAAGTGCCAGCTTCTAGTCTTATTTATTAAATCAATAGTTCTTTGACTTTCAATTGTATTAATTTCTCATTTGTTTTTTAGGATCTCTAATTTAGTCTTCATCTGAGGATTTTTAATTTGTTCACTTTTTAGTTTTTTAATTTGCATGCCCAATTCATTGACCTCTGCACTCTTTAGTTTGTTAATATATGAACTCAAGGATATAAATTTCTCCCTGACTACTGCTTTGGCTGAATCCCACAGGTTTTGAAAGGATATCTCATCATTGTCATTTACTTCAATGAAATTATTAATTGTTTCTATGATTTGTTCTTTAACCAATTCTGGAGAATGGTATTGTTTAATTTCCAATAAAATTTTTATTTACCTTTCCATGTAAACTTACTAATTATTATTTTCATTGCTTTGTGATCTGAGAAGGTTGCATTTATTATTTCTGATCTCTTGCACTCATTTGTAATGTTTTTATGCCCTAATAAATGATCAATTTTTGTGAATGTACCATGTGCTGATGAAAAGGTATATTCCTTTTTGTCCCTATTTATTTTTCTCCACATATCTATTAACTCTAATTTTTCTAAGATTTCATTCACTTCTCTTACCTCTTTCTTATTTATTTTTTGGTTTGATTTGTCTAGTTCAGATAGAGGACGGTTCAGGTCTCCCAGTAGTATAGTTTTTCAATCTATTTCCTCCTTGTGCTCCACTAGTTTCTCCTTTAGAAATTTGGATGCTATGCCATTTGGTGCATACATGTAGAGTACTGATATTTCCTCATTGTCTATACTGTCTGCTATCAGATGTAATTATCTTCCCTATCTCTTTTAACTAGATTTATTTTTACTTTGGCTTTGTCAGATAGATTGCTACTCCTGCCATCTTTTTACCAGTTGATGTCCAATAGATTTGGCTCCATCCTCTTACTTTCACCCTATGGGTATCTACCTTCCTCATGTGTGTTTCTTGTCGATAGCATATGGTAGGGTTTTGGATTCTAATCCACTCTGCTATTTACCCTCTCCCTCCCTTTTACTTCTTCCCTCCCCACCAGTCCATTTGTTACTCTTCTACTTCTCTATAGAGCACAAATTTATTCTCTTCCCCAATTGATTAGATTGTTTTTCCCTCTTTGGGTCAATTTCAATGCATGTAAGAGTTGAGTATTTCCTATCTCCAAACTCTTTACCCTTCCATTGTATTGATGTTCTCCCCCCCTCCCACCATGAGCTTCCTTGTGACATATAAATTTACCCCCTTTGGTTTCTTTTCCTGTTTCTTTTAGTATTAACTTCTTTTTAGCTCTATTTGTATATATATATATATATTTTATATTTGTTTGTTTGTTTGTTTATTTATTTATTTATTTATACACACATATATATGTATTTATGCATACATATATCTATGTTCATATCTATGTCTTGTCATTTCATCCTATAAAGTTTGTCACTGTTCCCTCTAATTGTAATTCTTCTAGTTGCCCAGGTGATAATAGCAATTTTTAAGAGTTACCAATGATCTCTTTTCTTAGGGATACATATCATTTTAACTTATTGGGTCTCTTAAAAAAAGTTGGTTCTTTTTGTTTATTTTGTTTTGTTTTTCTTTTTTCCCTCTTTTTAAATTGCCTTTTGGTGATTCTCTTGAGTTCTATGCTTGGACATCAAATTTTCTATTCATTTCTGGTCTTTTCTTTATGAATTCTTGGAATTCTTCTATTTTGTTGAATGGCCATACTTTCCCCTGTAAGAATATAGTCAGTTTTGCTGGGTAGTCAATTCTTGGTTGTAGGCCTAGTTCCCTTGCTTTCCAGAATATCATATTCCATGCCTTTTGGTCCTTCAGTGTCCATGCAGCCAGATCCTGTGCTATCCTCACTGTGGTTCCATGGTATCTGAATGACTTCTTCTTGGCAGCTTGTAATATTTTTTCCTTGGTCTTATAGTTCTTGAAGTTGACTATAAAATCCCTGGGTGTTGTCAGTTTTTAAGTGCAGCAGGTGATCTGTGGATTCTTTCAATCTCCACTTTTCCCTCTTGTTCTAAAATATTGGAGCAATTTTCTTGGATAACTTGCTGTACTCTTATGTCCAGGCTTTTTCTTTTGTCATGGTCTTCTGGTAGACCAATGATCATTAAGTAGTCTCCTCCAATGATTTTATAAATCTTCTGTTTTGTGAATAAGATGCTTCATATTTTCCTCCATTCTTTCATTTTTTTGTTTTGTTTTATAGTGTCCTGCTGCCTTGTGAGGTCATTTAATTCTAGTTGTTGTATTCTGGTTCTTAAAGACTGGATTTCATCCCTGGCTTTTTGGTCATCCTTCTCCTTCTGGTCTGATTTTCTTTGGGGGTCATCTTTCATTCTCTTTACCTCATCTCTCATTTCCATTTCCTCATCTTTCATCCTCTTTACTTCATCTTTCATCCCCTTTGCCTCATTTTCAAGCTGGTTGATTTTGCTTTCAAGACACTAATTTCTGTTTCCAGATGACTTATCTTAGTTTCTAAGTTCTTTTCCCAGTTGTCTTCAGCCTATCTTAATTGTGTTTTGAATTGTATTTTGAGTTCTTCCAAAGCCTGTGTCCAATTTGCTGGAGTTTCTTTGTTTTTGCTTGGCGTTCCTTGATCCTTCTCTGTTCCATTTACTCTTTGTTCATTGACTGAATAGAAGCTATTGATTGTAATTTCTTTTTTCTTTTTCTGTTGTTTGCTCACATTTACCCCTTTTTTATTCCCCAAACTTATCTGTGCTCTTGCTCCTCTCATTTTTTTTTTGGTTTTGGGTACTTCTGTCTGTCTCCCATCTTGGAGCTTTGTCAGGAGATCTCTCAGTTCCGTCTGTGGGGGAGGGGTGTTGGAGCTTGAGCTTCACTGACATCTGAAGACTTTTGATGGTATTAAGTTCAACTGGGTTGGACTGGATGTGCTCTGGTGCCAAAACCTTCTGGAAGGCGGGAGCAATATAGAGGGTCTCCACGCTGTGACCAGGCTGCTTCTCTGTGCTCCCTTTCCCACTCCTTTCCCACCACCTGTGTTCAACGCTCTCAGCCTGGCACAGCCCTGCCTGCAAGGTACTCCCTCAAGACCAGCGCCTTCACCCACCCAGAGGTTCCTGCTGCTGCTGGAAGCTTAGTGTTCTAGGTGGGTTTTGTTAGGTTTAATTTTCAGTCCCCTAGGAGAATTCAGTTTGTAATCAGTAAGGAAGGTTTTTCAGAGGTCTGAACTTTTGTTGCCCTACACCGCCATCTTCAAGGCAGACAACTTTAAATGACTTAGGAATTTTGATAAACAAAATGACAAACCGCCATTACAGAGGACCATTTATTAGAAAGAAAAGGAGAATTGGTGCCATGGAATCTCCATTCACATTTAAGGTATGCAATTTGCTAACTCTATAACTTTGGGCAAATAATTTAACTGATAAATTTCAAGTTTCCTATTTGCAAAATGACAAGGTTGAACTGGTGATCACTTAAGACCCTCTTAACTCTAAACCCTATGACCTATAATCAATCCTAATTATGAGTGCTAATAAAGATTGAGATTAAAAGAGAATATTAAAAAAACAAAATATGATAGATCTTTGAAAATTATTGAATGAAAATATTAAAGAATATAACTATTTTCATCTCTGCATAGCAACTTCATAGAAATTAAATATGCCCTAAGGCACAAAGAACTCACAGAACCAGGCTAGAAGAAAAGTGATGCAAAAGAAGATGGAATATTTATAAAAGGATTAAATACAATATAGCTTATCTTTAGCACAATTTTAGATACAAAGCAATAATAAATAAATAACAATCAACAAATGCATGTGAAGTAACTGATTGATTCCATTGATAATCTCTCAATAAGTTGTTTGCAATTCAAACATAATTCATTTGTACCTTCATCTATTAAGTTTAAAGTAAACATAAGGACTTAATCTGTTAAACTGACACTGGAAGTTGTTTTTTTTTTTAATTGGGCTTCCCTTGCCCCTTTTCCATTCTCCTTTAAAGGTCCACTTAATTCAGAAAGCTCAAATACATTGACAGTATTAACCTTGGCAAAATCAGAGTCAAGTAGCAGACAAGAAATTGACTGCTATTCTACCTTAAAATCTCCACAGTTGGAAATATTAGGAAATTTAGTAAGCTCCTGGGAAAAGAAGTCTTGCCTACCTTTAACCCCATTAGTCACATAGCAAGTACCTGTCCCAGGTGCACAAGCAAGCACATATACAAAAAATCATGCTATACTCCCTCTCTAAGCAGGGGTCCCCAAACTTTTTACACAGGGGGCCAGTTCGCTGTCCCTCAGACTATTGGAGGGTTGGACTATAAAAAAAAACTATGAACAAACCCCTTTGCACACTGCACATATCGTATTTTAAAGTAAAAATAAAAATGGGAACAAATACAATATTTAAAATAAAGAACAAGTAAATTTAAACAAACAAAAAAAACTGACCAGTATTTCAATGGGAACTATGGGCCTCCTTTTGCCTAATGAGATTGTCGATGTCCAGTTCCATATTTGTCACTGCTAGCCGTAACAAGTGATGCAAGTGTGCCTCAGTTAGTCTAGATCTGGTTGGAGGTTTCAGATATTTAATTCTGGAAAAAGTCTGTTCACAGACATAAGTGTTGCCAAAGATGGTTGCCATTTTGAGTGCATGGTTCCTGAGATTAGGATATGTCTCAGAGTGGAGAGATGCATAGAAATTAGGCAAACTGCTTGACTTAAATGTGTCTTTCAGAGAGTCACAATTCTGCAGTTCAGCCAATTCCATTTGGTAAATTGTATCCACATTTTCAATGTCAGTAGGAAATTGGTAATGAAAAAGTTGTATGTCCTTCACCATGGAGGTGAAGCTCTTTAAATCTGAATTGGAACTCCTTTTGCAACTTTTCCAGTGAATCCACACGTTTCTTTTGGGAATGCAATCAAGGGTTTTTTCTCCTTCACTCATTTGATAAGGAAGCCTAATTTTACTTTAAATGCTTTCACATGTGATTGCATATCACAGATGAGTTTCCCTTTTCCTTAAAGTTGCACACTGAAACTGTTGCGTAGCTCTGTTACATCTATCAGAAAGGCGAGGTGCCATTTCCATTCTGCATCATTGATCTCTGGTACTTCTTTGTTTTTTGAAAGCATAAAAGCTGTAATTTGTGGAAATAAGTCATAGAAATGTCTCAAAACTCTACCTCAACTCAGCCAATGGACTTCTGTGTGGTATAGAATATCTTCATAGGCAACGTTTAGCTCAGACAGAAATTCCTGAAGTTGTCTGTGGTTTAGTGCATTACCTCTAATGAAGTTAACACAGGATACCACAATTTTCATAACAGAGTTCCACTTCAGTGATTTACTACATAGCAGCGCTTGTTAGTGGATGAGGCAATGTATGGTTATTGGATGAGAATGGTTACGCTTGTCCATCTTTTAGTTAATGTGAGCAATTACTCCTTTCTTAGATCCCACAATGCTATGAGCACCATCAGTTGTCACACTGGCTAGTTTAGCCCAGTCCAGCTCCAAATCCTTCACAATTTGGGAAACCTTTTCATAGATATCATCTCCTGTAATTGTTCCTTTGATGCTTTGCAGTGCAGCAAGCTCTTCTGTGACTTTGAAATTGTTATTAGTCCCACAAATAAAAATTAGAACTTGTGCAGAACATCATTGCTCTCATCATGTGCCAAGGAAAATTTAGGAAATAGGAAAGTTTTCTTGCGGAGTTTTGCAAATGCTGATTCAAATTATCTCCCATTTCTTCAATTCTTCATGTAATTGTAGATCCTGAAAGACTAACTGTACTAAATAAGTCTACTTTTTCTGTACACATCTCTTTGGCAACAGAAAGAGTCACTCTTTAATTCTCCCTTTACGAATGGTCTGCCAGTGCATGCTATTAGCTTGGCAACTTGAAAACTTGCTCACAGTAATGAAATATTTAGTTGCTTCTGCTTCACAAAAGTATTTTGCTGAGTTGTCAATATATTTTTTCAGTTTTAATATTTTATCTTTTCTCATATTTCCAACCAAACAATCATCTTTATCTTTATGGTGAATTTATAGTATCAATGCAAATTGTATTCTTTGAACACAGACACTATATTCTGGCATATCAAATACACAGCTCTTTCCTTGTATTGCATGAAAAAGTAATCATAAATCCACTGTTCTTTGAATATCCTACACTCTGAGTCAATTTTTCTCTTTTTTGATGTCATTGTTTCCTAAGGATTCCAAATTGCTATTAGTAAAATACCAATAGATAGATATATAATATATATAGCCCTACAAAAACAATGATACTAACAATAATTTTTCCCACACAGAGGCATACAGACTGCACTGCCCATCAATACAGTCTGATCTGTGTCCATCAATGCAGCCTTCCCAGTCCACATCATTTCAACTTCACCAATGGCCATATTGGTGGAATTCCACTTTTACCTCAGGCTCACACTGGTTCGGTACGGGAACCAGCATGATTACAGAACTGGTTCCTCCAGCACCTTTCCAGTTCACACTACCCTGTGTGAACCACACTGAAATCTGTGAACTCACACAGGAATCTGGATCATTCTACATCAGGAAAAAAGAAGGCATGACACTAATGTATGTCCTCTTGTGGTCCGTATTTATGGAGCTGTAATTATAGACTGTAATATGAAAAACACATGCCTAACTTCCCCCACATAGTATAACGGCATCCATACTCCCCCAGATGTACAACATAATGGCCCCTATTTATGTTTTGCATCTAGGGGAGTATGGGGGCCATTGTACTACCACATTTTCCCCAAAATAAGGCACTGTCTTATATTAATTTTATTCCCCCAAAACAGGGAGTGTCTTATAAAACACCCCGTGTCAGTGGTGGGTTTCTCACAGTTGAGGTCCACCACTGATGTCACAGGCCAGATCACTGCTATCTGATGCCTATATACAGTACTGGAGGTGGTGCTGTGTACCGTGACAGGTGTACACTGTATATTGCTGTCTGAGATAGTGGAGGCTGCAGCGTTGGCTGTGATGGGCCTGTCACACCTTGCACAGGTCCATCACTGCCACCACTATACCAGGCAGCAGTATACACAGTGCAGAATCCCCTCCCCCAGATCACAGCTCACCATTCTGATGTTTTCCATTGTGCAGCCACATTATCCTTTGCGTGGTGCCTCGTTCTCGTTCAGTTACTCTCAGAACAAGACGCCATGCAAAGGATGATGTAACCAAAAGTAGTACTATGTGTGAGAGCCGCCACACTTTAAGATGCCGCCACACACAGAGCTCCTCTCACTGATCACCAATGAAAGAGGTGCCCCTTCTGGAAGTGCAGTGGGGGCCAGATAAATGGTCTCAGGGGGCCGCATGTGGTCTGAGGGTCATAGTTTGGGGACTCCTGGTCTAATGACTTGATATGCATATGCCTTTTCCTACAAATTATATCCAAATGTATCAGGTCACTAGGCTTTATACAGGTGCCTTGATAACACATCAACATTTTACATAAATTTACACATCCCATAGAAATGTTTCAATCTATTCAATATTAATCTATTCAATATTAATTCTAACATATATCCTGAGAAGGCTTATCCAGGCCATAATTTGAGGAGGCAACATGGCATGGTGAGGGGGTAAAGGGAAGGAATAGAGCCAAAGCAGGAATGGTGGTCAGGAAACTGTTTTTAGAAAGAGTATAGCATAATACTTAATGTTGATGTTGTTTAGTTGTTCAATTAGGTTCAAATCTATGTGTTTCCATTGAGTTTAGCATGCCAAGATCAAGCCCTTCCATCTTCCACTATCTCTCAAAGTCTGTCTCAGTTCATGTCTGCTGTTTCTATAACACTATCTATTCATCTCAACCTCTGACATCCCTTTCCCCTTTTGCCTTCAATCTTTCCCAGCATCAGGTTCTTTTCCATTGAGCCCTGTCTTCCCATTATGTGATCAAGGTCTTTAAGGTTAAGTGTCAGTAGTTGACCTTCCAGTGAATAGTCTGAATTAATCTCTTCAAATGTTATACATATTAACAACCAACACCAAAATCATTTCACTAGAAAATACATTAAAAATATATGAAAAACCACAAGCTCCACATATAAGTTATATATGTAAGTTAATATAGACATCTCCTTTTTGAGTTCCCTTTGGATTTCTTTTTTCTCTTGATTTTGTGGCTACTTTTTCAATGTAATCATGGTATTTATTATTCTTATTCCCTTTTCTTTTTTCATTTCTTCAATTTCCATTATTTTCTTTATATTTCCAATATTTGTTCTTTCTAATAACATAATACAATTCATTATATTCAAACATCATAAGCTATGCAGCCATTTTTCCCTTTCATTGCACTTGTTATTTTCTAATTATTTTGGCAGAACAAAAAAAGCCTCCATGAATATTTTCATACATTAACAGCTTCTTAACTTCTTAATAATGTTCTTAGGGCCTAACCTGAGTAATGGGTTCTCTAGGTCAATGAGCATGAACATGTTTACAGCTTTTAATGTATATTTTATCATGTTTTTAAAAAAATCACAGCTGCTATAGCAATGCATTATTAGATCTATTTGTTCATGGTCCTACTAACATTTAATTTAATTACTTTAGCCCATCCGATTCTCAGTTAACATATGTGATCAGGACCATATTTTGTTAAATTGAACCTTAGCAGACACAACAAGCAGACGTTGCCAGGACCATACTCTTTCTAAAACAAGTCTTTCCAGCTTGGTCATACCCAGTGAAACTTTTGTACCAATGCCCCAACCTCTCAGGAATGAAAGATAACCTCCATAGCATTGGATGAGTATTGAAGTAAGGATTTTGCAGAATATTTATTCTTGCTAAGCCATTTTTGGCCTAACAGAAACTATGTTTGGATTATGTGTATGCTCTGGCTTAAATCTCTAAATATCTATCTTATTTAAGGTTCTATTCATCTCTTTACCTTCTTTCTTATTTATGTTTGCTTACACTTACCTAGTTCAGAGAGGGGAAAATTAAAAGTTCAATTAATACTGTGTGATCTACTCTCATCTGTATCTCATTTAGTTTTTCATTTAAAAGCTGGGTGCTATAATACTTTGTACATACAGGTCTAATGTTGATAATGCTTCGTTATCCAAAATACCCCCCTAACATAATATAGTCACACTGTTCATCCCTTTCAATCATATCCATTTAGCTCCAACTGTGTCAGAGAACATGACTACTATCCCTGCCTTCTCTAGGTCAGTTGAGGCATAGTATATTCTGCTCTAACCTGTATGTTTGTCTCTTATTTTCAGTGTGTTTCTTGAATATTGGCTGTTTGATCTCCTTGCTGTCTAAGGGACTCTCAAAAATGTTATTGTCCCTAATAGTCATCTTACCCCAAATCCTGCAAAATTATTTCCAAATCTTCTTGACTCCAAAAAGAGATGGTCAGTCTTCATCAGTAAACTGTTGCTTATGCTTTTTCAAGATGCCTAAATGATCTTATTTCATGGATTGAGTAAATAAGTGACAGAACAGGGAAATGGCTTTCCCAAGAGTCCTAGAATTGTATAAGTGGAAACTAAGAGTAGAAATCAAAACTCCTTACTCCCCCTCCCCCAATTGTGCTCCTCTCTATATCATGTAAAACATCACCTTTCTTTCCATAAATATTCACGTTTCCAATTAAGTTTGTCCTATTAAGAGTAAAATTGTTTATGCTTCATGGGATACATTTAATGGCTGTAGTACTCATGCCCCTCCCATACAGCCCAAGGGACAAGCACAACCCAGGGTATTGAGAAAAGGTGAAGCAGAGAGATTTTTAAAAGAAATCAATGATAACATGAGGAGAGAGGAGAAAAAAAAATACTGATCAAGCTTTCGAGATCCCATGGAGCTGATAGCCAAGCAGCTTATATCCCATGAAGGAACATATTTAAGCTCAGTTTTAATGGCCTCCTAGTTGGTCTCCTGGCCTCAAGTCTTTCTTTACTTTGAGCTATCTGCTAAATACCTACTAAAGTGGTTTTCCTTAAATTCTGATCTGATCTAACTCATTTAAACTACAAGTGGTTACTGGTTGCTTCAAAATAAAATATAATTTATCTGTTGAGATTTGAAAACAATTTTCCACCTGGCCCCAGCCTAACCTTCCATCTTGTTATGTATCATTCCTCTTCTCATACCTAGAATGCATTTGCTCTTCACCTGGCTCAAAGAATCCACCTCTTCCTTCAATATACAGTTCAATCATTACTTTCTACACTCATTCCTTCTCTCTGTTTCTGTCTCTATCTTCACACAATAAACATACCTTGATTGTTGATTGCTGCCTGTTGCAAGTACCTGATAAAATCCTAGCTGGAAGAAAGGGAGAGCTGAGTTGTCAGGCTTTTGCTCTTCTTGGGAATGATAATAACTTTCTCTTACTTATTTCCACCATTCTCTGCAAAGCTTTTATAGAATAAGCCATTGTAGGGAAATAAGAACTAGACCTATGACTTCATTAGTATTGAAAAATCCCTGGTAAAGAAATCCCCTCTAGCATTCAGGGTGGCACTTTTTTATTTTAGAAAATTTTATTTAGTCAATTTAGAACATTATTCCTGTTACAAAAATCACATTATTTCCCTCCCTCCCCTGCCTCCACCCCTGCCCATAGCCAATGTGCAATTCCACTGGGTATTGCATGTGTCCTTGATCAGAACCTATTTCCATATTGTTGTTCTTTGCACTAGGATGTTCATTTAGAGTCTACATCCCCAGCCATTTCCCCTTGACCCATGTGATCAAGCAGTTGTTTTTCTTCTGTGTTTCTGCTCCCTCAGTTTTTGCTCTGAATGTGAATAGTGTTCTTTCTTGTAGATCCATCCAGGTTGTTCAGGATCACTGCATTTCAAAGTGTCACCTTTTCTTAAATAATTTTTCATCTTCAAAATTTTATTTTGACCACTAAGAGTTTACTTAGCTTGACCAAGTTCTGTTATATGGCTGTTATATGTCAGGAACTGGACTTGAAACTTGAATGTGAACCTTGAACATAGTTTTCCCCTCTCTGAGGTAGCCCTCTAGACACTATGCCATACCACCTGTTGGTCTTCCATAGGACACTGATTAAATGTGGAAGAGAACATGGAAGGCATTTTAATTCAATCTTCTCATTTATAGATAAGGAATGTGACGATCAGGGAATGCATGCCTTTCCCAAGATCACGTATGTTATTTAAGTGTTACAGTATGAATTTGACCCAGGAGATTTTAGAAAAAAACAGACTTTGGTAAGGGATAAATACGAATGGTTAAGTAGTTGGGGAGTGATGCAAATAAGGCAGGAATTTTCACTGGAAGATCCAGAAGATTAAGGATCACCTGACTCTTGGTAAAGAAATGCCATCAGGCACTACTGTAAATTTTACTTTCAGATCCAGATAGCTAAACTTTCTGTAAAGACTTGTTCTTTCAAGAATTTCTGGAGATGCTTAACTGACACAAAAACCAATCACCAGTCATGAAAGGGTAGAGCCAAAAGATGAAAGGCTGCAAGCTACTCTAAGAATCATAGAAATACAGAGAGCAAAGAAGCTACTCCGAAGGTCACTCTAGGGTTGGATAATACCCATTACAAGAGTGGAGAATGTAAGGGTAGAAATCCAAAACTCTATCTTTCACTCAGCTTCACAATGAATTATGTACAACATCACCTTTCCATAAATATGTACATTTTAATTAAGTTTGTTCAATTAGGAGTAAAGGTGTTACATGCTTTGCAACCAATGCTTAATGACTTTTGGCCATTCATAACTCAGCAATTTGATTTATTTTCTATAATTAGCAGTTATAAAAAGCAAGGCTGTCATAATCATGCAGTATCCAGAAAATTTTATTCTATGCTGCTGGGACCACAATTCCACTGTGATTTAAAATACATATGTTAATTTTTGGAAGTTTCTCATTTTAGCTTTATTAAAAATTCTGTGAAATTCAAGCCTGGATCATAGTATAATGACCTTTTCTTTGGCACAGCCCTGTATTTTTACTGGTAGGAGGAATTCCATGTGTGGAAACACCTTCCCTTCATTGATAGAAATCAACAATCTGTCTGTAACTTAGAATTCTTTTAAACCGTTACCTTCTGTCTTAGAATTGATACAAAGTGTTGTTTCCAAAACAGAAGAACAGTAAGGGCTAAGCAATTGGAGTTATGTGACTTGTCTAGGGTCACACAGTTAGGAAGTATCTGATATCAGATTTGATCAGAACTTCCCATATCCAGTCCTGGATTCTCCATCCACTGAGCTACCTAACTGCTGTGTAATTAGAATTTTGAACCCCAGGACCCTCTCCCCTAGCATTCTATTTTCCTTCTCATGTTACATGCTTCCATACTTAGGATATATTTTGATGTGACCTCAAACTTCTTGATCTTTTCATGGGAATGTGGTTTGAGGAAGTTGAGTGAGTGCCAGGCAGGAGAATTTTACTCACATGTTATTTTCTTAGGCTTTCATACTTTTGTTCTTTTATTTCTTCTACTTCAAGTATTTATTAATAAATCTTATAAAATATAATACTTGAAGTTATTGGATATTAATTTTAATCTTACACTGTCCCTATAACTTAAGATCTTAAAGAACATACTAAGGAAATAACAGTTTGAATGACCTAACTATGGGCATATAATTTGCAAAAATAGTTGAAACATATGACTCTGATAGAATACTACAGAGTAGCAAGTAATGACCAAGAGCATAGTTAGGTAGTTCTGTGGATAGAGAAGTCAACCTAAAGATGGCATCAGACACTCCTACCTATGTTACCCAGGGCAAATCACTTAACCCTAATTTTCTAGCTCTTATCACTCTTCTGCTTATTTATTCTAAGAGAGATGATAAGGGTTAAAAAAAGAAAATGAAATAAAAAGCAGATTATTTTCTTAAATATAAAAAACCTACATGAAATTATGAATAATGAAATGAGCAGAACCAAGAGAACATTATATATAGCAACAGAAATATTGTTTAAAGAATAACTTTTACATGTCAAGTTCCAGAGAAAGAAATGATAAATATAAACAAGCAAGACATAGTTTTATATATACATGTATCTTTTTGTCAAATAATGCCTTCTCTAGTACAGGAAGGGGAAGGAAAGGTGTGATAGAAACATGAAGAGAGAGAGGTTTTGCAGGACTTGTAGATCAAGATGCAAGAACCAGGATTCCAACGGAATGTTCCCAGGAGTGGTAGTTGGGGGCTTTTGCTGGCCACACTGAGAAGAGAAACTGGGCTTTTGGACTTGGTCTCTGTTTCTCTGGCTCTGAGCAGTGGAAGCTGATCAGGGGAGAAGCTTTTGAGTTGGTGGTCTATTTGAGAGTTGAGCTGGCCAGGAGAAAAGGAGAGATTTAGAACTCAAAAGTTTCTTTCTGGGGTTAAGCTGAGAGACCTGGCTGAATTGTGAAGAAGAAAGAAGATTTTGAACTGCTGTTGTTCTCCTTCTCCCTAACTGTCTCAGAGTCACAGTTTGTGATGAATACTCCCACAAACCTTCCTAAAATCATCCCCATATTTTAGGGAAATCCTCATCCCTCTTACCTCAGTGTCCCATCTGGTTATCCCAATAAACCCCTTGACTGAGGAAGCAACTGGAGTATATAGTTCACTCAGGAGGGAGGGAAGAAGTAAAGGCTTCAAGAAGATCTGGGAGGTGAGGGAGGCAAAAGGGAAAGGTTGGTTAAGGGAGGGAGTGAGGGAGGAAGGAGGTTAGGAAGTAGATTGATCCATCAGCAATCAGTAGGGATCAGAGTAAATCCCAGAGCAGTCCTCAGTGTACCAGCATTCCTGTGTGGTGGCATCCTTCAACATTTATCATTTCTACCTCCATTACAAATAAGCAGCCTCAGGTTCCTATAGCAGCTCTCTAGTCAGCCAGAGAACAGTTTACTTCTCTATTTCAAGAATAAACAGTTTTCACCCAGCTTACTTTTTTTTTATTTCAAAGAGGAAGACAGTTAAAAATTTTAATGTAACAAACAAATAAATATATATTTTTTTTAAACTAGTTTGCAGGGCACTGTGCCTTTTTTCTACATTAGAGAAGATATTACAGGTGAGATTCTAATCTGTTTTTCAGCTACTGCTCACTCACTTGTGTTTCTAAATCTAGTCCTTGGTTTCACTGACAAAGACAAAATGGTTTTCTTTCAAGGAACATACTTCAAAAACCCTTGCTGCTCAAAGTACATTAGTTGGAAGGGCTGGTCTTAAGGGCAAAAAGTAAAGGGGAAAAGAAACTAGGCTTTAAGACAGAAGAGAAACTCATGCCAAATGAAGATTTTTTAAAGTAATTCACAAGTACTATATCTACCCTTGACAGGTCATTTTATTCTATTTAGTACTTTTTATTCTCTGTGGTTTATAAACTCATAAGCAAATGTAAAAGGACAGAGAAGCTTATATAGCTGATAATGCTCTATACCAGATTGGTGGCCTAGTTAAACTTCCCCTTTGACATTGACAAAGCACTGTTCCAAAAAAAAAAAAATTTAGCACAGGAAGAAGATGAAGAAAGAGGAGGAGGAGGAGGAGGATGTAGAAGAGGAGGAGAAGGAGGAGGAGGAAGAGGAAGAGGAAGAGGAAGAAGGAGGAGAAGAAAGAAGAAGAAGAAGAAGAAGAAGAAGAAGAAGAAGAAGAAGAAGAAGAAGAAGAGAAGAAGAAGAAGAAGAAGAAGAAGAAGAAGAAGAAGAAGAAGAAGAAGAAGAAAGAAGGAGGAGGAGGAGGAGAAGAATGAGAACAAGAGTAGAAGAAAGAAAGAAAGAAAGAAAGAAAGAAAGAAAGAAAGAAAGAAAGAAAGAAAGAAAGAAAGAAAGAAAGAAAGAAAGAAAGAAAGAAAGAAAGAAAGAAAGAAAGAAAGAAAGAAAGAAAGAAAGAAAGAAAGAAAGAAAGAAAGAAAGAAAGAAAGAGGAAGAAGGAAGGAAGGAAGGAAGGAAGGAAGGAAGGAAGGAAGGAAGGAAGGAAGGAAGGAAGGAAGGAAGGAAGGAAGGAAGGAAGGAAGGAAGGAAGGAAGGAAGGAAGGAAGAAGGGAAGGAGGGAGGAAGGGAGGGAGGGAGGGAGGGAAGGAAGGAGGGAGGAAGGGAGGGAGGGAGGGAGGGAAGGAGGGAGGAAGGGAGGAAGGAAGAAAAACTCACAGGGATTGTGCTATCAAATGCAATTTCAGGGAATAAAACCTGAAGCTGATTTCTGTTTAGATCTGTTGTGTACCAGTTGGAATATGAGTGCCTAACAGTGAGACAGAGTAATATGATCCATGCTTTAAATAGCTGCCAAATAACCATGCCGGGCTGGCAGCATCATACGTGTTGCAATGAAAGTGATCTCTTTCAAAATAAAGCCACATTCACAGAGCCTATGTAGTGGGAAAACCGGTTTTCATTATCTCTATGTTTTCCCTTTTTTATATTTAAATCATTTCTCTATTATAAAAGGATGCTAATTTAATTTGGATATTTTTCTTGGCTTGCCTGTATTTCAGAACCCACCCAACATATTTCTGAGGAGACTTGTGTTCCTAGGTGGTCTGTTCTTGTTAAAGTGGGCATAAAGTATATAGCTATGCTCCCCCACTCGTGTATTTTCTTCAAGGTCTTGAAGCATGTAGCAGAAAATGCCTTAACCCTAATCTTTCTAATTACTCTAGACTTTCTAATATGTAGGGAATGCTAGAGTAATAATAGTAACTCAAATGTATCTGGTGCATTATGGCTATATAATGTTTTTACGTATCCTATCTTGTTGTCCCATAAAGTAGGTCATGCAAATCTAATTTTGCAGCTAGAGAAATTGAAGTTTATAGAGGTTAATGATCACTAGAACAAGGTGACAAAGCTCTAGTAATAGAAGTGGAATATGAACTCAATGCTCCTAACTCCTAGAGCACTCTGTTTTTCCCAAATGCCATATTTCTGCTCTTCAAAATCGTATAATTGATAGGAGACAATGTGATGTCTTCCATTTTTGTATGGAAGCGGAAACAATAAGAAAAATGCTACTGCAACGCTTTATCTTCTTGCTTTTAAAAGAATTAACAGGGGGCGGCTGGGAGGCTCAGTGGATTGAGAGCCAGGCCTAGAGATGGGAGTTCTGGGTTCAAATATGACCTCAGACACTTCCCAGCTGTGTGACCCTGGGCAAGTCACTTGACCCCCATTGCCTAACCCTTACCACTCTTCTGCCTTGGAACCAATACACAGTATTAACTCCAAGACTGAAGATGATGGTTTAAAAAAAAAAAGAAGAAGTAACAGTTAAGAAATCCAAAAAAAAGAAAAAAGAAAAAAAGAAATTTATTTGACAGAAAAAAAGATCATAGCTCTTTTAAGCTATAATGATTATCATTGAGATGTGCCCAGCCACCCACCATAAATACTGTGAAGGAGTGATTTCCAAAAAAAAAATGAAAGATTACAAAAAAATGTTTAATTTCTTTAAAAAGGAAATATCCATTTTTCCCCTGAATTGAATTATAGGATAATAGAGTTAGAGCTGGTAGGAACCATGTCATCTAAAGCTCTCATTTTACCAATGAAAAAAAATAGGACCAAGATTTAATGACTTGCTCAAGGTCATGCAGGTATTGTTAGTGGCGGATTTTGAAATCAGTAACTCTGACTTGATCGTTTTAGATGCATTTTGCTACAATATCATAGACAATGACCAAAGAAGAATGAGGAGCCCTTTTGTTTTGAAAAGTTGGGATTTTACCTTGTGAATGCAATGCTAACCAACATATCAGGATTTCTTTATGTTCCAGTCAAGTGTTCAAAATATTTTTTTTTCCTTTACTATTATGCTTTGCTGAGTGTTTAAATGTCATTTGAAATTTTTCCACTAAACCTTCCAAGCACCAAAAATGCTTTGTCCTTATATCAGAGTGTAGGTCAAACCGGATAAAAGGAAATGATATTTCCATTCCTACAAGGCTCGGCTCACTTACCACTTCCTGTAACATGAGGTTTTCCCTAATCCAAGCTGGTAATATCTCCCCTCTAAAAAACTTCTTCCTATTTATTTATAATATGTACTTTCATAAAACTGGGTTGTACATTTCATCTCTTCTAAAAGAATACAAGTCTTTGTATCTTTTGAACATAGCTATAAACACATAGTAGGTACTACACAAATGTATATTAACTGATTGACAGTGCAAAATCGGTTATTATTGACACTCCTTTTAAAAGCTGTAAACAATGATGAATATAATCACTCAGTACATGAAAAACCTGAGAGTAGAGTTTGGCCTTTCTTTTAAAAACCCCTTATCTTCAGTCTTAGGATCAATAATGTATATTGGTCCCAAGGCAGAAGAGTAGTAAAGGCTAGGGAGCAGGAGTTAAGTGACTTATCCAGCTAGGAAACAGACTTTAGTCTATGGTGGCACAGTTATATTACCCTTTGAGCTGTGCTATGATATTTTGACTATCAGCATGAAAAACCAGCTGAGAATGTAGAATTTGAGAAAAAATAAAGAACAGGGAAGCTGGAAGGAGCCTTGAAAACCATGCAGTCTGGTCCTTATCTAAATTACCTCAAATTTCACACCTAAAGAAGCTCATACCAAGGGAGGTTAATGGATTTCCCCAGTGTCAGAAAGCAAGATCCTTCCCTCCCTACTCCACTCCTTTTTTGTTGTTTTTCTGTTGCCTCTTTCTGAGGATGGAAAGAGACAACCTTGAAGCATAAGGTCTAAATTTCTTTTTCTATAAATTTAGAGGGTTGGATTAGATATTCTCCATGGTCTCCTTGACTTGTAGACTTCTCATCCAATGAATCTATCATTCAACTAGGAAACCAGGAGGTTTTGTTAGGTAATGTCATAAAATAATGACAGATTATATTTATGTTAAGTAATTTATGTTTTATGGACTTCTTCCCACAGTCATCCTATGAGGAACAGAGTTCAAATATCATTACTCCCATTTTACAAATGAGTTTCTTATGGTCAAGAAAATTAATATCATAGAATCATAGCATTTCAACTTTAGAAGGAATAATCAACAAACTTATTTGTTGAACCCTGAACATAGAATTTTTCAGCATAACTTCATTCTTATATCCACAAGGAAGAGAAACTTCTCTAAGCACACAAGGGTGAATATTTTCATACTCTTCAAAGGAAAAAAACAACAACAACAAAGGATCATGGACAAAATTAATGGATATAATTACAAGATAGAATCATTGATGTCCAGAAGAAGGTCAGGTTAACTGGAATGTTCTGAAGAAGAGATAAAATATTTGTAGTAATGGATTATAGTAAGTAGCACAAATGGTTCCATTGTTCTTAAGAAACCAAGGTTCTCCATGGAAAAGCCTATTCACAGAGTTCTTCAAGACAGCAATATATAATCTACTCACACCTTCTGCAGCAATGTAAAGCTTCTAGAACCACAATATTAAAATAGTAGACTGAGGATTTATTATTCCTAGAATCCCATTTCCTTATTCCAGAAGAATTTCTTTATTTTACAGATGGGAAAGTTGAAGATTAGAGAGATGAAGTGACTCAACCATAGATACACAGTGAGTTATCATCTTTGTTTCAAATCTATTTGATCCGGAGATGAGAAGTAATTGCCTGGAAGAAGTGTTTGACAGGTAGATTAATTTTAAACTGTGGTTTTTATTACCTTTGAATGTATTTTATTTTATTAAGACATCAAATTAAATTAATAGTAAGGTGATGCTTCCCTTGAAATTTTGAAAGTGTTAGATCTATTTAGGGAAGGAAGATATCTTCTATCAAAAATTATTTACAAGTTAGCTATTATATGCCAAGTACTATAGAAAGAGCAGTACCTAGGCTAGGAAACTGGCATTTTGTCATGAGTTATCAAATCAAAAAGGCTAATAGCAGAGTATTTCCCTCAGAATGTCTACTAGGTTCCTTGTTTGTCCTCCATGAAGCTGGTTCTTGGATTCTCTGTCTCATCAGGATCATGTATTCTATAAGGTCTTAATTTGCCTAAAAAGATGATTTAGCATCACTTTTCAAGTTTTTTGGCCCAGGTTTTCTGGTTATATGCCCCATATTGCTGGTTAGTGCTCTTATTATAAGAATCAATCAAATGATTGATCCGCAAAATATATATATATATGTATATATATATATATATGTGAGTGTGTGTGTGTGTGTGTGTGTGTGTGTGAGGTACTATGCTAAGCACTGCAAATACAAAAAATACAAAAATAGACAAAAGACAGCCCCTACTCTTGAGGAATTTACAGTTAATGAGGTGTTACAATCTAAAGGGAATTATCAAAGTGCCTATCCTTTATGAGCTTATGCACTACCAGCAATTTGCTACTTTACAAAGTTTATGCTATGATTTGGCCAACATTAGATAACCAACTAGTCAAGTAATAGATGTTATTTTGCTTTTTGTCTAAGAAAAAATATTTTCATAATTTTTATTAATATTATAATAATAAACACCTAAAGATCTCTAAGAAGTCCAAGTCCCAGAGTAATCCAGTAAAGATTTTTATCCCTCTTTTTATCAATTATACTTAGCCTTCAACTTAAGTTTCTTCTAATATCAAATCTGGTAAATCAAAATAACAGTCATAGGTCAAGAGATGGAAGCTAACTAGTTTTCCTGAGATATGTTTAATTGAGCATATCAAAGGTGTCAAATATGTGTCTTATAGTTCTAGAAACATCCTTAAGTGCCACAGAATCAGATTAAAATGTGATAGGGAAATATTTAATAAAATAAAAACAAAATTGAATATAGATAATGTTAACATGTATTTTTCCAAGTTAATATATGACCTAAAGGGATTCTTATGTACTTAGTGGATCCATTTCTGTATGTTTGACACCATTTATATCATCTTTATCTTGTGTTCTCAGTGTGACATGGTAACTTGAAATAGAATAAGTATACAACAAGTATTTGTTGAATTAAACTTCCATGTTTCTATCTCCCATTGGCAGAGCTAAACATTCCACTAGATACTATCTGATTTTGTAACAATCCCAATTCCTCTTCCTACTGAGGAAGAGGTACAAAAATTAAAAAAAAAAACACCTAGAAATTAAAAAACACAATGGCACCTCAGTTTTTCATCTGGGAAATAGGAATAATACCTATACGAATTACCCATAATAATATCTGTAAAATTGGTGTGTCGCCTCATTCCATTTTTCTTTGGAAGCTCTTTTTGTTAGGAAGTTCTTCCCTATATTCAACTGAAACCTGCTTTTTTATATTTCCACCTATTAACCTTAATTATTATGAATAATGAAATATGGACTTTCTGAATTAACAGTAACATATTGATCAATTCCTTTACAATGATATTGACATATGTTATCACTGGGGATGAACAGAATATATTGAATCCCTCTTGTGCATGATAAGTAACCTTCCAGATATTTGGAGACAGCAACCTGATTTCTTCTTGGTATATATTCTTCTCCAAATAAGTATCAGTAAATTTTTTCAAACATTTCAACCAAGTTCTCATTTGACATTTCTTTAAGTCTTAACACCACTCTGGCCATATCTTTCTTCTTTGCCCCCTCCCACATTATTATTATTATCATCATTAGAATATTTCTCCATGGCTACATAATTCTTCCCCTCTTTCTTCCCCCTTCCTGGAGCTGACAAGTAATTTCACTGGTACACATGTCTTATTATTCAAAACCAATTTCCATATTATTCATATTTGTAATAGAGTAATCTTTTAAAAACCACAACTCCAAATCATATACCCATATAACCTAGTGATGTCATCTGTTTTTCTTTTGCATTTCTACTCCCATAATTCTTTCTCTAGGTGTGGATAGCAATCTTTTTCATAAGTTCCATGGGATTATTCTTGATCATTGCATTGCTATTAGTAGCAGTCTATTACATTTGATCATTCCACAACGTTTCACTTTCTATATTCAATGTTCTCCTGGTTCTGTTCATTTCACACTACATCGGTTCATGGAGATCTTTTCAGTTCATATAGAAATCAAGCAATTCATCATTTATAGAACAATAGTATTGCATAACCATTGTATATCATAATTTGTTTAGTCATTCCCAATAGAGGGACACCCACTCATTTTCCCATTTTTATCACTACAAAAAGGCCAGGTATAAATATTTTTGTACAAATATTTTTTTATCTCTTTGGGGTACAAACCCAATAGTGGTATTCCTAGATCACAAGACATGCAGTCTTTTAAAACCCTTTGGGCATAATTCCAAATTGCCTTCCAGAAGGCTTGGATCAGTTCACAACTCTACCAGCAATGCATTAGTGTCCCAATTTTCTGGCCATACCTTTCTAAATGCATCTGAACTAATGAATATTCTGCCTAAAATTTGGCACCAAAAATTGAAAACACTCTAGTTATGTTCTGAGGGACAATATAGTGGGACTATCATCTCCATTTGCTCTGTTCAATATATGAAGACTTTATTTCAAAAGATGGTAATGTCCATAGCAACTTAGTGTTCCATAAACCAAAGATCCAAGTGTTGGGAGAAAGAATTTGCTATTTGACAAAAACTGTCGTGAAAACTGGGAAATAGTATGGCAGAAATTAGGCATAGAGTAACATCTCACACCATACACCAGAATAAAGTCAAAATGGATAATTGATCTACAAATAAAAGGGTAGTACCATAGACAAAGTAGGAGAACATGGAAATGGTTACCTTTCAGATTTACAAATAAGGGAATAATTCAAACATGAAATAGAGGACATTATGAAAAATGAAATGGATAATTTTGATTATATTAAATTTAAAAGTTTTTCTACAAAGAAAACCAATGCAACCAAGATTAGCAGGGAAACAATAAATTTTGGGAGAAACTTTATAGCAAGTCATCTCTGATGAAGGCCTCATTTATCAAATATACAAAAAATTGAGATGAATTTATAAGAATACAAAGCATTCCCCAATTGAAAAGTGGTCAAAGGAGATGAATAGGCAATTCTCAAAGGAAGAAATTAAAACTATTTTAGTCGCATGAAAAAATGCTCCAAATCACTATGAATTAGAGAAATGCAAAATAAAACAATTCTGAGATACTACTTCATGCCTATCAGATTGACTATCATGATCACAAAGGAAAATAAGGATATGGGAAAACTGGGATACTAATACACTGCTAGTGGAACTATGAACTGATAAAACCATTGTGGAGAGCAATATGAACCAGGCTCAAAGGGCTGTAACACTATTCATTCCCTTTGATCCAGCAATACAACTACTGGGTCTGTATTCCAACGAGGTTGAAGATAATGTAAAAGGACCTGTGTGTATCCAAATATTTTTAGTGGTTCTTTTTGTAGAGGCAAAGAGTTGGAAACTGAGAGGGTGTCCTTCACTTGGAGAATGGATGAATAAGTTGTGGCATATGGTTGTAATAAAATACTATTGCACCATAAAAAATGAGGAACAGGATGAGTTCAGAAAAACCTGGAAAGATTTATATGAACTGTTGCAAAATAAAGTAAGCAGAACCAGGAGAACAATGTATAGAGTAACTAAAATGACTTAAACTATTATCAGCATAGCAAGTTCCCAAGCTATCCACAGTAGAAGAAAGAACTGTTGGAGTCTCATTGCAGGTCAAAACATATATCTTCCTCTTTATTTTTTTCATGAGTTTTTATTGTATGTGTGATAAATGTCTTCTGTCATTGGCATGAGCAATATTGGAAATATGTATTGCATGAAGGCACTGATATACTTTATATTAGATTATTTGCCACCTTGGGGAGGAATGGAAGGAAGGGAAAGAGATAATCTGAATCTTAAAATATCAGAAAACAATTATCAAAAATTGTTTCAATATGTAACTGAAAAAATAAATATTTTAAAAAGACTTTATTGATCACCCAATTGCTAATACATATCCCATCTTATATTGGACAGCTTTATATATAGTTGCATTAATTGACTTTATGTTTATTCTTTGGATATTTTATATATGAAAATATGTGTGTGCATATATATCTGCATATGCTATGTATTTGTTATTGCCCCCATTAGAATATAAGCTCATTGTAAGTAGTTTTCATACTTGGTATTTTATGACCTAAACCCAGAACCATGTTGTGTGTCCCTGGATAAATCATTTAACCCCAACTGACTAGCTCTTACTACTCTTCTGCCTTAAAATGGATATTTTGGATCCATTGGGACTTGGGAGATGTCCAGGGTCTCTGTCATTGGCTCTAGTTCTCCATCTAACCATTTAACAGTGGGATTATGTTTTACAAAGGTATACTGATCCCCCCTTCTCAATACTTGGGAGTACATCCCCTACCCCTTCCTTCTGAAGAGGAGGTTACATTTACAGCTTAGCTTTATTTCTATATAATGTAGTGTCAAGTTCCAAAATCTAAAGTCTGAATCCTCTCCTTGGGCACAAATCATAAGACTCTAGTAAGTAAATACCAGATAATTTCAAGAGACAGAACACTTATATTTGGGGAATAGCAACAAAGTCTTCACTTAGGAGTTGACACCTGAGTTGAACCTTTAATTCTAAGAAGTATAAGTAAAGAGTGAGTAGAATACTGCCTTGGGAAATGCCTGGCATTGGGTAAAAGTGCAAAGGCAGATAACAACAAATTTTCTGAACCTGAGTCTAGGGAGCTAGCCATTTTGGCAGCATAGTAATGTAGACTAAAAACAAACAAACAAAACTTTCCCTTAGGTAATTATTATTATTAATGATAGTTTCTGCAAATGATGAATGTTCTACATTAGCAGAAGCCCATTTTTAACAGCAATAAAAGAAAAGCTAAGGAAAAATAGAAGAGGAGAAATTGGAACATTAATGGAGAGATGGCTACATCTTCAGTAAATGATATTGCAGTAATTATTGTAAACCTACTTAGTGAGGATATATAGACTGTTCTGTGGCACATGGACTATATTTAGATGATAAGTATTTTGTTCTTTTATATATTACCAGTGTATCATTCACCATTTTTCCAAATATGAGTTATTCCAACTGTTCTATCACCAAACAGCAAATTTAGAGAATTACTGTCACCTACATAAAGTATTCAAATCATCATTAGATGGTTTATAGAATTAATGATTTTAGAATAATGATTATGAATTATAGAATTCATAATCTCTTATAGAAACAGGAAAATGTGAATAATAATTTACATGAAAATGTGTAAAGACATAAAATTAAACTAATATATGGTGATTAAAGATAATATATAGTCTTTGCAAGTGGAGAACCCTCCAAAGACAAGTCTGCTTTTCATGATATAGTCATTGCTGTTCGAATGAAAATAAAGGCATAGCAGATCACCAAGTCCATCTCCATAGCTATTTGGGGTTGTTCCCTCACGTACTTCTCTACCTGATGACACTGTTCAGGCTAATTTTAGATGGTCCAAGGAATGGATCTTCTCTTGCATGCACAAGTTCTCTATTTCAGAAACCATAAACTCTAACAGGATGTTTTTACTGTGATTCAAACTAAATGTTCCTTTCTTAGTTTCATCATCTTGATATACTCTGGACTATGTTAAATATTTCCCCTCCCTCTCTAGTGCTTAACATTTTTCACATTCTGTATTAGAAAATTTTGTCAGGTCTCTCTCCTCCTCTCCTTCTTAGACTTAATCATCACTCAGTCATGCCCCTAATATATTTAGCACCTTCACTCACTCATCAGAAATTAAGTCCCTAATTTCCTCATCTTTGACCTTTTTATTCTTACATAGGGACCTACACTGTAGATAAGATTTAAAGGGTCTAACCAAGGTCAAATAAATGAAGGTATTTCCTGTTCTTCCTGTTCCTTTGAAATGAGATTATTTTAGAAGGAGTTAAGAATTGGGTTTGCATTCAATTAAATGACATTTTTTTTTCATTTCAATCCTGTATCATACTGCAAATTTCATATCTAGATTTGATTTGTGACCATTCATAGATTCTTTAGACATCAGACTGTAGGTCATGCTTAAGCAGCTGGTCAGTTTGGTAAATTCAGCAAAAGTATCAGGTAAATCTTGAACCTAACTGAACAAGACTAATGCCCTCTTTCATATCATAGTCTTTCAAAAACTTAAAATTCAAAATTTTAAAAGCTTTAAACATATTAGGTCCATTTATAGAAGTTCTGTTACTACTACATCTTGGTAGGCAGCCTTGGTGGTACAGTAGATAGAGTACTGGACTTAGAGCCAGGAAGACCTATATTTAAATCCAGTCTCAGACACTGTAAGAAGTTACAGAAGGAAAGAAAAAATCAGGTCCAGCAATGCAAAGGCACAGCTCAAGTGGTGGAAGGGCAAGGAAGACTCAAGATTCCAGGAAGGAACAGAATAGCTGGGAGAATTCAAAAAAAACTGCCAGTTTACTTCTGGTCAACTCTCTCCTAGAGTGGACCATCTGAGAGGAGGACCTCTGAGATGGAGGATCCCTCTGGACACTGACTACCTTCCAATGAACCCCTAAATCTCTCTGGTTCCAGCTGAAGACAAAAGTAGACTGGGACTTTATAGAAATCCGTCTACTGAGAAGATCTTTTTCCCCAAATTGTCCTGAACTTCAACTCATAGACAGATTAGTTTAGCAGGAAGGACAAACCCAACAATTGACCAAAAGGAGGGTCAGGCAGACAACCTGAAACCCTCAGGATTTGGGGGGAAGGTCAGTTGCTAATTAATAGGGATTCCTATCTCCCACCTTCCTCACCCAACACCCTCACTCTCCCTGCCCTGTGTGTTCTCAAAAATAAAGTGTTACCATTTATATAAGGTCTGCCTGCTTGCTGATATCAAAGAAGGAGACTGAAGATTTGGGGAGAATCATACCATTCCCCCAACGGGAGAACTAGTTCAAGACCAGGGCTGAGGAGTGAACTAAGTTTCAAAGGGAAAGGTGCTAATTGGGATATTGCGAGGATACAGAGGCAGGAAATTTACTTGCCCCTCAGCAACAGCTAAGATCAAGAAGGGAGGCAGTGGGTCATTTTTCTAAGACTTTCTCCTCCAGTCCTTAACCTCTATCTTCCAAACCCAGTCTCTGAGGAGACATATTCTGTCCCTCTGGAAGATAAGTTGTACTATCTTCCCCAAGGGGAAGAGAAGGGAGGTTCAATCTCTTCCCTCTCTCCTTTTCTTCAGTTCTCTCATGCTTTCTCTCCAGTTCCCCAGTGTGTGTGTGTGTGTGTGTGTGTGTGTGTGTGTGTGTGTGTGTGTGTGTGTGTGAGACCTCCTTCTGGTCATATATTACAACATGTAGTAGCTGTGTGAGCCTGGACAAGTCATTTCAGCCCTTTTGGCCTTAGTTTCCTCAACTGTAAAATGAGGGAAAATAATAGCATTATATCATAGGACTGCTGTGAGGATTAGATGAGATATTTGTATTGTTCTTTATAAATATTAAAGTATGATATAAATGCCTGTTATTATTATTAATATACCATTATAACTTTGTATTAAATGTTGTCCAATGTTAATAATTTATTTTTATGCTAATAATTTTTGAAAATGCTTAAGAGCAAAGCTAATGCTAGTTTCTACCGTATTTTTTTTCCAAATATATTCCTCCTAATACGGAACGTACAGTAGATAGAGAGTGTGCTTTGGGGCAAGGAAGAACAGAATTCAAATTCATACTCTGAATATAGCTGACTTTGTAACCTCCGGCAAGTTATTTACCCTCTTAATGCTTTAGACAACTCTAAACTATAAATCTTAGAAATTGTTGCTGTTTAGTCATTTTCAATCATTTCTGACTCTTCAAGACCACTTTTGGTGAAGATGCTTGCTAGAGTGGGTTGTCTTTTTCTTCTCCAGCTCATTTTGCAGATGAGGAAACTGAGGCAAGCAAGGTCAAGTAACTTTCCCAGAGTCAACCAGCTAATAAATGTCTGAGACTGGATTTGAACTCAAGAAGATGAGTTTTCCTGATTCCAGGCCCACCAATCTATTCACCATGCCACCTAGCTGCCCCAAATTATAGGGATACCAACTAGCACTTGTGTGGAGTTTCCTCTCCAAAAAATCTCCTACACCAGTGAATCACAGGTATTATCTGCCCCTCAGTCTTTCCCATTCCCTTCGATATTCATACCTGAAGGTGGTGTTGTTGTTTCCCAATAATTTGTAATCTGTATAATTGCTCATGGCCAAATAGAATTAAACCAATTGTTTGTGCAAACATCAGGAGAGATGGAGGAAAAGCTTCACCAAGGACAATGAATGGATTTGCTACACTTTATATACTATTTGGTGTAAGTATTGGAGAAAGGTCTAACTTATTCAACTAAAAGTTCGTAGCCTAAGAATAACCTCCCCTGAATTTACTGGGAATTTCAGCACTCTTCTTGGAGGCCAAACATAGATAATTTCATTTGGTTAGATGAAGGCCATTCTGAAATAGGTATAATGCTCCAGGAACGAGCTGCAGGATGGAGCCAACTGAAGTTGATTGAACTAACTAGGGGAAAATATGGCAGCATTTATTCATTTACTTAGCAAAGGTTACTTACCATTGCTTCTTCTGGGCATTGCCACTAGATTAGGAAATGTGTTTGAAATTAATGTGATTGATGCATTACAACTGTAAAATATTTCCAAAGTGTGGGCCTGTGGGAAAGTGTCATACATATCAAACATTCAGCCAATTGCTTTGAAATGAATGTATGGTACCAGCATAAGTGTTCTAGAAAGTGAGGATAACCATCTGAAAGTTATAAATATTCAAACCTTTACTAAAAGCAGATTGTAGATGAGATTTAAATGACATACACTACATCAGAGCAAGGCTAGATTCCAGAGTTCTACAAAAAGAAATTGTATTTACAGATGACGTATCCTAATCAAATGCATCTAGCAATGTCTGGAAGACTTAATAGCACGGCGTAACTTAATATTGCAGTCAATATGTATAGCAGAACCTATAATTAATTTTCTAATAACCATGTCAAAAGTCAAGAAGGAAATAAAACAGTAAGAAAATTAAAAGAAAAAATCCAGAACTCTCAAAAAAAACCCCCAACATTTATCAACATAATTGAAATGACTTGAGAGACCTTTTAAGCCACTGAGACTTCTTTGATTGTGGGCATGCCCTTTAGCTGTCACTAAAATGCTCTCATGATCTGCTCGCTATCTCAAACTCTTGTTATTCTTCCCTACCCTTTTCACACTGAACTGCAGAAATCGGCCTTAATGGAAAAGTAAATGAGTAGCAGAGAAGGCCCTGGCAGTCTTTCAATTACAAAAGCAGTTGGACGGGAAGCAACCTTCAACCTACCCCACTGCATCTTCTAGGTGGTCACCCTTTCCTTGTCTCTTAGCAATCAATGCCTTTAGTATTTATAACAGCTGTGGAATGAAGCACTTTGAATTGAACAAAGCCAACAGCATGTCTCTGTTTTCCCCTCTCTAATACTCCACTACTCCATGATGGCTTTCCATATGCAAATGGTACCTATGCATCTCAGATGGATTTGATTTTCATCTAAACTGGGGCCAAATGAAACTAATCTCTAGGATATTAGAAATGCCCAGACTGCTAAATCACAGACTGACGTTCCCTGAGGGTCCTTTCCCCCTCGGGGTGTCAAAGGTGATTAAAAACATGAAAATGTGAAAAAGCCCGTTTTCCAGACCGAGAAACTGAAGTACCATAATGAAAGGATTCCCAGTGCTGGGAAGGAGTTCAAGGGCACATAAGGACATGGGAAAGGTAATTTATTACCAGATTTAACAAAGCCACCCTGGTCTGATACTCAGATAGAGTTATTTTGAATGTTTATGGCTTTTGAATATTAAAAGCATACTCCATAAGTAAATCTTTCACACTGAGAAGCATCAGAGCAATATACTTTTAAAATGGAAATTTTAAAATATTAAATAGAATTATACCCCAAGCTAAGGCTTTTGACTTCCGTGAAATTTTAAACTTCTTTACATGGAATATTTTATTGATTTGATTCTGTATTCGTTTTTGTAAATTCATTCAACATTGGATACATTCATTTTGGCATTTGCCTTTACTATCTCTTAGTATGCATTAAGGTTTACATGAACATGCAAAATTTGAATAAAGATAACGAGGTTCATAAAAATTAATACATGTGCCATTCCAAGCTGTATATGTACACATTAGCACCGTCCCTGCTTCCTGTTACATTTACTGGTGAATTTTTATGGCCAGCACACTAGGAACAACTGGTGTCTATTTTTAAACAATAAAGAATTTGTTCATTGGATCCAATGAACATGTATGCAGATATGTATGCCTGTGGTGGGAGAGATGGATTGAGTTACTCTATCAACATTTGTTTGCCATTCTTAAGCATTCTCCAAAGACCTTTTTCTTTTCTAACAGCAAAAAAAAAAAATGCCAAGAGGCAGTTTAAACAACCACAAAAAATCCTTATTTGACCCATGTGATGTTTGGTTGTTATCAGTTCCCCAGAATTGACATGAGACCCAACACTCTCCCAGTGCTATTAAAAAAAGAGACCCACGAGAGAGAACGATCCTAAAAGAACTGAAAATCCGTAATTGTATCTGGATAAGATTGAGAGGTCTTTACTTTCAGGAGGGATCTGGGTGCCTTCTTGTCAGAAGGAAATTACAAATAAAATGATTCATTTAAAACACCTCTAGAGTTACACCAAACAACCCAACACTGGGATAATTGAAACACCATGTAAAGATTACATTCCACTTAAAACATTTCAGCAAAATTGTGATATCCCCCATTGGTGGCCGAAAGACGACTAGGAGTGTATGTGAATATGTCTCCCCACAAGGAGAAACAGTAATCCAGACAACAGAGAGAAAAAGATCCCGGCTGGGGCCAGCAGAAATGACCAGCCATACACCACGTAGGGTGTAAATTCTGAGCAATCTTTCCTCTTCATGTTCGTGTAGCTTTCCATGTCTGCCACAGCCTGGACCCAGATGACATATAACACCACCACCAAGGAGAACAGGATACCTAAAAAAGACACATTAGAGCGGCTTTACACATTTTGGAAGCACAGTAATTCTACAAACATCACACTGATAACCAGAAACTAATATTCAAAAGGTGCAGGTAGAGGGTTTTAGAGGGCCTATCCTAGGTTAAAATCTGCCCTCAGACACTAGTTCAGATACTGGGCAAGTCACCTGACCTCATTTGCCTCAGTTTCCTCACCTGTAAAATGAGCTGGAGAAAAAAAAATGGCAACCCACTCCAGTATCTTTGCAAAGAAAACCCCAAACAGGGTCAAAGGAGTCAGACATGACTGAAAATGACTGAAACATGACAAATTTGTAGGTTGAGACATAATCAACCAATGATGGTATTTAATTTGAAGAAAGAAAAACAAGAAGAAAATACAATCATGGAAGCAAAGACTTGGGGCTAGAAGAAGCTTCAGCAGCCATCTAATCCAAACATCTCCTTTAACATATGAAGAAACTGAGATTAATTGACTTGCCCAAGGTAATACAGGTAAGATGGGCATAAAAAGATAACACTGAGATTTCATGATGCCCTCTAATGCTTCCCCTGCTCCCAAGAAGAATATTAAAGATTTCATTAAGAAAAGACAAAAGGACATAAACATATTTTGAAAACTAATATTCTAAAAATAAATACTTCGAGTATCTATCATTTTTTCCATGAGGGTACTCTCCCCACACATACAGATCACCAGCCCCTGCAGAAGCAGTTTCATGGCATGCTGCAGAATAAAAAATAAAGTGGTATACAAACATATAGTAATATAGTAATGATACTTTGTCCCTAGCTATACTGATCATAGAGAATTTCAGCACAGATTCAATTCCATTCAGTTCAGTAGGAAAGCAGTATGTCTCATGGCAAAGGAGGGTTTGAACAAGGACAGGGGACCTGGTTTTAAATCTCAGCTCTGCAACTTAGATTTTCACTGTTTCAAGAAATATCCCTTTGAAAGTACAAATCCAGGTGCATTTGGACTGATAATCTACTTTTTCACTTTAATCATTGCTTATCAGCTACCTTCCTAGAATTCTTTAATGATAAGATGTAAAATATCTTGAAGGCAAGGACTCATTTTTTTCTTTGTATTCTTTCTACCTAGACCTGGGATGAAGATGTTGTTGTTCACTCCTTGTTTGCAAAGAGGACCAGTGACATTAGGGATGATGTCCTGACTTGCTCATGAACTTGATTTAAACGAAGCAGAATTTCAGTCATCAGTCTCACTCTTTCTTCCAGAGACATCCAGAGACTCTCTTCCAGACTTCCAGAGACAAGACAAAGATGCAGTAAATGACCTTGGTTTCTTAGATGTCTAATCAAGATCTAAGTATGCCACAGTGCCTGCTTCAGCTGCCTTCATGGCACTGGAACAAACTGTTCTATCTGCCCATTCTACCAAGAGAAGTCTACACATGCTTGGGGCAGACAACCCTCTAACTCCCCAATGGGGCTCGAGATCTGTCTGTCCTTCTCCATTTGGTTTATCGCAGTGTGACTGCTACATGCTACAACTTCTTGAAGCCACAAATGAGTTGGGAGGAAGGTAAATACCAAAGGTGGATGAGCCTTATAAAGGGCTCTGCTAGCCCTCACACCAGAGATGCTAATATTTCCGGAACACGCCCCAAAGTAGGCACTTAATAAATCATCAGTGAATGATTGATTGCTATTCCCAATTTCCCAAAATCTAATTCCTGGCTATGAGGGTGATCTGACTGCAACATTTATCACGCCATTGATCATCAGGGTTGATTCAGCTGATCTGGCAGGCTAGGTGGGTGTCCCCTTTCTAACTCACCACTCCATTGTGCATCCCTCCCGAAGCTGCTTGATCGGTCAAAGAAGATGACCTTTCCTGATAGAGGTGTACAGATCTTCTGTCAAGGGTATACGAGTAGCTAAAAGCTAACTCCTCTTCATTACTCACTGTCCTATTTCTCTATTCCTAACCATATAGCACTGGATATTATTGGAGAATAAAATTAAATTGAGCTGATTAAACCTGATGCCAATTTTTAGAGTGCAACCTTAGCCAGGTCCACACCCTTCTTTGGCAAACCATCTTTGCTACTAAATAATCCTCTATCTCATTTTCCAAAGAAAGTATTAAATATTTTTCTTCATTTTCAAATTCAAAATTAGAATACCCCCACCCACATTCAGAAAATGGCTTGGCCTTCTACTTCATCGAATAAACTGAGCTTATACCAAAGGAGTTCCTCAAACTCCACTCTTGATTTCCCAAAACATCTCAGTATAATTATCTATCCTCTTCCTCTTCCCTTTTGTCTTTGTATCCCTATAACTGCTCAAATTAATCCCTTCATCTGTTCTTTCTTCAGTTCCAGATATTCCTCCAGCAACTACCCCCCCTCAAGTATCTGAAATCTCTTCCTTGCCACTTTCTTTCCATTTGCCAAAAAATGTTTCAATCTCTATGTCTAAACACCTTTTACCCACCTTTAGGGTAAATGGGACACTTTTATCAAGCTTAACTAAGTATCATTTAGATAAGCCAGTGTAGGATGACTGTTAACATAGCTTTCACCATCACTTACTTCTCTAGTTCTAGAATAAAACATGGTACCAGACAGAATCAGCACTGAAGTTCCAGAATCCTAGCAAAAGACAATTATTAGTGTTAGTTACCCTCTCTTGGTCCCAGCTGTTTTGTCCATAAATTCAGAGAACCGGATTAGATAGCTTCCAAGGTCCAAAAGCCCTGGGTGGGATATTAGATTCTAGACTTGGAAGTCAGGAAGAGTTGAGTTTGAATCTTATTTCAGCCACTTATTAGCTATGTGACTAGGCAAGTCACTTAACCTGTCTCAATTTCAATTTCCTCATCAAAATGGTACCAATAATAGTTATCAGCCTCAAGAATAGCTGTGAGGATCAAATAAAATGTGGTGATATATGTAAAGTGCTTGAAAATTCTAAAAATCTATATAAATATGGAGCATCTAGGTGGCTCAGGGGATAGAGAGCCAGGTCTAGAGATCAGAGGTCCTGAGTTCAAATCTGACCTCAGACACTTCCTAGCTAGGTGATTTAACTCTGATTACCTAGTCCTTGCCACTCTTCTGCTTTGGAACCAATATTTAGTATTGATCTGAAGGCAGAAGTTAGTTTTTTTTTTTAATTTCTATAAATATGATGATATTCTGTATGGGTTTAGGAACCAGTTAACAATTTGTATTTACCATATGCTAAGTTTTATACTAAATGCTAAAGATACAAAGAAATGAAAAAACACAGACCTTGACCTAAAGAAGCTCACATTTTAATAAGTGACACAACATTGTTGTTGTTTGTCCTTCATTTTCAAAGAGAACCAATGACATCAGAGGGTAATGTCTTGACTTCCTCATGAATGGGATTTAAGTGAAAAAGAGAAGCACAAAGTCACCAATCTCACTCTCTTTCAGGGTCATCCCTGTCTAGTAGCAGGATAAAAATCAAGATGACTGACAATGACCCAGGATTCCGTGGATGACCCTGGCATTTTCAATATCTGCCCAAGCTCTCAGAACTCCACATGGCTGTATTAACTACCTTCATGGCCTTTGGAACAAATTATTCTCATCTACCCATTTAGCAGAGGGGGGAGTCTTCACATGCCTGGTTTGAGGCTTGTTGGTTACCCTCAGACTGGTTCAGTCCATCTGCCATCTACAGTTTCTTGGAATCACAGGTGAAAGCTGGGGGACAAGTAGACCCGAAAAGTAGATGAGCAGTCCTGAAAAGGGCTCTTTAAGTCCTTACATCAGAGGGGCTATTTCTCTCTGAATTTCTCATACTATACCCAAGGACCCAATATAAAAATAATTAAATGCATAAAATAGTTGCACAGTATAAATGGAAAATAGTCTTAAAGGGGGGGTTAGGGGGGGAGAGTCAATGTGAAAAAACTTGAAAGTCTTCTTGTAGGTGGAGGAAGAATTTGAGATTGATCTTGAAGGAAGCTAGGAACACAAGTCAGAGATGAGGAAGGATAGCATTCCAGGCATGAGGGACAGTTTGTAAAAAATCAAGGTCAGGAGCTAGGAAGGGACCATGCTGTGTAGGGCTTTAAATACCAAACAGAGAAGTTTACATTGATTCTAGAGGCAATAGTGAGTCACTGAAATGTATTACTTAGGATCAGACTTGCCTTTTAAGAAAATTACTTTGTCAGGTGAACAAAAGATGGACTAGAGAGGGGAAAGTCCTGAGATTATAGGCAGCAAGATCCATGACTTCAAACCGACACACATCCACATCTACCATGGTGAAGATAACAGGGGAATTTGGGGTAAACAGTTGGAGAACAGTCTGGTTCCTTTCCCATGGCCATGACAAGAAGCATCCTATCAGAATAGTTGCCAGGCAAAACCATCCCTTCCCCTTCTTCTGATGTCTGGCCTTCTCTGAACCTTCTTCCTTGGACTTTTTTCTTTCCTGTCCTTTTCTTTGAGGATTGGGTTAATATAGGGTATAATCTGCTCATTCTCTCTGCCTCTTCCTAACTTCACAGCTTTACCAATAAAGGTCATTAAATAGTTTCTGCACCTCTGCTCCCCAGTTGTGCTGAGCTTCATCTGAGATGAAAGCCTAAAATTAAAGATCCTATTAACCCAAGCTACCCAAATACCTTCTTATCCTCATCACTGCCTGCAACAATCAATTAATCAGTTAACGAGCATTTATTAAGTATCTTTTCTATGCCAGAAACTATACTGTTGAGGATACAAAGGCAAAATAAAACACTTGCCCACAAAGAATTTATAATCTAACTATTTTTTTTGGTAGCCAGGAGTCATGCTTGTATTCTCCTACATTAAGAACCTCTTCTCAGTCCCTACAACTTCTGTTGTTACCATGGAATTATACTCTTGCTACAACAGTAGAATTGTAGGAAAGGTCTCAAACTCACCTTGCTCCCTCTGATTCAGTTTCTCTCTCTGCCTCTCTGTATCTGTGTTTGTCTCTCTGCCTCTATTTCTATTTCTCTATTCCTCTGTTTTTCTCTTATTCTCTCTTCTTTCTCTCTGTCTCAGAAAAGATTAATTGCCTTGTTCTCCCCACCTCACTAGTATAGTATCTGGTTCCATTGGCCTAGGAATCCCAGGCTGCTGCTTTAAAAATATGAGCCTAGCAGGCCCAGTATGGACATCCCAAAGACAAAGGAGAAAGTATGGACTGAGATTTTCAGCTAATTTCTACTGGATTCCTTCCAAGTCTTTCTTGAACTCAGGTCTTCCTGATTTGAAGTCATCAACTGCCTCAAAGAAATTACTTTGTAATACAGTTACAAATAAACAATATAACATTACATGTAATGTAAAAATAATTATAAAAAATTCGATGAAAGGTAATTTCTAAGGGAAAGCATTAATAGCCAGGGGGATTGAGAAAAGCTTATAAAAGAAGATAAGATTTCAGCTGAGTTCCAGGTAAAACAAATGAGCCAGGAGAAACAAGAAGCAAGAGGTTTCCAAACATGGGGGCTAGTCAGAATAGAGCAATGGAGTGATGTGCAAGGAATAGTGAGTAAGTCAGGGAAACTAAATCATTGAGCATGTGGTAGGTAGATAACTGATTGCATGGAACTGAGTTAAGTTTAAAACTAGAAAGGTAGGAATTGACCAGGTTGCTAAGACCTTAAATGGGAACCAGAAGACATCATCTGATTCTGAAGGTATCAGGGGGCCTCTGGAGTTTACTGAATAGGGGATGGGGAAAGGAAAGGGGGGTCGTCCAGGGGAAGAATGAGCAATAAATTCACACCCTGACAGATATGTAGCATCAAAATCACATCATGTGTAAGTAAATCATGCCTGATTTATTATAAAGTAACCAAGCCTAATCCAGAACCCTGCCTCAAAACAATGTTAGACCCTCAGGAAAGGGCTTCACCACCCCCTTTCCATGATTTGCCTCCCATGAGAAGTCTTCCCAGCAGAAGTCAATTAAAATAACCACAACTTACTTTAGCATTTCACTGTAGCCTTTGAGGCAGAAATACCTCAGGAGAATACGCCATCAATAACTTTAGATGTTTTCTGCATCTTTCACTACCAGCCCCATGGTGTTCCATTTTCCCCTCAACTGACAACTAAATGTGCTCGTCTTCTTGAGTGTAAACTGGAAAATTTTCAGCAATCTTTTATCCAATCTAGCTATTTTCCTTCTTCTACCTCTCCTATTTATGGCTAACTTCTCAGAAGGGTGAAAGAGCTATATACACTTTATACTTTTACTCTTTTGTTTAAATTATCTATTGAAAAAGCCCCCTCAAAAGTTACCTTTGCCAATTTAATATTAAAGCAGTAAGATAACACAGTGGATCAAAAAAAAAAAAAAACAGGTCTAGAGTCTGGAGGACCTGGGTTCAAGTTTGACCTCAGACACTTACTATCTGAGTGACCCTAATTAACTCAATTTGCCTAATCTTTGCCCCCTCTTCTGTCTTAGAATTGATACTAAGACAGAAGTTAAGAGTTTCAAAACAAACAAAACAAAAAAAAAAGAAAAAGAAATCGGTAGCCTATTTTTAGTCTTCATTCTCCTTGATCTCTTTGCAGCTTTTGACACTTCTGAACACTCCTCCCTTCTGGTGACTCACTCCTTCCTGTATTTTGAAATACCTAACTCTCCTGTTTCTCATATTGCATGCCTAATTGTTCCTTCTCTGTCTTGTTTTCTGTCTGTTCATCCTCCTCCTGTCAACTGGGGCATTCTCCAAGGTTCCCTCTGGACTTTCTTTTCTTTCTTTGTCTTTTCCCCTGGCAATACCATTCATAACTACAGCCTCAATTTTTCACTTCTACACTACCAGTATTCAATCCTAGTTATTGTCAGAGCTCTAATTTCATATATCTACTCGTTTATAGCACCACTCTACCTAGGATCATGGGAATATAGATTTAAAGCTAGAAGAGACCTCAGAGATCATTCTGGATTTGCAAATTGAGAACCAGAGAGGCATTTGCCTTGTTAAGGTCCATCCACATGGATGTAAGCATCAGAGATAAGATATACTAATCCAAGCTCAACTTGTCTAAAACCATTTTTTACTACTTTTATTCCAAAATATATTTTTCTCTAGTTTCACTGCCACTATTGGCCAAACCACCATTCACTTAGTCATGTCAGCTTCAACACTTCCCTCTTTGTGGATCTCATATATCCAATCAGTGGCCAAATCCTGCTAATTCCAGAATGTGGTTACATGCTCCAATTTCTTAGAATCACAGGTGAAAGCTGGGAAACAGGTGAACACCAAAGGTAGATGAGCAGCCCTGAAGATGGCTCTTCAAGCCCTGTACAGCAGAGGTGCTAGTCTTTCCGGAACTCCTCAATACTGTATACTGGGATGCACCCCCAAAAATAACCAAATGCATTGCACAGTATAATTGGAAAATAAGGGGGAAAGGAGTCATTGTGAATAATCTTCAAATTCCTTTTGTACAAGGAGGTAGAATTTGAGCTTGGTCAAGAAGCCAGAGATGAGGACCTTCATCTCTATTCTGTACCCTCTAATTGCCATCAATCAAGTAGAAATCATGATTTGCACTCAACTGAACTATTGTTATAATCCCTAACATTTTTTCTATCTTTCCTTCCTCTTCCTTCAAACGAGTCCTCCACATTCATATCAAATGAATCTTTGCATTTCATGAGTAAAACATTTTTCTATTACAACTTTGTGTCCCTCCCCACGTGAAGAAGAGATGCCACCTTCTCTGTCTTGGTTCATGAATTTCCTGATGGATAGAAAAGAAAAATAACAAATGAAGCTGATTAAAACTTGCCAATTCATATACCCATGATAGAGATGAAGAAGCAAGATAGAATAAATATAGTCACCTTACTAATAAAAAATATTACCCTCTATCATTTCATGTAAATGCAAATTGTCATTTCAGGAACCAACCACCAGCACTCAGAAGAGAACAATGCAAACCGGCAAGCAATAGTTCTATCACAAAGAAATAGCAAAGCCATAGCTGAAGAACAAACCCTTCACAAAGCCATACCTCAGAGGGTGACAACAATATGGCAACGCCACGTGTTGTACAGCCAGGCTCTGCATTTAAATCTATGTGGCAAATATATGGGCAGTGTTGCTCTGCTAGTATAAAGGCCATACTTAGAAATTTACATAATATCATTTACTTCATACAAACACCTTGCAAAGCCTTTGCTTTGCTGATAATGGTTCTAATCTTTTTTGCTGAAAATAAACATAGAGTCCTTTCAGACTATTTATGACAAAAAAATGCCTTTGTAAATAATCAATAGGCTTCTATTCATCACTTATTTTCCAAAATTTGCAGAAACCCATTACTTTCCTAAAATATATTTGAAATAAGGATCACAGTCCATGATACTAGTGTGACCAGGACCATAAATCATGTTCCCAGTTGTCTTCTTAATACCACAGTGGCATGTAACATTATCCATGATAAAATAATCTCTGATGTAAATATTAGCACTATTTAAGGAGGAATTATTTCCTGAGAGAACTCCATTAGGGATATGTTTGCCATCCCCATGACAACATTTAACTTGTTTATCTACTGGGGATATAATCATTCAGTAGCATTGGCCTTAATGGATTAGAAGTCAGAAGGTCTGGGTTTGAATCCTAGGTATGTCATTTACTAGCTTGTTATACGACTAACAGCAAGTCACTCTTCTGTACCTCAGAAACTTTTCAGGTATAACATCAGACTGTCAGCCTAAGTGATTTTTATTTAAAAAAAAAAAAACCCTTATCTTCTGCCTTAGAATCAATGCTGTGTATTGCTTCCAAGGCAAAACAGCAATAAGGGCTAGGCAATAGAGGTTAAATGACTTACTCAGGGTCACACAACAAGGAAGTGTCTGAGGCCAGACTTGAACCTGGGATCTCCCATTTCCAAGCCTGGCTCTCAATCCACTGAGTCACCTAGCTGCCCTTGACTACTATTTCTTTCTGTTTTCTAGCTCTAAATCTTATGATGCTACAATCACTAGGATTGATTCCAGGTCTAACATTTAGAGGTTCAGTATTGGGGCAGCTAGGTGGCTCAGTGGATGGAGAGTCAGGAATAGACACAGGATTAGTCCTGGGTTCAAACTTGACTTCAGATACTTCTTAGCTGAGTGACCCTGGGCAAGTCACTTAACCCCAACTGCCTAGCTTTACCACTCTTCTGCCTTGGAACTGATTCAGTAGATAAGGGCTTAAAAAAAAAGGTTTCATGTTGAAAGATACTTCAAAAGTCACTCTGTCATACCCATCTGAAGCATAAACCCCTATGACCCTCCTAACACACGGTCCATCTTCTGCTAAGGACTTCTTGGCATAATGGTTTCCCAAGCTGTGGATGTGGCCTGCCCCTAAAGGGTATGTGATGACCTGTTTGAAGATGAGTCACATACTATCCTTCCAAAAATATTTGTTTTTGAACATTGTCACATATGCCCTTATTCTCCAAAATTGTCCCCTTCTTCCACAAATTTCTAATGTCCTCCCTCTTGCGTTAGGCAAGGAAATAACCTAAACAAGAGTTAAGAGCTTTCAAAAGGATATTTTACCTTGAGCTTCCTCTCTCTTACATTTAATACATGAAGTCTACTTTATAGATAATGATGAAACCAAGGAGACTAAAGGGTCATTATCTCACCAAATAGCACCCCTAAAACAGTGCTTTCTATCTCACAGAAACCTTGAGGCCATCTCAGTACTCATCCCTCCATTGCAACATGCTCTCTTAGGTCATGTCTTCATAGTGTGAATATTTATTTATGGCCCTATTTATGGGGTATAGTATCATAGATTATAAGCTGCATGGAGACCTCAGATGTCTCATGATCCAGCTCCCTCATTTTACAAAAGAGAAAACTGACCCCCCCCCCAAAAAAAAAACTGTCCAAAGGCTTGCAGAGAGTAAATGACAGACCTAGGATTCACACCCAGTTCTTTCCTTTTTGCAGCCTTTGGTGAGATGGCAGGCACAGTCACTGAGATATAACACTCCAGCCCAGCTTCCAAGGCAATGTTCTGGTAAGCTGTTCACTGAAATGTTTCCTGAAGACGTTTGTACAGCTGTTAGTAAGGTTCATAAGACCTTGAGACAGAAGGGGCTTTTGAGACTATCCAGGACTTTAGTCAGGCTGTCTCTAAGGGAGTTAGACTATCTTACTTCAGCCTGGTACTATTTAAAGTTTTAATCAGGGACATGGATAATAGCAGAACTGGCATACTTATCAAATTTGCAGATGACACAAAGCTAGGGATAGCTGATACCATTCACTGGCAGGGTCAGGATCCAAAAATGCATTGACAAGTTAGAATATTGGTCCAAATCTAGCGAGATGGAACCTAATAGGATAAAAGTAAAAATTGTATGTATGTATTACAGAAATGAACTTGGGAAGTAGAATATGGGGAGGGGTGGTTAGATCAGGGCGTCCTTAACTTGGAATCCACAAACTTTTTTTTCTAAATGACATTTTGATAGCATATATTTTTGATCATTTTTGATAATTTGTATTTTGGTATAATTGGTTCTTTGTAATTTCTATATAATTTATTTTGGGCATTTAAAAATATTTTTCTGAGAAAATATCCATAGACTTTACCAGATTGCCAAAAGATTCCATGACCCAAAGGGGAAAAAATAAGTAAGAATGCCTCAGTAAGACAGAAGAAGAATAAAATGGGCAGAATCTGGAAAGTAATTTCTAGAATAAAAACTATACAGAATAGCAACTATAAAGACAAACAACTTTGAAAGCTGTGAGTATTATGGTCAATGAAAGGATCATCCATATTACTAGAAAACTGATGATGAAATATGTCATCTATCCCCTGACAGAGATACAATGGATTTTAGTACAGAATAAGAAATATGTATTTTAGTCTTCAGTTATTGAAAAAAAATCGTTTTGCTTTAATATGCTTTCTTATTGTGACACTTGTTTTTGTTTTATTTTTAGTGGGGTAAGGAAAAGGAGGGAGAGAAAAATATATTTGTTACTTTTTAATATATATGGAGTGCTACAGATGCAAAATGTGGTAAGTTCTAGTTGATTTAACAGAACATAAGCTCAATAGGAGTTATTTGTATAACATCACAGCCAAAAAACTACTAGGCCCTTAGCCTGTGCTAAGAAACTTTGTAACCAGGACTACTGAGATGTAAATCCCACTATAGTGTGTCCTGATCAGACCATCCTTGGAATACTCAATTCTAAAGTGTATATTTGAGAAGGAACATTGATAAATAAGTTGATGAAAGTATGGTGGCCAGGATAGTGAAGTGCCACAAGAACATGTCATATAAGAGATGCTTGAAGAAACTAAAGATCATTAGATCCTATAGATTTCAGGTCGTCCTCAAATATTTGAAAAGCTACCATTTGGAGAAAAATTTAAGAGTTGCTCTGCTAGGCCCCAAAATCAAAACTAGGGCTTAGTCAAGGGTTGCAAAAAGACAAATTTGGAAAATGTATTAACTTTTAGAGATATTCTGAGTGCAATGAGCTATTTCAGGAGGTAGCAAGTTTCACTTTTGGGTGGTTTTCTAGTAAAGGCTGAATTATTTCTTGGCCAGGGTGCTAAAAGGGGGATTCTTATTCCACATATGGGTTTAACTAATTCACCTGGCTTAATTTACTTGTTGATTAAAGTTATGAACAGAAGACTTTGAAATTCATCAAAAATAAGCTAAAAGTGGATAACCTAAGAAAGGATCAAAGCAAGACTCAGAATCCTTGAGATTTTGTACAATTTTCATCAGACTGAATTCCCTTCCAACTCTGAGAGTCTATGATCCTACAAGTTGGAATTTAATAATTATTTCTTACCCTAGGATGACTGACATTCCTCTAGAGATGAATTAAAAGACACTTAATTTTGTTACTAGTTATATCTGGAAGCAGGAAGTTTATAACCTCCCTTGTAAAAGCACAATGCATTAATTTTTTTATAAATTATGTATATATAAGTTCATATTGTCTTCCCTGTAAAATATAAGCTCCTTAAAGATGTAAATTATTTCATTTTTTTTTTAATTTTTGTATACCCATCACTTAGCAGAGTACTGGGCCAACACTAGGTATTTAATAAATGCTAGTTAATTAATTTATTGAGTAAAGTTGAGAGCAATAGATTTTGAAACCCATCAAAAAGAAGCTACAAGGGGATAACTCAAGATACAATCAAACAAGGTTCAGAATCCCTGAGATTTTTTTGTGATTTCAATCAGTATGAATAAAAGGCAGCTGAATATCACAATGTGTGACAGGACTCTGTGTTACCTATGGGTGGGAAATTCATCCAGACTCCCAGTCTTACGAGTACTTGGTATTCTCACATAACACCAAACCTTGAACTCCAAATAATGCAGATTCAATTTCAAAAGCATTTTGCCTGAAACAAATGTCACATAAAGTTTTATCTGCATTTAGTCACAAAAATGTCATTAGGTAGCCAATTACTAATAATATTGAAACAATAGCAAATAAAAGGATCATCCCAGGGGCAGATAAACATACTGAGAAATCAAATTGCAAGTTCTCGATAGCCCACTGAAATGCAATTGAAAGATAGTCTTTAAAAAGTTAGATGTAACCTTCTTTAGTGCTCGGAGAAAAACTGGATTGAAATTTTTTTGGAGCAAACATTTGTCTTGGAAATAAAAACCTTTTCTCAAAAACTGATCTGAACTTAAATAGTCTAGCTGAGGAAAATATTTATATGAATTTGAAAATGCACACTAAAATTCTGAAGCATATTTAGAGTAACTTGTTGGCTTCAGTTAACTCAGTAATTTAGGGAAGGCTCTCTTAAATTTTAAGATTATTTGAAGGCATCTTTAGTTCCAAATCATCTTTTGAACCAATTCCTTTGGCCCTCCTTGGAGGGCCTTTGGATGTAGGGAAACTTCACAGCTGTCTATCCTTAAAGAAGTGAATAGATCAAAGTAAAAATGAAATATGAATTGTATATTCCTTAGAAATCTGGTTGTTTTGCCTCCTACAGGAGTTCACACATTCTAGATCAGAAAGATATAGCAGCAGCTGCCAGGGGCACCAGAAATAAGCCTGGAAAAAGAAAATTAATTGCAAATGGACTCCTAGTCCTGGAATTCCACAAGAACTAGCACTATAGAGGCAACTATATAGAATAAAAGGAAACCTGGATTTGTAGGAAAGGTACAAGAAAAAATATGACATAGCTTGGTGATTTTTTTTTGTTTTGTTTTGTTTTGTTTTTCTATATGATTTGATAGATTGGGATGAAATCCAAATATGCCATAGCAATTATCTGTCACTTGGAATCAATTGCTTGAAGAGTTAAGTTATTTACCCTGGTCTCACAATTAGTATATGTCAAAAGCAACATTCAAACTCAGATCTTCCAGGTTTTTGGTACTCTTCTCACCTGGCCACACCAAGCTCAGCTGGTACCAGTTAGAGACAGAATTCTAAGATGGTTTTGAACATAACTTTAATCATCAGTTGACTCTGTATGCTGGAATACACTTTGTGTGGGCTCTGAAGTCCACAGACTCACATACACCACAGTGAAATGTTTCCATATTTATATCATATTTAAAAAATACTTTTCTCACAAAACCCCTTTTTAATGTAAACTCTCATAATTAGAAGGAACCTCAGAGACCTAATCTAGGCCAACCTTTAGCTCAAGAGGAATTCTCTCTAAAGGATTCCAAAGAAGTTATCCAGCCTCTACCTGCAAACCTCCAACTATTTAAGAAGTTCTCCCACAAATAAATCCCATCTCTTTTTAAAAAATTTCCCTGTCTGTAAATTCCACATATTTTTTTTCTAGTTCTGCTCTCTGGTACCAAGCAAAACAAACTAATCTCTCTTTTACGACAGTGCTTATGACAGGCAATATGGATAATATTATCCCCATTTTATAGTTAAAGAAACTAAAGATGAATGAATTCCCTTAGCCCTAGGCACCAATAATGCTTTTCTTTATTTAACCTTATATTCAGTAACTTAGACTTGGAAATTGAATAAAGGAAGGCTAAGAGCACCATAGATATTTTAATTTTAATAATTAACATTCAGACTAGACTTAAAACTAGAAAACTGGTTTACATCTAAAAATTTCATCTAAATTATTTGGTATACTTCAATTCAGCCAGAATTTATTGTGTCTACTATATGCCAGGTAATAGAAATATAAAGTTAAAAGGAAAGAACTCTTGCCCTATAAAGGAGCCCTACATTCTCGAATAAAAACGACATAGAAGATTAATGAATAAATATCAAATATAGATGCATTCTCAGAGTCAATAATGTCCTCCCATAGAGACTATTGATAGTGTTATTGTATTTTTTTAAAAAAACATATTTTTATTTATTCTTTGTTTTTATATCACCTACATTTACAATTTTATCCTTCTTCCTACCCAAAGAGTTATCCCTTGTAATAAAGAAAATTTTAAAGGAAGAAAAACAATTTCCACAAAAGGGGGATATTATATGAATATAGATAAGATAATAAGATTTATATGAAGTCTTCCATATCATGATCCCCTACCTCTACAAAAAAGTAGCAAGAGATGTCTTCTCATTTCTTTTTTTGGGACAAGCTGGCTCATTTTAATTCTATATTTGATTTTGATTGACTTGTTGCTATTGGTTTTCTCATTTACATCTTTGTTGTTATTGTATACCTTACTTTCCAGGTTCTGAATACTTCATTTCTTCATGTCTTTCCATTTTTCTCTGCAATTATCATACTTATTATTTCTTGTAGAACAATAATATTTCATTAATTCCTATACATCATTTTATTTAACCATTCCCCCAGTGGGAATCTACTTTGGTTCTAGTTCTTTGCTTCCACAAAAGTACTGCTATAAATATTTTGATATAGGTGGAGCCTTTCTTTTTATCATCAACCTTTTGGGGGTATAACTCTAGCAGTAGAAACTCTGGGACAAGTCCATTTTAGTAACCTCTTCACATTTTTCCAAATTGCTTTCCAGAGTGGCTAGAGCAGTTGACATCTCTGCCAACAAGGCAAGAGTGCTGATATATTTTTAAGAGGCAATAAGTCTAAGGAGAGATGAAGTTTAATTGCCATTTAGAAAAAGCTATCTGTCATGACAGTAGACAGACTGAGGTGCAGAGAGAAAGGACTAAGTGAACTTCTTTCCTGAGGGACTGAGGGTACTAAATGTCATCTTTGAGAAAGACATAAGAGACATCCTAAGAGAACTTAGTATATAAATCTTATGTTGTAGATAAGGTATTACAAAGATATTTCTTAAGAGACTGCCATCCTGAGAGACTTAGATAGTGGAACTATTCCAGAAATTAAGAGGCCAGCAATTGCACTTGTTGGTAGTGACATTGGCTATGAATTTTCTCACCAAGAACCAGTGGTGAAATATGTAAATATTTCTTTATTACATATAACACTGTTAGTAAATTATGAATTCAAAAACATAGATATTTAAGACTGGGAGACTTGAGGAAAAAGAAATTCAGTAAAAAAAAGATTCTCAGATTTTTTTTAAAAACTAGGATGAGGTCTCAGAGTAAAATGATTACTTGATGGAAAAGAGGATTCATTCCTATTAGTTTATTAGGAAATATCAAGGCATATCTCTCGAATGTCTTAGAATCTGGGATAAAAATTAATAAGGACATGAGGAAGAAGCTATTAAAATGAGACTTAACCGCCTCACTTGGGCTATGTATAGAGTCAGTCAATTTTCATACCTTATTATATATACAAAGTAATTTTGGAGGGAGGGGGCACAGAGCTCAAATAAATGGCAATTTGTTAGTAATAAAGCATGAGTAATAGATTCTAAAAGTCATAGATTTTGAGTTAGAAGTCACCAGAGTCCAACTCAGGCCTGGAGATGGGAGCTCCTAGGTTCAAATCTGACCTCAGACAACTTCCTAGCTGTGTGATCCCAATCGAGTCACATAATCCCAATTGCCTATACCTTACTATTCTTCTGCCTTGTTATACAACCAATTACAACCAATATTCAGTATTGGTTCTGAGATAGATGGTAATGGTTTAAAATAAAAGAAAGAATTAAGTGACTTTTCCAGGTTGTCAGTGTGGGGAGCAGAATTTGAACTCTAGTGTACCTGATTTCAATTCCAGCTCTTTTTCCATTGTGTCACCTATCAGCCCACTCTACCCATTATCCCTCCAAAAGGCACTTTTACAAAGACCAGATAATTTTTTTCCATTCTCTCTATGGAAGAAAACACTGCCAATATTCAGTTTTATGAATTTACGTTTACTTTAAAAATGATAAATGGGAACCCCTTCTAATTTTCTACTAAATAAAGTACTAAACTTTGTATTATGAATTTTAGATTTACTCCACTCTGCTTAGTCTTTAGAATTTTAGCAACCAAGGACTGTCTACACCCCCACTTAAGGATTAACTGTAAGGGAGGATGGCCTACGACTGGCATGTGCTAGCAAGTGACAAATCAGAAACAACTGACTGACCCTCTGGGCTGTCCTAAGCCAAGCTTAAGCCACCATTGATACAAGTGAGACACAGGAAGTGATGTAAAGAACTGCCTTTATATTTTTGCGTCATTTCCTGTGATCACTCAGTGGTGCTGGGAGCTCTTGGCAGCATTTGGTGGGCCTGAGGCTTGGCAGACTTGGCAATGAGTTATACTGGGAGTAATTCTGTAAGCATGGTTTAGGTTTAGGCGTCTTCCCTGAATCAGCCTTGGTGAGCGATAAGGCTGACTCCCCCTTTCCTTGACCTCCTGAAGGCACTATCCTTTGAGGAGGTCTCTCATCTTGGAGAAGGTCTTGTGGCTCGAAGCCAAACTAGATTTAATCTTCTGAGAAGGCCCCTTGGCCTTCTGAACTGCCCTTGGCTGAAGGAAGGCTGGAGAAAATCTTATACCCTTTCCCTTTTCTCCTTCTTAATTTCTTCCTTCTATTGTAATTAAGCCACCATAAAATCCCAAACTGACTTGAGTATTTCATTGGGATTGAATTTTAATCCCTGGCGACCACTAATATAATATATTCAGGCAACAACCCTAAATTTTACCTTAACAATATTCCAAGCCCTCCAAGCCCTGGCTTAAACCTGCCTTTCCAGTCTTATTTTACATGACTTCTCTTCACTATGTTCTGGACTATTCACTCTTCCATGCTCTTATGTTGCCTTCTCTTACTTCTAGGAATTTACATGTCATCCTTTCACCTTCAACCACATTCTGTCATGTCTCTGCCTGTTGTCATCTTTTTCTTCCCTCAAAAACTGGTTCAAGGTCAAGCTCCATGAAATTTGTCTTGGATTCCTTCCTTTATCTCTCCATCTGATCTCCTCAAACTTGAATCTCTAAGGCCCCCTCTTTGACCTCTCATAATCTCAGAATATTTAGAAGTAGAAAGAACCTTAGAAGTTAAATCCAAATAACTCCTTTTATACCCGAGGAACTTGTGGCTCAACAAGATAAGTTTTGTTTAAAGTCAAATTTATTGTCAAAAGTTCCTATATATTCTAAAATATTTTTAGCAGTTCTTTTTGTAGTGACAAAGAACTGGAAATTGAAGGGATGCCTCCATCACTTGGGGCATGGCTGAGTAAGTTGTGGCATATGATTCTGATGGGTTAATAATGTGCCATAAGAAATGAGAAGCAGATTAGGTTTTGTTTTTTTTTAAGAAAAACATGGGAAGGGGAAAAAACATGGAAAGACCTACATGAAATTATGAAGAGTAAAATGAGCAAAACCAAGAGAACATTATATATAGCAATGGAAATATTGTTTGAAGAATGACTTGTGTATATCTACCTCTTGAGAAAGAAGAGATAAATAGAAATAAGCAAGAATAGGTTTTATTATAAGAAATAAGCAAATAAGTTTTACATATACATATATCTTGTTGTCAAATGATGCCTTCTCTAATGTAGGGTGGGCAGCAAAAGAGGGAGTTGCCTGGGAACTTTAATGTAATGAACAAATAAATGAATATATATATATATATTTAAATTTAAATTTAAAAAGAAAGAAAGAACAAAATCTTTCATAGAAGATGTGCCCCGGAATGAATGGAGGAGTGATTATATCATTTCTGGACTTCTCCTTGCCTTCTGTAAAGTGATTTTCACTGGCTAATTCCCTCACCCTAAACTGGAACATTGTTCTTTCTCAAATTTCAGATCCTATAAAATTTCTAGCAATAATAAAATTCACTATAATTTAGTTGCTAGGAGATTTTATCTATATAATAGTCATGTCCATCATTTTAATATTTTTAACCAAAGTGCCAACTAAATCTTATAGATAATTCTTGCTATAAAATATAGCTCTAATTTCTAATCTAAGTTAATGGGAAAGTAATATTTGATATGCAGCCAACTTTTTAAAATACAATTATTTAGCCTAACAAATATTTTATTAATTACCTATTTTAGGAATGGAATTTACTAAGCCATAGAGATACATAAATATGATAAACAACAGTCCCTGCCCTTAACAAGATGATAGTTTAATAGGGAGAAAATGCATGTACACAAATAACACTGACACAAAATTAGAAGGTGATAAATGCATGAAAAAGAGAATGTGATGTGCCTGCATAATCTGGGGCAAGATATTTCCATTTTCTCTCGTTTCTGAGTTTCTTCATCAGAAAAAGGATGGTCTTTCCTGTTCCTCTGAGGTCATTTTGTACTATGTTCATTTAAAGTCTGTTATCCATTTAAAGAGTTTCTGAGCCATGTAGCTTACAAATTTTGCTTCTAATGTGATAAGTTCTCACAGATTTGAGTAGTAATAGTTTCTAATTAGTGCTGGCTAGTAAATATGCAAAATACATTTTATAGTTAATGGTCCAAAGTAGATTTTTAAAATATTTATTTGAACTTCTGTTTGGTGCCTTTTCCATAGATACAGACTCACGGTGTAGAGATAAAAAATCAGGACTTGTTTTCTTTAACTAGACTTTAGTTTTTTCTGAGAAACTTAAAATTTGTAGATTGTGATAGTCTTAAAAGAAGAAAAAGAAGTTACAACAAAAAATAAGTATATATCTCTGGATCTCTCCAGAGAGGAAAGGAGAGGGAGAAAGAGAAACAGAGAACCAGAAAGAGTGAGATAGAGAGAGAATCAGAGACAGAGAGAAGAAAGAGAGAAGACAGAGAGAGACAGAGAAAGAAGAGAGAGGAGAGAGGAGAGAAAGGAAAGGGAGGGGAGGGGAGGAGAGGAGAGAAGAGAATTAATGGAGTTGGTTTTATCTCACAGTCCAAAGGAAGCAAGAAACAACATAACCGGGCAGCTGGTTATCTCATCGTACAGTACAGTACTGAAAAGCATCTACAAAAAAGATTACTAGGTAAAACAATGGAGTTTTTGCATCAACTTCTGTTGGAAAATATGAAGAAATAGAGAAACCCAACAAACAATCCAATAAGACTTTTCAAGTTGAATCAACATATACTTCATTTTATTTTTTAAAACCCTTACCATCTGTCAGAATTGATGCCAAGTATCAGTTCAAAGGCAGGAGAGCAGTAAAGTCTAAGAATTTGCAGATAAGGGACTTGCCCAGAGTCACACAACTAGAAAGTAAATTAGGTCAGATTTGAACTTAGGACCATTTGTCTCCATCCACTGAGCTAATTAGCTGCCCATCAACATATAGTTTAATACTAGATAGCTTCAAAGCAAAGTTGAAGAGAAGTAGATGGGCAAAAAAAGTGTTGGAAAATATAGCTCAAGAGTACAAAACTAGAGAAATCAAAGACACAAAAAATGCCATTCATATGTATCATGAATATTTTCTGGAAAACTTGTGAAGAGTGAGCATCGAATAATAACACAAAAATGCAAACAGAATGGCTGGAAATTTTTAGTTATAAAGTGGAAATCATTTCTAAATTAACTATCTTTGAATAGCAAACTTTGGTCTTATTACAGCAAAGATAAAAATTAATGCCAAATTATGAGAAAGAATAAAAGTTAGGAGAAATGGTATGCAATAAAATTGTTTCAATTTTATTACTTACACAATTATTGATGCCAAAAAAGGAAACAAAAAGAAATCAAATCAAATTATCATCAACTCTAAGTGCTATAAATCTGTCACCAGAATGATCATGAGTCTAGAAAACATCTTATCCAGCAAAAAAAAATTTATTCTGTTGATAAATGGGGAAGGGGGAAATGACATTTAAGGATAACATCAGTTTATAATATAACCTCATTTGTAAAAAACATGAAAAAGAGCAAGGTGGAAGATTAAATACAGTATCATGTCATTAAAAATATCCAGAATCACTGAAAGGGAAATTAAAGTCAGTGAAAGATTGTGAGCACCAGTTTCCGCAGCATTCTGAGTAAATTATAGGATAAATCTGGAAGGAGAATCAATAGACGAAAAATAGAAAGGGAAAAAAAGCGTAAAGATATCTATAACAAACTCTTTCTGTCATCAATTTCAATGAGGTCACTGCATTAAGATTCTAACACTATAGTATCCTTTGTAGGTCATGTGAAAGTGAAAATATAATTCAAGAAAACAAAGATGGAAAGTACTTCTAGACTAGATAAGGTATATAGAGTTTGGTGGTACTATAGAGTGGTGGGCCTGGAGTGAGGAAGACTCATTTTCCTGAGTTCAATTCAAGCTTCAAACACTTACTACTTATGTAAGTTGCCTACTGGTTTGGCTCAATTTCCTCTTCTTGCCTACCCCTGTTTAGCTCAATTTCCTCTTCCATAAAATGAGCTAGAGAACAAAATAGCAAACCACTCTAGTACCTTTGCGAGAAAATGCCAAATGGGGTCTTGAAGACTCAGACAAAACTGAAAGTAACTGAACAATAACAACAAAATACTTGGAAGTGTTCTGTCCCAGAAGCAACATACTTATTTTGAAAATGTCTTTTTTCTTTTTTGTATCTGCAAGACAAGAAGTAATCAAAGTTGACATTGGGGAAAGAAACTCATAATATTTACCAAAAATAGTAGACCAAGGAAATTATATATATATATATATATATATATATATATATATATATATATCCATTAATTCATATGGTAGTTATACATCTATAGAACTGAAAATTTCTATAGAATTTTGATAAGAAAATCTACACACATATTAAAGGTATCTTTGAGGGAGTTATGAATTAGGTACTAGTAAAGTTTTACAAAGTAAGCTAATTAGCAGAGCAAAGAAAACACTAATTTTAAAGACAGGAAGGTCTGAATTTGAATTCTGTTTTAGATAATTACTAGATATGTGACTCTGGGTAAGTCATTTAACCTCATTCATCCTCAACAAACTCTTCTATAAAATAGGAGTAATAATAATATCTACCTTACAGGGTTATTGTGAAGATCAGTTGCGATAATGTGTTAATTGCTTTGTAAAAAATATTACTTAAATCATGTATCATTATTAAATGATATGATTCAGCAGGCTACATTTTTAAAGTCACAGGATTAAAAAAATTTTGAAATACAAAATCCTATTGTTCTCATTGTTTGTTGGCTGTAACAATAATAATATTAGATCTGGGGGGGGGGGGAATTACCTTAAAATTTATCTTCCAAGTAAACATTTGTTAGGTCCTATGTCAAAATAATGCAAAATTCCTTAAAAGATATAACAATGAATTATTTGATGACCCTCTGAATTATTATCGATTGAGACATAAAACAGTCAGTTATGCATCTATCAAACATGTTTGTCATTGTCATAGACAATGTTTAATAAGGAATCCAAATGGAAAAGGGATTGTCTAAAGAAAATCCAAATGGAAAAGGGATTATCTAAAGAAGGCGAGATCCTCCAGATGTTCCTACTTATGAATAACATTGTCCTAATTTGTATCAAGATCTGGAACACTAGAGACTCTCTTAAATGAGAACCATGATCAATCAAAAGGATTCAGCCTGACTATCAACACTTGAAGACCAAGTGGATGAATCAATGCTGATCATCCAGTCTATTCTGTGCAATTGAATGTTCAGTCCATAGAGCTGATCCATCAATCCATATACTTGAACATATATTGATGAAGGTAGTCTCAATTACCTTTAAGAATTTGTATGATGATATTAATGATCCCAAGTATGTTTATTGTCAACTTTCTTATAAGATATTTTATTACTACGAGTCATAGAATACCACAATCTCTGAAGAATTAAAGTTGTGAATCACTCAGAGGTCAATTCAGTATGTGTGGACATAGGAAAAGTAGAAAATATTAGCAGTAAAGAACTTCACAGTAAAAGAACCTCAAGGAATATCATTAGAGAAATATAGCACTAGAAAAGATGAGCGAGTGAGAACAAAGTGAGAATCTATGCACATCCTACATATTCCATTGGTATCCAAGTAGATCTAGCAATCAAGGGGAAGGGCCACAAAATATTGGGTAGATTATCAATAACAAATTTGCAGAAGTACCTGAACAAAGATGGGAAGGGAAGAATGAGTTGCAATCTGCCTTGTTAAGGAAATATATCTGTGAGATAATGGGTCTGTTGAAGGAATAGTTTTAATTTAATGTTAAAGATTGCTTTAGTAACCGTTTTAAATGTTTCTCATTAGAATGAAAAAATAAATACCCTTAATTCTTAAACTTCAATAGCACATAGTACCATTTTTAAAACTAAAAAAAAATGGCTTTTAAAGTAAGTACATTTAAAAACTTAAAATTAATATTTTTTCTGAGTAATCTACACTCTTAAAATGGAATATAAATGTATGATAATTCCATCTTCCTTCTCCATGCCTGGGGTTGCCCCCACGCATGGAATATACTATCATCACTTCTGCCTCTTGGAATTCTTAGCTATTTTCAAAGCCTACTTCAAATGCTACTTCCCATATAATCCTTTTCTTGATCTTCCTAGCTGCTTGTGCCTTTCCCCCACCAAAAGAGAACATATTTATCTTGTATATATTTATTTTATAAATACAAATATGTGTACATATTTTCTCTTCCTTTAAATCAAAGACTCATCCATTTTTGATTTTGTATTCCCTCTGCCTGGCATATTGTTGTTGTTCATTCTTCGTTTTCAAAGAGGACCAATAACGTCACAGGCTGATATCTTCATGTGCTCATAAAATGGATTTAAGTGAGGCAGAGTTACACAAATTCGTTAGTCTTACTCTTTTCCCCAGTTATCAAAGACCAGGGATAGGATAAAACTCAGAACAACTGGCTGTGGTCTGGGATGCAATGGATGAACTTGGCATCTTAGATGTCTAACTAAGCTTTAAGTATTCACCTTCTGCCTTCATGAACACTGGGACAAATTGTTCTCATGCCATGAACTGTCTTCACGTGCAAGTGGCACTTTACCCTCAACCATGATTTAGTCCCCTCACAATGTTATTTAGTCTGTCTGCTAAGATAGTTTTACCAGAGTGTAGCCATTGCATGTTACAGCTTTTTAGAACCCCAGGTAAGAGTTGAGTAAAAGGCAGACACCAAAGGTGGATGAGTGGTTCTGAAAAGGGGTTGGCAAGCCCTCACCCTGGAGGTGCTGGTCCTACTTGAAAGTCTCATACAATCTGCCTGGCACATAGCAAGTGCTTAATAAATATCTGCTTATAGTGTGATTCTGAAAGGCTCCTTTAAGATAACAATTCATTATATTAAAAAAAAAAAACTTACTGTGGCCTCTAGATTGAAAATTTAAAGCTTTAGTCTTGTGGATCATCCATTACTTTAGATTCTTCATGCTTCAAAAGTCCATCATGACCCAGCCTAAATAGCTGGCAATACTTCATTTCTATAGTGAATGTTGGCAATGAGCTAACTTGAAATTGCTAATGCATTAATTCTCATTTGTAACCTTCTGTCAGACTAGATAGATGATAGGATTTAGAGCGAGAAAGGACCTTAACTATAATTTAGCCCAATCCCCTTCGATTATAGATGAATAAAATATCTCTCAGAGATTGTGGGAGGAGTTGGATGTAGAACCAAAAAGACCTTAGTTCAAATCTTTCCTTGGTTGCTTAGTAACTATTTCTCTTAACCTTAATTTTTGCATTTATAAAAAGTGTCAGCAATAGCATCTACCTCCTAGTATTGTGAGAATTAAATGAGATCACATCTCAAACTTTAAGGTGCTAAATAAATGTGAGCCGATATTATCACTGGGGAAGCTAGAACAGTGGACAGAGTAGGAAGCTTGGAGTCAGGAAGACTCCTTCCTGAATTCAAATTTGGCCCCAGACACTGGCTAGCTAGGTGACACTGGGCAAGTCACCTAACCCAATTTGCCATAGTTTCCTCATTTGTAAAATGAAATGGAGAAGGAAATGGCAAACAACTCCAGTATTTTGCCAAGAAAATCCCAAATAAAGTCACAAAGAGTTGGACACAACTGAAACAACTAAACAAAATCATGATTATTGTATTCAAGGTCACAGAGATAGGAAGTATTAGGACTAAAATTTGAACCTGCGCTTTTAGATTCCCCTCCCATTCCCAGTTTCATTTATACAACACTTGGAACTGCAGAGCTATGCCAAAGAGGGATTTTGAGAGGGATACTGGGAAAGTATAATTAAATGATAATAGCAATTGTATTTTATTGCCCTTTTGGTTGAAAACTTAGAAAGCTAGTGATGCACTCTCAACTAGAGAATTAAAGAGATATGATGGATGGAGAGCTGACCCTCAAGCCATGAAGACTTCTGTGCCAGAGGATCCTACACTTATAGAAACAATAATGTCCTTACTTTAAAGCTCCCTATATCAATGGATTCAGGATCACAGGTCTAGTACCTACCCTATACTCTCACGTGTCTGTAGTGACAGCTGCCAATTTGATCTCAAAGACTATACCACTATTGGCTAGACCAACCAGGATGCACACTGGAGAAGAGTGATTTTCCGTTTGATCATGCTCTCATGAAAGAGTTCCATACCTCCCTACTTCTGTCTTAATCACTAAATTTTCTTGAGTGAAGTATATTCTGTCCCTGGTAGCCATTTTTATGCCTGTGGTACTAAAACTTAAAACTCAACGAAAGATCATTCTTCCCCTAAGGCTGAATGGAATTATGAAATTAAATAGGGTGTGAAATTTCTGTACTATAGATGTCTATTGAAATGTTTCAACTTGACCATTTTCTCTATATCTAGTAATGGCCTAGACACTGAACACTATGTTGCTAATGCTTTGTCATTTTCCTAGTGAGGATTGGTTTTGCAAATGGAGAGTTTCCGTTTAAAGAAATATTACTAAACATATAGAAAGGCATGTTCTTCCCTGAGGTAGTCATTCTGAGATAAAATGGTAGGGACTCAGTAAAAAAGGGATTTTTATTAGCTTTTTTTTCCTCACCAAGAAGGCCTGGTCATGGCCTAGATGGAAACTACATACTTGGACCATTTTATGCACCATAAGTTCCTCTGACAAGTTCTCTACCGTGATAAATGTACAAAGGCTGATCAGAAGGCTTCCTCAAGACTATGAAATGATATTACTCTCTAACTTTTCAAATTCTGTGGATGTCATACTGAAAACTGAAGCCACGGACTCATGCAACCAGGCTTATTTTGGCTTCACAAGTCTTTTCTTGGTGTATTATAAAACACCACCACCAATACAACCATCCTTAAATTTTTAGGTAAAAGGAAAAGACTTCCCTATGCGCATATTTTCCAGACAATAATACCCTATAGTTATATATCAACAATTTTATTCTCAAAATGATTTTATATCTCTTACCTCATTTCATTTTTAATATAAAATATTTCCTTCAGATGACAGATGAATTGGGAATTCTTAAGAAAAACATTTTAAATGTCAGTGTTTGTAATAATCTACTCATTTCTCACTACATTACCAAGTCATTATTTTTCCTTTCAACAAAATGCCAAGTTCTGTATATACATATACTTTAGTAACTGTTATCTATAAAAGTATAATCTTCAAGATAATTATTTCTACTTTCACTCCATGTTTTATTTCCAGGTCATTATTCTCCTCTAGACATTTTCTTCATTCTCTGAATTTCTCTTCCACGCTATTAGGGGGGCACCTCCCACTCCACCCCTACCTTTACAGCTCTCTTTTATGTACTGTCTTCATCATTAGACTATAAGCTCCTTAGGAGCATCTAGGTGGCTCAGTGGATAGCCTGAGACCAGAAGCCTTATGTTCAAATTTGATCTCAGATATTTCCTAGCCATTTGACCCTGAACAAATGACTTAGCCCTAATTACCTAATCTTTACCACACTTCTGCCTTGGAACCAATACTTGGTATCACTTTTAAGACAGAAGGTAAAGGTTTTTCAAAAAAAGAACCATAAGCTCCTTGAAAACAGGACTATCTTTTTTTATAATTTCTTAATAAATGCCTGTTGAGTTTTTCTTCCACATTCTTACATTTTTTCTCTTTTTCTTTAATATTCTTAATTCCACAATTGATTAAAAAAACAAATATTTAATTAATTTTCTCTTATTTAAGATATTCAGTCTTTCACATGTATCATATTACTTTAATTCTGCAAATATTCATCCCTTCTCCTTTTCCCCCTTAATTTTAATTACCATAGTTTTTCCTTATACACAATTTCTCTTTATACCAAGAAATCTTAATCTAGGGCCTCCAAATCATTAGGGAGGTCTATGGATTTGGATTGGAGGGAAGTTACATCACTTTTCAAAATAATTCATTTCTTTTGAAATTCTATATATTTTATTCATTCAACAACAACAAACAGTTAATCTGATAAAGGATCTGTAAGATTTACTAGGTTTCTAAAGGAATCCCTGGCACACATGTAAAGGTTAGGAACTTCTGTTCCTTTTGTCTATGTCCTTCATTGGATGAGTATCCAATATTTTTACTTTTTTATATCTCTACTGTATTTCTATTCTCAACACTAAAATTTACATTTTATATAATATGGCCATCAGGCATTAGCCATCTCTACTGAAAGGAAAAGTGATTGTGGTTTCAGAGTAAAGAATAATGATTTAGATTAAACTTTTATTTTCCTGAGAGCAATAACTCCTCCTTTTAATGGGTTCCTGATAGGGGCTGGTCTCTAAAGTTTTCTAAAATCATATAGACTCTCATGTGGCTTCACTTTTGTCACAGAATGTAAGGGGAAGAGAACAGCTGGCTTTTCGATGTCATGTCTAGCCCTAAATTCTAGGAAAGAAATGGGATTTAGGGGTGGAAACTATGCTGGTGGTTTGGCATGTTTAAGTTTATTTATTTCTAGTGAGTCTTTATTGGTGTCATCCACAAGGTGGCATCAGCAATCTTATATTTATATTATTGAACATTTGGGAAGGGATCAAATTAAGAATCCCTTAATCTGTTGAACCATCATGCTGAAGGATATTTTCACATTTTAATGTTTTGTCCAAGCTATACTGATGTGGAAAATGCATGAGAAAGGTAGATTATATATAACATCTATTTAGCATAAGCAATTGAATCATTTTAATACATTTTCTTTGCTTTTCTTTCCATGAATTGAAACACAAAATATCAGAATTATACAGCCTATATTTGAACCTATGGCCTCAGTATCATATTTAACAATCGACAATTTCCCTTTTCTTGAAGATGTCCAATAGAGGTGAACCATTGCTTCTTGAGGTCATATTATGGAAAGTTCTAAATGTAAGAGAAATTTTCCTAACAGCAAGACTAAATGTGCCTCTCTGCAACTTCCAGTCATTTCTCCTAGCTCTGCTCTCTGATGCCAAGCAAAACAAATTGCTTGAAGACAGCTGCCATTCTTACTCTAAACTTTATCTTCTCCAAGCAAAGCATCTCTCCAATTGGTCTTTACCATCCTTGACATCACTCTTCTCTCTATTTTCCATCTGCAGCTTTGCTTGGTTTCCCGTCTAGGAAACATCAGGCTTCCCCCAGGAGAAGTTGATCACCAGAAATCTCATCACCATGCAGATTGACTCAGCTTTGTTGCCATTTCAGCTCCCTCAATTACTCTATCCCTATCATTGGAGGGTGGGAGGGCAGAGCAATACTCCTTCCTAAACCTTCCTTTATAAAGGGCTTAGAATTCTCCAGGTAATTCTCCATTTTCCATCCACAACTCTACTTTTATCTCCCTGAACATCATTTCCCTAGGCCAGGGAACCCCTGGCTTCCCTCCCTCCCTTTTTATTGGCTTTCTTTTGTGCATTAACTTCTCTTAGTAGATTGAATTTTCCTTGAGGGCAGGAAGACCTTTTTCCTTCTTTTTCTTATTTGTATCTCCAGAATTTAGCACAGTGTTTGGAACATAGTAGGCACTTAATAAATAATAATTGAATTCAATTCAATTGGACATCTTTCATCTTATCAATGTCTTTCCTGAATTATGGTGCTGAGAACTGAATACCATCTTCTGCACCTGGATTTCTGACCAGGGCAAAACAAAGTATGACTATCAATTCTCTGTTCCTAGCCACTAGGTTTCATTTATTCTAAACTCATATTAGCTTTTTTTTTTTTGGCTACCCTATCTTTGGACTGATTTGGCAATAAACAAAAATCCCAGATCTTTTTATACGAACTGCTGCTTAGCCATGTTTTCCCCCATCTACATTTTCCAAAAAAAGGAGGGAGGAGGGACACACATCATTTAGTAGAAAATTAATATTTTAGCCCATTGATTTATTTTTTAACAATTGAAAAACTTTATGGTTTAGGGCAGAAGAGTTTTATCTCTCTTACAAAATCACAATATCCCCAGGAGTAGTTTATACTTATTGTAATCTTTATAGTACTATGCATATAGTAGCTCCTCAAGAAGTATTTTTAAATGAATAAATGAATGGAGCCAAAGTAATTGCTAGACAGACATTGTGCTAGTGGTTCTTTTGAAAAGGCCAAGACAAATGTATTTACATAATTGAATATATATTTTCAAGGTAGAGATTTTTTCCTCTCGTGTCCAAATTTATGTGACCCTATGGACCATACTTTCCTTGGGGTTTTCTTAGCAAAGATCCTGGAGTAGTTTGCTATTCCCTTCTACAGTGGATTAAGGGACTTTTAGAGAATTAATAAAAATATTGCCTATCAATAAAAATGATTAAGCTAATTTGTCACCTGGTCCTGTCCCATTTAGAAGTCAACCAAGAAGTATTTATTAATCACCTACAAGAAAAATCAATGTTCACAGTGGATGAGATTATTTAAATGAGAAAGGAAATCCTATCCTTAATAAATAATTATTTCTGTCATAAACTCTTTAAGATGAAGGAAGAAAACACAATCTCTTGGACAGTGCAATGGATTCATATGCAAGAGAAGAATAGTTTCAATAAGGGCTTAACCACTTATTTGCTGTGGTCTCCTATAAATACAACTCGATATTCTGTTTCCTAAGTAATTTACTGCTTTGGGAAGAAAACACTATCTGTTTCAACTAAAAATAATTAGGAGGGGAGACATTCAAATGCTTATTTAATTAAGGCAATAAAAATAGTGCAACAGTATAAAATATATCAGAATATATTTGTAAAATATATTGTAAAATATATCGAAAAAGAGCGATAGAAAGATTTTTGACAGGTCTTCTCATCACTTAAACAATCAGAAGGAATCTCTTCAAGCTATTTAGTAAGTGTTACTACCTCCCTACAGACATGTTTTCTAGCCAGACCTAAAACACAAGAAACAGAGCCTAGGACAATTGACAAAGTCAAGGACTTTAGAAACAAGACTGACTAGATCTTATAATGCCTCTTAGAATGTGGGTCCAAGTGTTATAGACATTTTAAGAGGCATGACAGGGAGAAATAAAAATACTCTCCTATAGAGCACAAAAGGTGAAAAACTAATTTTCCAATATGAAATGTATCTGGTGACCAATAAAAAATACTCTTAGTATTCTTCTTCTTTATTCCCTGCTCCCTGCCCCTCAAGAACCTCAGTCTATTCCAGGGTCTTGTGCAAAATGATAAGACATGTATTTTCCTAAGGTCACTCTCTTCTGCATTGAGCAATTATTCTTTTGAATTCCTCTCAAATGCCTGCCTCTTGAATATTGAAAAAAGAATGTAGGACCTTTAAAAATGCCTCTAAATTCATAAAGCAGGCTACAAGCCTTTCAAGTCATATTCTTCCCAGCCGGCAGTGCCTTTCACTTGTCAATTGTGGATGGCTGTTTATAGTCTGAATCTTTCACCATGCAGACATGAAGACAGCAGGTGCAGAAGAGTGATGTGAGCCTTGTGTGGGTGTGTGGGGGTGCGTGCCTGTAAGTTTAGAATGACTGAGCTCTGCACATAGTAAGTGCTTAATAAATGTTTGTTTCCTTCCATCAAGTCATCAACTCTTCCATAAGTCCTCACTTTGTTTAGATCCCTCTATTTTTTCCATATATTCTTCTTATACTCTTACCACTCTCAGAGGTTACTTTATCTAAAAGAGGATGAGGAGAGTACCAGAAATTGAGAACAGCTACCTCTTTAGAAGTGTGTGCCTCCTTGAACAAAGAAAAGCAATTGCGAGACATGCCCTTTAGTTCTCATGATACTTTTTTCTAGTTTTAATGAAATGAATTTAACCTGTGTGAAAATATCCTTCTACCTAAAACCCCATGGGTAGAAGTCATGTGTTATTAACCAACAACTCCTTATAGGATCAATTCATGACAGAAAATCAATTCTGCCTACTCTTGCTTGCATCTTCAAGAAAAAGGATATGGAAATCACTTCTGAAATCCCTTTTATTTCTAACTCATGTATTTATTATTTGATAATTATGTGGATTTTTGGATCATTTTCCTTTGCTCTTCTAGCTTACACAGAAGTGGATTGGAGTATCTTATCCTTCAAATGCATAGACACTGTCAATGGAGTATTGCCAATAGAGTTTTTTTATTCTAGAAGCAATAATGTATTTATGCTGTTTCAAACCACAACATTCCTCCTGATTCCCAGATTCCTGATTCAAATGCATTATCAATAGCATGCATTTACAAGAATTGTACACAATTAAGAGAATAGTGGAAAAAGCAAAGTTAACTAGCCCTTTCAGTGATGTAATCCCTAACCTTCACCTCATTAGCTCCATGTTCTAACAAGTGGGAAAATGATAAAATTACACTGAAAAACCTAAATAGGTTTGCTAACACCAGCATGTAACAAGGAAAACAAAATGACACACCACATCTACTAAACATTTACATGATACTAGATTTGAACTGTTAACAACAGAAGCCACATCTACTCAGGCTGGATCCACTGAGAAAAAAATGATTATCCAATTAAGATCAATATTTATTTTATTTATACAAATATAATTCTGACTTCATTTTCAAGAAAAAAGCTGATTTCATACACAGTTGGATAATAATGTTGAAAAATATACATTTAAATTGTCTACTTTAAGAAATAATTCAGAATATTGACTTTTTTTTACCATAACCAGAATCATAGAATCTGAATTGGAAGGAACTTCAGAAGCTATATGATCCAATGCCATATAATCTAAAACTATGTAATCTAAAACAGATTAAGAATTAACTCATTGCCAAAAAGAGTTCACTTAGTCTTGGCTTAAAGATCTATAGTGAGAAAGAACCCTTACCTTACTGAGGAAGCCCATCCAAACTTTAAAAAACTCTAAGAATTATAAATTGTTACATTAATATTATTAGTCTAAAGTTGACATTCTGCAACTTTTCCTCAAGATTCCAAGTTCTAATATCAAGAGCCAAATAGAAAAGTGTAATTTTTCTACATGCCATTCCTTGAGAAGACACATTCATATTCTCCCTGTATCTTTTCCAGATTAAATATTTCCAATTCTTTCAACCAGTCTTTATATAGAATCATCTGGAGGTCTCTTCCCAGTTTTCTTGCTTATGGATATCCTCTGGACATCCTCTAGCTTATCAAAATCCTTCCCAAAAAAAGATCCTTCCCTGATCTGAAAGCAATATCTCACATATGACGTTCTAATAAAGGCAGCATAGAGGATTATCACCTCTGTAGTTCTAGACATGATACTTCTCTTTGTGCAGTCTAAAATCAGATTTACTATATAATTGCCACACCATACTGTTAGCTGTTTACATTTGGCTGTGTCCTAGCCTGTTGAGATCTTTTTGGATCCTGATTCTATCCTCTATCCATTTGGCATTTAGTTCCCTCATAAGATGGCACCAACTTCTTTACAGATTTATTTTACATTCTTCTCCTAGCCAAACTGGTCTACTTGTTGTTCCCTATGCATGACAGTCTGTCTCCCACATCTATCCTTTAACACAAGCTGTCTGTCCCCAATGCCTAGAATGTTTTCCTTTCTCACCTTCCTCTTGAAATCCCTAGTTCCATTCAAGGTTTAGCTCAACTGCTACTCTTCTATGATAATATTCCTGATGCCCGTATCCAAAATAATGGTAATAGTTGATGATGATGATGATGAAGATGATGATGGTGATGATGATAAGATGATGTTAATGATGATAATAAAAATAATAATGATGACATAATGATAATGATGAACATTTCTATTGTGCCTACTATGTGCCAGGCACTATGTTAAGTGCTTTACAAATATCATCTCATTTTTTCCCATGTACTTGTTCTTCCCCCAAAAGTAACCACTTCTTAAAAAAATAAATTATACTTATTAGTCTCCCAGTAGTATATATGTCCTTTGGGGGCTCATTTTTGTCTTTGCATTGCTAAAACCTACCATCATATATAGTACATAGTAGGAACTTTTAAATGTTTGGTGAATCAAACTGAATCCAAAGTATAAACCATTCCTTCTAGTTTTCTGTCATCTGCAAATCTGATAAGCATAATATCTGTAGTTTTTTTTTCATTGACAAAAAACACAAAATCAGATTTCTAGAGCACTCCATTAGAAGTCTCTTTCTGCAAAGGTGGAGACCTTTCCTCTGCAGAGGAACTCCTAGCAAATCATGTTGTAGCTATTCTTTGGTTCTAGCCATTCATTTAATTCTGAAACCATCTAACTTACACACATCATAGCATCTTGCTAAAAAAAAGATAGCATACAAGATAATAAATAATATACTTTGCTGAAACCTAGATTAACCACATCTACAGTATTTCCCTGTTCTAGCTGATTAGTTAATAACATAAGCAAAAAGGAAAATAATATTGATCTGGAATGACCTCTTCTTGTTGAAACCCTTTTAGGTCTTTGTGATCCCTGCTTCCTTCTCTAGATATTTACTAATCATACCTTTAATAACAGAGAATTTTATCCAGCTTCAAAGTCAATTTCACTGATATTTAATTTTCAGATCCCTCTTTTTTAAAACTTTTTTGATTCTTCAAAAACTTGTTTTTTCTCCAGTTCTGTTGTACATCCCTATTCTCTATGTTCTGTCATAGATGATTGGCCCTCTGTTAAAAATTACAACTGCCTTTTCTTTATGAAATTGGGAATGTAATTACTTTGGGTCTAAAGAAAGAAATCTAGATCCCTGTTTGTCTTGGGTTTCAGTGTCAGTGTCCCTATTAATATTTTTATTCATCTCCTTCCAATGCAAAGAACATTGTCCTTGATAGAGAAAATAGAAGTAGAACAAAAGTTGAGCAGCTCTGCCATTATTTTCATCCCACTGACCAAGTCCAACAGTCTTACATCTTATTTGCTCCTCCTTTATCCTTTAAATCTAATATTTAAGAAAGTTCATCTCATTTCTCACCAGCATCAGTCTGTTCTCTCTTCCCACTATTCTTGAAGGACTATTTCATTTTTTCTAGTCATCTTTCATTACTTGCCTTTGATTCCATCTTTTGCATAACTGATGTTAAAATTTTGAGTTGCTTGATGAATTTCTGAGGCATCTATCTGTGTCAGTTTCTGGAGACAACTACTCTTTGTTTCTTCAGAATTTCATTTTTGAAAGCTTCCTCCTCTTGAATTAGTTGTCCCTGTAGACCCTCAGGTAATAAGTTACTGTAATTTTTTTTTCTCTGAGCTCTATAAATCTGATGTTGCAAAAATTGATGGTACACCTGTACTAGAGTTGGCTTTCTCCTCTTCTTTTCTATCATGAATTCTAAAATGGAGTGGTTACTTCCTTCCAAGGTGTTCACTATTCTTATATCAGCAGCATTTTCTCCTGGTGGGAAGTGACTCAGAAGATCTATTCCCTTTATGAATATGTTCCCTCTATCTTTTGAATAATAAAATCATCATGAAAGCAAGCCAAGAAGTTCTTAGCTGCTCTGTTTTTGAAATGGAGAGAATTATTGTAGATTTACGGATTATTGAAATCCCTTTCATTACTACATAATGCCTCAATAACAGATCTTCTCTCGAATATTCCCTACCATGCTTCCCCACTTTGGGTTTTGTATTTATTTACATAAATATACATATATATATATATATATAAATATATATATACACACAACACTAATTTCTACCACTCTGTACTCCCACCAACGACCCCCCTTTACCCAAGTTAATTTTCAGGTATTACTCTCCAGAGGTAGGCAGCATGATATTGCAGATAGACAGCTAGCCTCAAAGCCTGGAAGATAAATAATGACTGTGTGACCCTGGACAAAACATTTAATTTCTTAAGACGCAGAGAAGGAGTCAAAGTGCATTGCTTAAGGGAGTTTCCTATAATGAGTAAACCTCAAGTCCAGTACCTATCTCCATTCCCTTCCAGAACCATATTCTAATCATGGATCATGTCCCACCAAGTTATGGTGCTATGAGACAAAATTAGGCTTCCTTGCATTAAGCTCTTTGGATTACCTTGCTTATTATTTACACGTTATACATTTTTATACAGAGAGACGTGGTGTCATAGGTTTATTTTTAAAACTACTTTCATTCGTTTCATTAAATATTTCCCAACTGCATATAAAAAATTTTAACAATCATTTTTCAAACTTTTGACTTCCAAATTCTCTCCCTCCATCTCATCCTAGTCCACTTCTTGAAAAGGCAAGTATTTTTATTTTAATTATAAATATGAGATCATGCAAAATATATTTCTGTATTGGACATTTTACAAAAGAAAATATAAACAATGAAAAAATTAAAATTAAAGAATGGGGAATGGCTCTTATTTGTATAAGTTTGGCTCAGGTTTGTTTTTATTTTCATTCTTCTCTTGAGTCTTATATTTGAAAGTCAAATACTCCACTTTTCTCTGCTCTCTTCATCAGGAATTCTTGAAGGTCCTCTATTTAATTAAATATCCATTTTCCTCATAAAGGATTATACTCAGTTTTGCTGACTAGGTGACTCTTGATTGTGATTGTTAGCTCCTTTGCCCTTTAGAATTTCATGTTCCAAGCCCTCCATTCCTTTAACATGGTAGCTTCTGAACCACATATATCAATAAATTCTTATATCTCTTTTTCCATTTGTACAATTCTATTTTTAAGATGTTATTTTCTTTGTGTTTTTGGTGGCTCTTTTACCAAGTAGCTAATTGTCTTTTCATAATTTTCTTCTGTAGGTTCATTTTATTTACCTAATTTATCTCAACCACTCTTATTTGATTTAGGAAATAACTTTTTAGCTCTTCTGGAATTTTTGTTGGGGTTATGTCCAGTTCCAAATTTTCTCTAAGACTTTGCCTGTAGCTCTTTTGACTTAATTATCTTCTTTTGAGTTTTGTCTTGATTTTCCCTGTCACTATAATAGATTTCTTATGGTCAGGTTCTTTTTTTGTTGTTTACTCATTTTCTTTTCCACCTTTGGAAATTTATTTTAAGGTTGGATTCCATTCCCATGTGGGAGGGGGAGGGACTCTGTCTCAGGCTTCAAGTTTTTTGACACTGACATTTTCAGGGATAGTTCTCGGGTTTTGGAAGTTTTCTGTGTTCACAAGGTGGTGTGATACGGGGAGATGTGGTCACTGTTCTATTGGACTGTACTCTGTCATAGATATAAATTTCAGTTTCTTGGTATCTTGTCTAATGTGACTTTCTTTGTATCACTATTCCTATTCCTATACTTTAGCTACTATATTCCTATATTTATAGTAGCTAAATTCCTATATTTTAGCTGCTAATATCTAGCTTTGTAGATATTGTCTATATCTATAACATAGATGTAATATGTCTACAAATATGTGTTTATATGTATCTTTTAAAGATATATAATGGAAAAAGAAAGGGAGATCAAAAAGGCAGCTTTTTCCAACCCTTTATTATTAAGTTTGAAGCTCTTTTCATTAGATTTTCAAGGCTGTGTAAATATGTGTTTTACTAGTCCTTCATCTCTGACCAAGAGTTCATTATTTTAGTGTTTTAAATTGTGGTTCATGAATCTAAAACCTGTTCTCAGACATTGTCCTCTTCTCATATGTAATATTAAATTCCTATCACTAACTATTAAGACAGTCTCATAAAAGTACATTTTCTTCTATTTATACTTAAATATCTCATTTATGTATATTGATTTTGGCTTTAAAGTCAACATTGCAGAAGAGTTTCAATAAACTTAAGAATTACAGATTTTCAATATCTGGAAAACTTACATTGTCTTCACTCAAATGCATCAATCCTACCTCTCCTCCTTTCCTCAATCTTTCCCACTGTACAGTTCAGGTAAAAGGATGCAAAGCTTGATCTCTACCTGATCATTATCAATTCCTCCACATACCCAGATTCACATAAAGTTCTAACACACAGAGATTGTCCATCATATTTCTTTTAGGTCTACCATGAGAATCTGCCTCAATTTCTTCTCTGAACCTAAAGGATGAGAGATAGGATTATATAGAGACAAGATTTGACAGCAGAAAGTCTGGATTTAATTTCTCCTGACATTTATGTAATTTTTGGACAAATCACCCTGTCTGATCTCATTTTGCTTGCCTACAAATTAGGAATTTTAAAAAAACCTGCTGTACTTCACAGAGTTTAACTGCAAAAAAAAAAAGGAGGAACTTTGATGATTCTAAAATGCCCTCAAAATATGAATTATTATAATATATGTCTAAATACATGTTTCATTTATCTCAATATATGTATATATCATATTATGTAATATGCATATACTCATTCATTTCATCTTTTTTTATATTTAATTTAGACAGAGATATAACTGGGAAGGACCTGCTTTTACTCTTTATATTTAATGTTCATTGTATAATTAAACTTGTACAAGAAGATAAAATGACCACATATTGAAATTGAATAAAAGCATAGGAGTAGAACACATTTAGAAAGTGGTTCAGTGAAAGAATCTTTGGGACAAACTCTTCTAACACACAAGACAAAGGAGATATCCTATCCCCACAAAGTTTTGAGGATTTGTTTACCATTATTTTATGAGGATAGTGAGCTTCTGGTTTATAGTTCTAGTCACTTGACCATGTCTTTCTAGGTATTTCCCAACTACTGAATTTCTTCAAACTATAGAGATTTGTACCTCAATTTTCATTGTTTCCTTGAAAAATTGACATTGACTGAACTGATGCAGAGTAAAATGAGTAGAACCAGAAGAACATTTGTCACAGAAATTAAAACATTGTGGAAAAAGCCAATGTAATGGATTTTGCTACTAGTAGCAATGCAACAGGCCAGGAAACTACTGAAGGACTAAGAATGCTATCTGCATTGAGAGAAAGAACTATGGGAACTATGCAAAAGCAAAACATATGACATCACTTATCACATGTATACGTATACATATGTAACTTGGGGTTTAGGCTTTAAAAATTGCTTTATAGCAAATATGAATATGGAAATAGTTATCAAGTGATAACATTTATACAACCCAGTGGAATTGCTTGTAGGCTCTTGGAGTGGGAAGGGAAGCGGGAAAGGAAAGAAAATGAATCACATAAACAAGGAAAAATATTTTAAATTTTTTTTAATTGTTAATAAAAAAAATCTACATTGACCAAAAGGTCTGGGATTCATAAGGATTATCTTTTTGCAGTTTCTGTTGACAATGACCTGGTCCTAACTCTCCAATCATGGAAATAGAACATCATTACATGATAATTTGTTTGACTTTTCTTAATTGTTACTATAATTAATAGCCAAACTGGCCAGGGTTTCAAGATTCATGCCCAACCTTTTCAACAATTCTATCAAAGTGATATCAGAGTCCATTGGTGATTATTTCTACTTTTCTTGCTCACCAGTCTCTTCTCATCTCTATGCTATGGCTAATGGGTTAGGCTTTGAGGTTTGTGTGGCCCTCAGCCAGTTGCTCTATACCTGTTTCCTCATCTGTAAAATGTGTTAAATAATAGCAACTACCTCATAGGGTTTTTGTGAGGATAAGATGAATTGACATATGTAAAGCTTTGCAAACCTCAAAGAATAATGTTAGTATCAATATATGTATTAGCTTTAGTATTATTAACTTAGTGAGAGCCTCTACTAAAGTTCTACTCTGTCAGGCCCAGAGACAGGAGGTCCTGGGTTCAATTCTCACCTCAGACACTTTCTAGTTTGTGATTGTGGGCAAGTCACTTAATCCCCATTGCCTAGCCCTTACCACTCTTCTGTCTTAGAATCAATACTGATTCTAAGGTAAGAGGTAAGGGTTTATAAAAATAAGTAAATAAAATAATAAATAAATAATAATAAAGTTCTACTCTGATAACTCAACATGGTATGGATATGATCACTGGCCAGTAGGATATAAATTCTAGTGGGTCATAATAAGCTGAAATAATTTTGCATATGAGCAAATGAATATCTATCATTTGAGGACCAGCCTCACTAAGGTAAGAGAGGCTCCTCTCTTGGAAAGTTGGCCACTAGGAGATAAATGTTTGGGGACACAACAAATCATACAGACTATCCACGAAGGTATGGAAAGGGTATTCTGGTCAGCATTTCTTATGAGAATATGTACCCTGATGAAGTTATGGAATCTCATAAACTATTAAAGTATCTTAATGGGCTAACTGACCTTACTGCCAGAGTTGGACTTCTCCAGGGAACACTGAGACACTCTTGCATTATGCTTGACCTATTGTTCTATCCATTTAGGCAGAAAAATTAATGGTAGGTCATGGAAAAAGCTTGTCTAGTAAAGAGAGCCAGAACACTACTGGCTCCGTCCTTTGCTCAGGACAAACAGGTATGACATCAGTATACCTCTGCTGTGGGAGAAATGTCAGGCAACCCTTTCCACTGGCATTACCCAGTTGATGTTCTCATGCAACAACGGAGAGCCAAGTTCTGCCCTTTTATAGTTTAGTATTATCCCATGAAAGAGGGAATTAAACCCTGCATATAGAATTAGTAAAATAGAAATGGACCACATTAAGTCTCAGCAGCACCTGCCCTAAAGAATCATTCTGGGTAGGCATATGACAGAAATGAATCTAGATGAATGTGAAACCATAGATTCATATACAAGACAATCATAATAGGTCCACATAGCATTTGAAAGCTTACGAAACACTTTTCTCACAAACAGCTCTGTGAGGAAGGTAATAAAAGTCTTATTCTAATTTTTTAGATCAGAAAACTCAGATTCTGAGAACTTAGGGTCCCCCTCGAACCCCAGGATCACATAGCCAGTTAACTTTTGAGTCAAGAATTAAGCCAAGGTCATCACAGATTTAGAATTCGAGTAGTCCTCTGGGGTCACCTTCACAATCATGATCTTTCCACCATCATCTACCCTGAAGTCATCAGTGCTCTTTTCCTATTGTCACTTGTCCTTTTCCAAATGCAATAATAATTAGACCTACTACTGGTCTAACCTGTTCATGTGGGAGCAGTCACACAACCATCCTAGGACAATGCATTATAATTTTGTTATATAATCTTAACTGGGACCTTGCCATTGCATAACAATCATTTTTACTCTTTTGATTTAATCCTCTCTATGATGGTGATTCCCAGATCAGACATATTTAGGTAAGATAAAGCTCTATGGATAGAGACCTCTACCTATAGATATAGATACCCCCAGACCCATTCTCTCTCCCACACTTTACTCCAGCTGGATGTCCCAAAGCCAAAGGCAAAACTTCATATTTCTTTCCCCTATACAATTCCTTCCCCCTAACTTCCCTGTTTCTGTCAAACCTGCAATCATCTTTCCACTCTTCAAGGATTCAGTCTCAGAATCATCCTTAACTCTCCCTTCTCCCTTACCCTTTACAGCCAACTGCCATGTCTTTTTCTGTCTCTAAAATATAACTAGCATTTATTGTTTTCCCTCCACTTAGAAAGCCAGGACCTTAGGTTCAGGCCCTCATCCCTACTGAATGAGATTTTTTAAAGAGGCTAATCTAGTCCCTGCCTTCTCCCAGGGATCCTCCACGTCACTGGTAATTTATATTTCTAAAGCATAGGTCTGACCATGCCACTCATTTCCTCAAGAAACAACAGTAACTCCCTCTTGTCTTTAGGATAAAATAGAAGCCATTAAAACAACAACAACAAACCTAACCTTCTGTCTTAGAATAAATGCTGTGTATTGGTTCCAAGGCAGAAGGGTGGAAGGAGTAAGGCAATAAGAATGATGTGGCTTGCCCAGAGTTAGTGTCTGTAGTCAAATCTGAACCCAGGACCTTCCATCTCTAGGTCTGGCTCTCAATTCACTGAGCCATGGTGGACAAGATCCATTTCCTTCCTGCATGAGGTTTTCTTGTAAATCAAGTCCTTGCAGTGTATTCTGTATCTTACTCATCCATACTCCCAACTGCCCCCAATAAGTGATTTTTAGAGGAATTTAAATTCATTTACTGAGTGGCTCCAGCCTACTTCACCAGGCTAATTAGACTCCATCTTTCACATACTCTAACTTCTGGCCAGACTGATTTTATTTAGTATATACCAAGATGATCCTCACCTGTCCTTATAGAATCCCTAATTACCTTCAAAGTTCAGTTTAGTTAGCACACAATACAGGAAACACATTAATGCTCAGTGACTTCTCTCTGAAATGACTCTGTTTCCTCTTTCTTTATATTTGAGTTAAATTTCTGTCATACATGTTTCTTTCCAATAAAATGTAAGCTTCTTAAAATCTAGGACTACTTAATTTTATTTTCCCTTGTACCCTTAGCACCTAGCACAAAGTCTCATTCAGAATAATAATTAATAATAACTTATTAATAAATACTTGTTGAATAAATCTAATAAAAGTATTCAGATGAGGAAACTGTGTCAAGAAAGTTTAAGTGACTTTCCTACAAGTGGAGTAGAAAGACAAACAAACAAATAAAAAAGAGCTAACATTTGACCCTCTTTCAATAACTCTCTACTGCTATGCTCTAAGAAACACCATGATACATCTTTTTGAAAGTGAGAAAGTACATAGACAAACAAATGTTGAAAATAAATCTTAGAATGCAACTCTTTATGTGGCATTCTAAAAAGTGCTTAACTTAGAGTCAGAAACCCTAGGTTACAAATCTAAGACTACACTAATTTCTAGCTTCATGATTGTGGCAAATCATGTTGCTTTTATGGGCTCTAGTTTCTTCTTGGGGACTTCTTGGGAGCAGAGACTGTCTTGGTTTTTCTGTTTGTATCCCTAGAACTTAGCACATTGCTTAGCCCTGATTAAGTGCTTAATAAATGTTTTTTCATTCATTCATTCTTGATTCAAGGCTTCACTAATGTTTCAGGAAGACTTTGAAAATTGTAGGCTCTTGGAAGGGTATAAATTTCATGAGTCATCTAGTCAAACCCACACCCAAAATGGTGATGATTTAGTCAACCAGTCTCAAATGGAACAGTTTTAGTGATAGGAACTTATGATCTATCAAAGCAAATCATTTCATTTGGGATGAGATCATTTACTTCAATACTGTCCTTTCATCCAGCTTAAATGTGAATTTTCATTACTCTCATTCCTTGGTTACAGAACCATAGAATTTCAGACTTTGAAGGAAATTCAGAGACTACATAATTTTTATAAAAATAATTTTTATAAAATTTTTATAAAAATAACTCTAACAAGTATGCATCCAATCTTTTACTTAAGGATCTCTATTGAGATTCATTTCATTTTTAAATAACCAATTGTTGAGTTTTTCTTTATATCATCTAAGTGTGAGTCAATAACTTCAAATATTTCTAGTTCTTCTTGATAAGACAAAGCAGAATAAGTCTAATCTGTTCTTGCTCTCTAAATAACTTAAGACCTACTGTCATGTTTTCCCTAAATCTTCCCTTCTCCAGGCTAAACTCTCCTGGCTCTATCAGCTAGTCTTCTATGACATCATGCTATATATTAAAAAGAATTACTATTGTATCTAAGTACAGGCTTTGCCCAGAGCTAACCCTCAACAAAAACTTGAAACCAGAGGAATTTCTCTGTGTCCTCTGATTTACCATGCTCTCATTTTAGGATCTATCCATCTACTCCACACTCTGGCTGAAATATTTTTCTAGCAAAATATGTGATGCGATGCCAAGTGATTCACTTAGGGACATGAAAATGGATTTTAAAGAAAAGCTGGGTGGATACTTATCTAGAATGTCTTTGTTTGTTTTTGTTTTGTTTTTAACCATTACCTTTTGTCTTGGAATCAATACTGTGTTTATTGGTTTATTGGTTCCAAGGCCAAAGAGTAGTAAGGGCTAGGCAATGGGGGTTAAGTGACTTGCCCTGGGTTACACAGCTGGGAAGTGTTTGA